>NC_140284.1:17780505-17868608 GCF_964030765.1 Micromesistius poutassou | reverse complement strand
AAGGAGATAGGGTCTTCATGCGCTGCATGCATCTGCTCTGCGGTGCGACGAGGCACCCAAATTGAGGAAGGTGGACTCAAAAGCGAGAACAACACCACCTAATCTGGACAAATTCCCCCCTCAGAACATTTGCATTGAGCCCCCATAAGCCCCCACCCCGCTGGGACTGTTCTGATGAGGTGGCCATACATTTAGGAAGTCTGACTCAAAACCAGAACAGCACCACCTGATCCGGACAAATCCCCCCCTCAGAACATTTGCATTGATACGATTTTCATAACACCCCCCCCCCCCCCCCTGATGGGCGCGCCCCAGAGTCTGTTTGTGTGACTAATGAATTGTTTCGTCTCGCCATTTTGAACCTTTGATGCATCTCCCCTTTGTCGTGGCGCCTGCAAGCTGTCTGCGTGTTTGCATTAGAGCGTGCACACGCGTGTGTGTGTGTGTGTGTGTGTGTGTGTGTGTGTGTGTGTGTGTGTGTGTGTGTGTGTGTGTGTGTGTGTGTGTGTGTGCGCGTTGTATTCATGGGCTCTGAGTGCTCTCGATGCACGAGGCAATCAGAGCTCATCATGGCTGCCACTTTGTCTAACACGGTGTGATTGTGCCAGCGCTAAACATAAGCAGGGCTCTCAAAATGGAGGCCGTTAACCACTTATAGAGCCCCCCCCCCCCCCCCTCCGTGTCTAGAGATGGTAACCCTGATCTGGGGAGATGCAGCGATGGGGAGGGATGGGAGGGTTGTTTGCCGCAGCAGGTGAGCTGTAATGGAGCCTCGGAGCCCTGCTCCTCAACGGGGAGAGAGAGATGGATGGAGGTCTTTGGGAAGCGTTTAGACGTGTCCAGGCCCATGGCGGGGATCTTATCATCCCAGAGACCATGAGGACAGGAATTCAATAACTGGCTTTTGTGCTGTAAAAATGCACTCTTCCCAGAAGGACCCATCAGCCCCCCTAAGATAGTGCTCTCTCTCTCTCTCTCTCTCTCCATCTCTCTCTCTCTCTGCCTCTCTCCATCTCTCTCTCTCTCTCTCTCTCTGCCTCTCTCCCTCTCTCTCTCTCTGCCTCTCTCCCTCTCTCTCTCCATCTCTCCATCTCTCTCTCTCTGCCTCTCTCTCTGCCTCTCTCTCCATCTCTCTCTCTCTCTCTCTCACCCTCTCTCTCTCTGCCTCTCTCTCTGCCTCTCTCTCCTTCTCTCTTTCTCTCTCTCTCTCTTTCTCTCTCTTTCTCTCTCTCTCTCTCGGGGTGGGAGGTTAAAAGCATAATGCAGAGTGCTGGAAGGTTGTTGGTGAATGCTAAACAGTCCTCTTATCAGATTGCACGATGCGATGCGACTCCTGCCGCGTGGGAGTGTCGGTATTGACAGGGCGGCGGTGACGCAGCGGCGGGGGGATCGGGGAGCTTTTAGAGCACGGGCACCTCCAATGATTTCAGGGCACAACAATCTCGTTATGTCATTCAGCTGTGGAGTACTATTGAACACTGTCACCACGAGCATTTTAGCCACGGAGAACAAGTTGTGCTGTGATTAATTGCGGCTGAAATGAACACCAGCCAGACGACCAGATGCTGCCGTGTACGCTGCAGAAAGGGAAAGTCTATATTTATTTGCAAGGGTCGTCGTTTGAAAGACCCTTTCCAGGTGTTTTGTGATGATACAAAATAAATATACAATTGGCTGGTGTGTGTGTGTGTGTGTGTGTGTGTGTGCAAGCGTGTGTGCTTGGGTGCACGCGTGAACTGTCTCGTGTGTATTCTCCTGCAGGATTGCTACTCAATTTCGCAGTGGGGCCTTTGTGCAATGACAATAAAAGGAATCTATTCATAACGCTATAGCTTCAGGGCACTGGAAAGCATGGAATGTTTCATCGCCGTCAATAAACCACACAAAGACATCTAAGGGCACCCTATACATTCCGATGTGTTTATCTGATCCCAACTCAGACACAGACAGTTCTCTGGTGGTAGAGGTTGGGTAAGTTGGGTGGTAGGCACGCGCGCGCGCGCGCGCACACACGCACACACACACACACACACACACACACACACACACACACACACACACACACACACACACACACACACACACACACACACACACACACACACACACACACACACACACACACACACACACACACACACACACACACACTATGGCCCTATGGCCAACTCATGAAAGCTCTTACATTTGCAGTTTTATGAACGCTGCGGACGGGATGTCTGTGGCGACACCGTTTGTCCCTTTGGTCAAATGAAATGACCGCTCATCGCCAAAGATGTCGCCAAAGAGAACCAAACGGACGTTTTCGATATGCAACTTCAATGCGTCCTTTCCCACAAAATGACCACTCAACCCCCATCATTTACCTTTTGAGTCAAATTGCGGTCCTGTGAATGACTACGAAGTTGCTGAACATTTCTAGAACTTTGGTGACAGATTCGCAAAGTGGAGTCACAAAGAAACGATAAATAAATAAAAAATAGACCATTGTTTGTGTTAGGGGAAGTGACAAAAAGAAAAGTATCAGTTGGTGTTGTTTGTGCTGTGAGATGATCTATGTGGATTGTGACAGCGTTTACAGTTCCCAGAGGAGCTGACATTGCGTTCCGGGATGTGGATGGATGAAGACGACTTACTTACTTACTGACGGAGTTTGTCAGCGAAGGGAGGAGAAGGCCGCTAGTAGGCCGACAATAACGCCCAATTTAACTGCATCGTAGAAGCGCTCAGTAAACAGCGGATATGAAGGGCTTCAATTTATGGAAAACCAGAATAAGGGGGGGAAACAACCACAATGTGGGTTAAACAATCGTCCCTCTGTTCGACGCAAATAATAGCTAGAGACGACGAGCGCCCCGCAGCTGTGTTGCTGTGCACGGTTGTCATCAAGCGTTAAGACCAGTAAAATGGGGACATCTAGCGGCGTGTAGAGGAAATGACTGAAATCATCCAAATGGATAACTTTTTATTTCAATTTGTTGAAATTTTAATCAAAAATATAAATATATAAAAGCAAAATCAGTGTGTAAAGACACCTGTTCATCTTTTTTTTACATCATTCTCACACAAATGTGTACACGTCAAAATAAATTGGACACAAACCACTACAAGCCCTGATTATGAGAAAGGATCTAATGAATTATGATATCTCAAAATTAGTGTCACAATATAACAAACATGTTCGTAATAATATATGTGGGAAAAAAAAAAAACGTCCGTAAAATCAAAGCCTATAGACATGGAAGATACATAGACTGTATTGGAAGCTATGGTCTGACCCATGACGACATGTATCAGTAGTTGGCCAGTAGGCGGCGATATATACACGTGAGCTTACCTCGATAGGCCAATATTAAAAGTTGAAATGCAAGAAATATCCTACAAACGTAGAAAAACATTGTATGAACGAAAGAGTGAGAGATTAAACAATATACAAAAAAAAATACATGAATGTTGTTTTGTAGCAAACATCCAATTGGGACATTACGACTGAAGGCACTCTGTTGTGTCAGTGTTTTGCATTGACGAGCCGACCAGAAAAGGTCAGTCAAAGGGCTTTTTGGCAAACTATACCCTATCTCTCTCACTGTTACTGTCGTCTTTCCAGCAGTCCACCAGTGTAACAGTGAGCAGCCATCCAGAAGAGGGTGTGTGTTGGTTGAGCAGCAGTGCAGATACTGGTCCAGTTATGAATGTAGAGAGGCTTAAAGGTCCCATGACATGCCACCGTGCAGGTGTAATGTGATTAGCCGTTACAAGCCGTTTTGAAAATCGGGCTCTTATAACATCACAAGTGGGCGTGGCCAGGGCTAATCACACTCACACATGGTGGCATATCATGGGACCTTTAAAGGAGAACTGAATCCCAACACCACTTGTAGATTGGTTTACATTAGAGGACTCCATTGGATGAACATGCTATTGCATGCGTAACCTGTGGTTACTGATACGGTTGATGCGACACACATGACCTCTCCTGCGAGATCCCCCGCCAACACCAGCCTTTAAATGGGACATATTATACCACCAGGTGTGAGTGGTATTACAAGCCGTTACAAGCCGTTTAAAAAATCAGCCTCTTCTGACATCACAAGTGGGCGTGTCCACCTAGATGTGTGACGGATAGATGCGCAACGTTTGCTACAGTCCACTGGGTAGCCTGGTAGACTGATCTATCCAGCACACATCTAGGTGGACATGCCCACTTTTGATGTCAAAACGGCTTGTAACGGCTAATCACACTCACACCTGGTGGTAAAACATGTCACCTTTAATTCCGTTTCCTAGCTGACAGGTGTGTCGTATTGACGTGTAATTAGCAGTTGACCGGGTAACCAAATGAATGTTTAACCTGGGCTAAGAGACGGTCATGAAGTGTAGCGTTAGTGTCTACCGCAATGCAATTTCTAATCGCATTAGAACAAATATGACGTTTTTTGATGAAAATGCACTGATGTCCCTCTACCCGAAGTCCCGCCCTGTCCCTCACCCCCGCCACTGAACCAATGTCAGCAATGAAGTCCCGTTCCCTCCCTCATTGCTAAACCCTTGAAACTGAAAGTCCCGCCCTATCATGAACCCCATGTAACTGAACGTCCCGCCCTATTATTAACCCCATGTTACTGAAAGTCCCGCCCTATTATTAACCCCATGTTACTGAAAGTCCCGCCCCTTCTCTCTCAGCAATAACGCAGATTTAGAGCACCCTGTTCCGTCGGGAGATAAGAATGCCAGGGTGCGAGGTTAGCTTGACCAACAGAGGGCGCCATCTACAATGCAAACCGAGCGACGTGTGATGTCGGTGTTTGGGTTCGCCGTGAAGCACTGATGAGGGACGGACGGGGGGAGCGGCGAGCAGGGGATCTTGACCTCAGATCATGAAGGACTGGGTGTGTTTGTAGTTCTTGGGCTGTGAGAGAAGCGAGGAGAGACGTACGATCGGTGAATCACTTCCTGCAATCAGTCCCAGGCCATCGCATTGTGTACTGCTTATCATCAAAGACCCAACCGACAACAACAACTGATAAACGGCCGGACCCCAAACATGCGGCATCTGAGCCGCGTTTGATCACTCACGTTGCGGGCCGGAGGCGGCGGCGGGGGGAGGCCGTAGGGCTTCAGGCTGTAGGGAGGAGGAGGAACAGTTGAGGACCACGGCTAACACGGTTTGTTAGCGACATACGTAAGCAATACTCAGCGTGTGAGGCTGCAGCGCTTACCTCTTCTCCGGCTTTTCTCCTGTTTGAACATAAATGGAGGAAAAAAAATAAGAAGAAAAAAGGCAGGATTATTTTCGAGAAACTCCAAACGTTTTTTTTGTCTGTGGTGTGCACACACACACACACACCGTCACTACAACTCCAGAGCATGCTGTAACGCACACACCGAAAACATGTGGAGACTAAACACATACATGTAACACACACACACACACACACACACAGTAACTACAGCACACTCTGTATCTCCCCCTCTCTCAAATACACACACACACACACACACACACACACACACACACAGTAACTACAGCACACTCTGTATCTCTCCCTCTCTCAAATACACACACACACACACACACACACACACACACACACACACACACACACACACACACACACACACACACACACACACACACACACACACACACACACACACACACACACACACACACAGCCCCAGTGTTCAAGCGGCGGCAGCAGTTGTCTACTTACGCCTGCAGCAGCCGTGCTGGCGGCGACAGAGACACACACACAGACAGGACATGAAGAGGAGCAGGAGCAGGCCCACCCCCCCGGCCACCAGCGTGGTCACACTCAGCTGGTCTGCAGCGCACAGGGAACCACAGCGTTAACACCAGTAACACCAGTAACACCAGTAACACAGGTCGGTAGACACAGAGGTGAAGACACGGGGAACCACAGAGTTAACACCAGTAACACCAGTAACACCAGTAACACAGGTCGGTAGACACAGAGGTGAAGACACGGGGAACCACAGCGTTAACATCACCATCAGTAAAACACCCCCCCCCCCCCCCCCACATTTACACGTTCAATAATATCCTATTTATACGCATTGATAAAGCAAAATGAACAATAAAGAACTCTTCATTCAATGAATCTCAGACTCTCAAAGGCTCTCAGTTCTCACGTCTTATGTCTATGTGCCTGCCAGGGCCTCGTCCTCCCCCCCCCCCCCCCCCGGCCGGTGGTGCACTCACACTCGACGACGGCCAGGTGCTGAGCCACGCAGCTCTTGGGCGAGCCCACGCTGTTGGACGACTCGCAGCGGTACATGCCGGCGTCTGAGGTGGACACGCTGTGGAACTTCTGCTCCGGGACATCACAAAGAGAGAGGGGGGGGGGGGGGGTTTAGTGTGCTCTGTAGTCTGTAGTTTGTAGTGTTTGTGTGTGTGTGAGTCATGCGTGTGCTCACATTAATGTATAAGCACGTGTGTGATTGTTTGGTGTTATATGTCTTTAGTATTCTACATTATTTTCAACACTGTGCGTGCATAAATGTGTGCAAGTGTGTCTGTGTGTTGTGCTTACCAGCGTTCGTGTGTGTGTGTGTGTGTGTGTGTGTGTGTGTGTGTGTGTGTGTGTGTGTGTGTGTGTGTGTGTGTGTGTGCTCACCAGTGTGTGTGTGTGTGTGTGTGTGTGTGTGTGTGTGCTCACCAGTGTGTGTGTGTGTGTGTGTGTGTGTGTGTGTGTGTGTGTGTGTGTGTGTGTGCTCACCAGCGTGTGTGTGTGTGTGTGTGCGTGCGTGTGCTCACCAGCGTGTGTGTGTGTGCGCGTGCGTGTGTGCGTGCGTGCGTGCATTGTGCTCACCAGCGTGTGTGTGTGTGCGCGTGCGTGCGTGCGTGCGTGTGCGTGTGTGTTGTGCTCACCAGCGTCCCCTTCTTGGTGTCGGCGCTGTAGGCGGAGTCTGTGGAGGCAGCCAGGACCTTGTTGTCCTTGTACCAGCGGTAGGTTGCCGGGGGAACGCTCAGCGTGTCCCTACACACCAGCTCCAGGTCCGACCCCGCAAACACGGTGCTGGGCACCTCGCAGGACGGGACGTGGGGGGGCACTGCCGGAGGAAGGGGGGGGGGGGGGGTGGAGTTAAAGCAGGGGCGATCATGGCTATGAGGTCGGGGATCTCTACAACATCTGGAGGTTCAAACAGGAAGGGTGCACATGTGATTGGATGCACCCATTCCTGACTGCACACACAAATTCATCTTACTTTGAGTCTGCCTTGTGTATGAAAAGTGCTATATAAATAAAGTTGCCTTGCCTTGCCTTGCCTTACACACATGCACACACACACACACACACACACGCACGCACGCACGCACGCACGCACACACGCACGCACATTACCCACACAGTACATCTCACCTCACACAAACGTAAAAAGAGACTAACCCTAACCCTCACACACAAATGGAACTGCACACGCATATGAAAAAAAAAAAACGTAGGCACACATATAAACACACACACTCACACGTCCTACCGAGCACGTTCAGGGACACGGTGGTCTCCCCCAGGTTGACGTGATCCTGGCTGGCGGTGACCTCACAGCGGTAGTCTCCAGAGTCCTTCTGGGTAATGGAGTGTATGGTGAGCGTGGCCCCCTCCATGCTGGCGCGGCCCACGTACGACCCTGAGGGGCGCGGGGAGACAAAGTGTGTGTGAAGCCCTCTCTGAACCCCGGAGGTCCGCGTGGGAGAGAAGCAGCGCAGGGGAGGAGGAGGATATGAAGGGTTTTAAAGGAGAATTCTGGTATTTTGCACTTTGAGCCCCCTTTCTGGGTTGTCTGGGTTGACACTGAAGTTTTGACGACTGGTCCTGTCTCGGGTATCTCCGGTTCTCCGTCTCAACAGTAGGGCTGGAACCGAGCGGCCCTTTCCGTCTTCCAACAGAAATCAATGGGATTTACAAAATGCCAAATAAAACACAACAGAAACTGTATTTCGCTACGATACTTGATTTGGAACATCAACGAACGCCACTAACCACTCGGTGAGTTGCACATTTCTGAAAAGAAACGTTTAGGGTTGTTTTAAGGACAGGTTTGTGAATGCCCATAGCCAGCCATTCTGAAGCAGGCAGGGGCGATTCTAAATGAGCCAAATACCCGAGACAGGACCACTAGTCAACATTTCGGTGTCAACCACTCTATTTCATCCTAGACGGGGGGGGCTCAAAGTGCAAAATACCGGAATTCTCATGTAAGGGGAGGGGGAGGGGGTTTGAGAGACGGAGGAATCTGAAAACAAGGAGGGCAGATAACGAAAGAATCCCTGGAAAGTGCGGAGGGGTTTGGTGGGTCAGAACGGCCGGCTCACCGCTGAAGCTCCCATCAAAGTACACAAAGGTGACACCCTTCCCCTTCTTCTTCCACTCGATGCGGGGGTTCTGATCCTTCTCCGTCTTGAACTCGCAGGCCAGCACGGCGTCTACGGGGGGGTGGGGGGGGGGGGGGGGGGCACAGGACAGGGGAACACCGCAGGGTTTGGTTTAGGAACACAGACACAGCCAAACCCTAGGCTCACGTATGTTGAACAGTTTATGGGTTATGGTACAGACCATAAGGCAAGGACAAGATTGAGAAGAGGGTTGTTTAATTACCACTTTCATCAATTAATAATTCAATTATTAAAAATTAGCAATAAAAACAGCCTAATAATGATAATGATGATGATGTATGATGACGATTTTGTCAACTACCATACTTTAGGACAGTCATTATTTTCTTTCCTTATCTCTCATCATCATCATCATCATCATCATCGTGAAAATAATATTATATATCAACTTATGATATATAATATTATAATATCAACAAAACTGAACCCCTGCCACTGAGCTCACTATTTTCCAAACCCTGGCTCCGGACCGGGTGTCCGGTGCTCACCTGTGTGCTCGTGGACGTCCACCTTGGCTTGCTGCTGGTCACCGTCACAGAGAGGGAGGAGGGGGCTGGGGGGGGGGGGGGAGAGGACGACATTACACTGCTGTTCATCCTGCTACAATACACACTATAGTAAGTCAAATATAAGTATTCCTTCAAACACACATTCAATTGTTTTTTCTTATAGATCGTTATCATAGTTAACTAATGGTTGAGTCTTTAATGTCTCCCGACTCCCACTACTTTAAGAGAGACATTTGTTTGACCAACCCTCACCCTAACCCCGACCATTTTCTTTGCTCCTCTCCTTTCTCTTCTTTATTGCCCGACGGTTAACCTCAGCATGGCTCTACACGTTCCAGGGGGCTTTGCGGGGAGATAAGGCAGACGGGGCGGGCAGGGCAGACAGGGCCTGCGTCCAGGGGTCATGAGAACAAGGCTCCCTGGCACGGTGACGTATAGCTCTACAACCCGCTCTGAAAGAAACTCTCCCAGAAAGATGGGAGGAGAATGCTGTTGTGTGTGAGCACATTCTCACACACACACACATACGCACGTACACACGCTGGTGGTACCAGGAGCGGTGGTGTGTAAGAGTGCAGGTGATGTATGGACTCACACAGCTAGTTTATCCTGACCGGATGACCTCCGCTTGGATTCTCTCCTTTACACACACACGCACACACACACACACACACACACACACACACACACACACACACACACACACACACACACACACACACACACACACACACACACACACACACACACACACACACACACACACACACACACACACACACACACACACACAAGCCCATTTAAAACCGATTTGTGTTAATGGCTGAACATTGAGGCTGAGAACAGGGAATGTGTTATACTGTGAACATTTACTCTGGTTTAATGAAAAATGCATTCAGATTTTAAATTAAATGTGTTTTGTTTGTTTGAATGTATGTGTGCGTGTGCGTGTGTGTGTGTGTGTGTGTGTGTGTGTGTGTGTGTGTGTGTGTGTGTGTGTGTGTGTGTGTGTGTGTGTGTGTGTGTGTGATCCTGCAGACCTACAGAGCTCCTTTATCACACAGTAACCCTATCCCCCTCAGCTGGCGCAAAAGATTTCCAACATAATCACACGTGTTCATAGCGCTTGTCAACCCATCTCTCTCACACGCTGACACACACTCACACACATACATGAATGTACACACATATACACACACTCACACACGCTTATACAAACACACACTCTCACACATACACACACTCTGACACACACACACTAATATACACACATATACACACAAACACACACACAAGCACACACAGACACACACGCTTACAGAGTCGCTTACATGCACCCCCTGCAACAGTTGTGCGATGTAAGCTGCATGTCATTATTGTTACAACACATGCCTGCCACTTAGGGTCGCCTCCTAACCCTCTTCAAACGCACTTTTAAGATAATACTGCAGTTTGATTTTCATCTGCCTGTTCTCAATCTTGACCGGCGGCGGGGTCAGGCACGGGCTATCTCCTCGACTGCAGTTAAAAGACCTCTCAGAAAAAAGTGTCTCAGAGACGTCTCCTCCTGGGGCACGGTCGATTCATCTCATCGTGTTTTGGATCTTGGTTCACGGACAGCAAACAGCATCAGACTGGCTCCCAGTGTAAACATCCGCACCCCCCCTCCTATCATCATCAATCACTAGCCCTCCCCTGACATCACACACACCAGGGCATCAAACTCATGGAGATAAAGTCACCCACGCACATGATTCGAGCAGGTCCAGCGGCTACACTCGTTTAACGATGTGCATTTTGCATAATTATAGTAAAACTATTTCCACTGTTGTAATCCAATAATAGAAAATGTCACTCTTTGCATGGATTTTATGCAAAGCCTTTAATAGGCTTATATCATTATAATGATTATGTGCATTAATTATAGGCCTTCTGATTAGAAAGCCTTGGCCAATCATCACTTAGGCAATTAAGCGTCTGCTGTTTTAATCAGATATTTACATACATTTGTAGAGGAGTAGAAGTAACAGCATGATACGTCAATTTTCGACGTAAAATTACTACTATTGTACAATAACTGTAATAATGGTCCTATATCTCCTTTTATATCTTACTCTGGTAGCAGCGCGATGAGAAGCGGTATGGCCAAAATCTTCATGGCATCCATATTAAATACGTCCACGAGTGAGGGAAGTTGAACACGCTCCAACTGTTGAGAGGCTGAGTGCGCTCCGACCGCGATGATGCAACTGGAGTAGTGGTCCTGCCAGAGCCGCCGCGCGCTCTTTAAAACCTACTGATTGGAAGCGCGTACATGTGGGACGGCGCGCCTCGGGAGGTCGGAAGTGTTCTCAAGTGGCAGGAGTGACCTATAGCCCGGTCTGGGGAGGGCGGGCACGTTGACGTTATCCCGTTCCTCAAGCATGCACGCTATGGATAAACAAGTAAGATATTCGTTATTGGACGTGTGAACACCTCGGTTCGTGTTTGGCTCTATATTGCATACGTTTTCGTGTAATTGTATTTATAGTCTGCATATTTATTCCGGGAACCGAATTTACTGATTTCTAAATTTAGGCTAATTTAAAAAGACAGGGATAAAAAGATAGCATTTCAGAGAGCTAACAGCACGTAAGACCCAAATACATAAATAAAAGTTAAAGTTTAGGCCTGGATTTCAAGTTATTGTTTTGGGCATCAATGTTAATTAGGAAACAAGCAACTGATAAACTATTCAAATGGCATCATTTGTTTCTAAATGTTAGGCTATGTGTAGAAACGCCTTTTCAATAAGCACATATGGAAGAATAAAAGAAAATACACCTCTGCTGTCGACAATTCAGTGTGCAACACATGGCTATTGTTCTTTGGGAACAAACTGTTAGGTTGTAACTGGAGGCCGTTTGAGGGGGGGGGGGGGGGGGGGGGGTGGGGTTAGAAACGAGCAGCTGGGCCAGCTACTGTGTCCTATGTTTTTTCAATATTGTGGCTATTAGCTTTTCCATCATAAGTGTCCCCACACACACAAGCGCACATTGTCACTGCAGGGCTTGTGCGCAGCGCAATTGTGGCCCCCACATGCACAGGCCCCCGGTGCATATGTCCCCCTGCGGTGTAGGCTGTTGGACGCTACACTTGTGCAGACGGGACACTCAGGCTGACAGGAGGGCACAACAGACCTTTAATCAGAGGCACCTGTCTACGTGCCAGCTGCCACGAACAGTACCCCCGTTGTAACATATCATGTGCACGCATGTGCTCACTCGTATACTCGGACACACACGAGAACAGACGTGCACACATGGACACACACACACACACACACACACACACACACACACATTCAAGCATGGCCCCACACACACACACACACACACACACACACACACACACACACACACACACACACACACACACACACACACACACACACACACACACACACACACACACACAACTGAAAGCGACTTTTCCACAGCTCAGGTCAATTATATTTTCTTGCCGTAAAATCGGTTTTATAAAAAGGAGTCCGATGGTCGGGTCATCTTTCAAGACACACACGAGGCAGAGGATGGAAAATGTATATATACGGACATGTGACACGCATATCGACGTCTGAAACACATCCGTAGTGTCACTGTTCTATCTGCAGAGAGCAGTTGAACTTCCTAGAACAGAAGGGTTGACATGGACATTTGGATTAATGCTCTTTCTAACTACAGTGTTTGAAGTTGTGAAATCGTAGCTTTTGGAATTCGGAACAGAGTCATAGGCTTAACATGTGTTTTACTTTCACTGATTTAAAAGTACATGTTCAAACAATTAATAATAATAATAATTTGTTCTTAATAATATTCTCAACGTGCATTATTATACATTTATATTGACATTAAGCTAATTTTTTTGCAGTGGGACTATACAAGTTGATCTTGACGTCCCTCAATATTGAGTTTCAACAAAAAGTGACGGTAGAAAATTGGGGTTCTAGGATGAATAGAAATTATTTGTTGTATTAGATTATTGCCACAAGGGGGCTCTCTTGCACTGGTATTTACTCAAAATACGCTGATGGACCGGCTGCCACAAATTAAATGTTCTTTTGGGGTTGGACTTTAAACCCATTTCTACATTTAAACAACAGCGGGCACTTCATGGGAATCTCGATCCATTGTATTCGGAAAGTAGTGAAATGAAACTAAATAAACAAAAAGTTGCTTGAAAATGCAAACGCAAAAAGAAAGAGTGTGTGTGTGTGTGTGTGTGTGTGTGTGTGTGTGTGTGTGTGTGTGTGTGTGTGTGTGTGTGTGTGTGTGTGTGTGTGTGTGAGAAAGAGAGAGAGAAAGATACGAGTTGGTGTAACCATGCTTCTCTAATCCCCACTGGTTGGATCCCACCAGCGCTTCTGTTTTATTCATATCTCTGTACACCTCATTTATATTTTTATGATCACATTTACAAGGAACACCGAACCAATATCCCCAATCGCATAGGCGACATTCCTTGTGTTATGCAATGTTTGATATAGCTTAATGAATACAAATACATTTAAGAAGGGGGTAAAAGAGGGTGACTATATACCTGTGCGCTCTGTCCAGTGGGTTCCTAAAGCACTACAACATAGTAACCGCACACCTGCTCCCAGTTGAGCTAATGAGCCCCACCAGCTGGGTACAAAAGGCCTGCCTGAATCAGTTGGGACCGGTTTGGTCTGGTTGTTACAAAGTTACTCATACAATAAAAGCCCCTCATTATTCTCCATGGGGGTACTCATTTTTCCTGTGTGGTCGACCAAATCACAAGTGCATTTCTGTTACAGTCAGTAATAATAATAATAATTATGGAACTGTCCTGAATCAGTGTGCCAAATTTCACAACTTTTTACCATTTGGTTCTATGGGCTGCCATAGACTCCCATGGCGGAATAATAATAATAATAATAGGAAAACTTACAAAAACAATAGGGTGTCTCGCAGCTTCGCTGCTTGACCCCCAATAATAATAATAATAATACATTGGACTTATGGCGCCTTTCAAAACATCCAAGGTCACCTTACAATAAAAGAAAATAGAAGTAAGAAATAGTTTATTAGCTAAGAAAGATTAAAAAATAAATAAATAAATAAGATAACAAGCCAATTAAATGCTAATGGGGGGGGGGGGGGTTAAAGTTTATAGACTGACTTGAAAATGTGAGTTTTGAGAGTAGTTTTGAACTGTGAGATGGAGTCAATCGCACGAATGTGAGGGGGGAGTGAGTTCCAGAGTTTTGGTGCAGAATGGGAGAAGGCCCTTGCTCCCATTGTAGTGAGTCTGATGTTTGGCATTGCCAGTAGTCCTGCTGTTGATGACCGTAGTGAGCGTGAAGGTGTGTAGGTCTGTAGGAGTTGTGTGATATATGAGGGGCGAGGTTGTGAAGGGCTTTGAATGTCATCGGAAGGACTTTGAAGTTGACCCGTTGCGATATGGTGAGCCAGTGCAGTTGAATCAGCAGGGGTGTGACATGTTCGGTGGACTTGGTAGCTACGGGTGATGATGCGTGCAGCTGAGTTTTGGAGAAGTTGGAGTCGGTGGATGAGTTTATTGGGGATTCCTAGCAGGATGGCGTTGCAGTAGTCGATGCGCGGTGTCACCAGGGTGTTGACAAGCACTTCAGTGGAGTGTTGTTAAAGTGCAGGACGCAATCTGGAGATGTTTCTGGGGTGGAAATAAGCCGTCCGGCAGACATTATTGATGTGGTATTGATGAAAGGGTACTGTCAAGAATGACTCCAAGGCTCTTTACCTGTTTGGAGACTAGGCACATTCATGGTGAACCCCTTTTAATGTAAGATAAGTCATAATAAGCACAAGTTAGGTTTAAACTTTAATTTTTCTTCTTGTCTTACATCTTGCTGGTTGGACGGAACTGTGACAGCAGCCCTGCGACCCACTACCGTCCTCAGCGAGAGTCTGTGCCTGTGTGGCTCTGACCCGGGCTGCAGTCATGTGGACGGGGGAACAACAGGGACACAGACCCGGGCCAAGAGACACTCCCAAATGAGGTCGCGGTGAGGCGCGCGGCCCCCGTGCATACCGTCCACTCTACCTATGACCCGAGGCTCCCAGGCATCTGGCCTAATTCCCCGGGATGACAGAACACGCGGGAAGTACTTAGCGGGCGATTCTCCACTCGCTCCCATTGGTCGATTGTGTTTACTCCCATGGGATTTCAGTGTCCATTGTTGTCCTGCTGCCTAGTTTCCTTTTGTATCCTGGTGCCGTTCTGCGTACCTCTGAAAACACGGCGTTGATGGCCACTGGATTGCAATCGCCACCCGTGCTTTCCCATTAGCGGGGATTAACGGCCATCAAGTTGCGCATTAACACACTTTGGCCACGCACCGCCGCCAGATCCTATCTGGACCCGGGGGTGACTCACTTTCCACTGGCCCTAAATCGAGTCCTTGTATGACTCTCTTGAATAACAGGAATAGGATTATCGATTCCAATTGTACTATTTCATAAACCGGGCAAATACCCGCACACATACTCACACACAAATACACATATTACAGGACTACAGGGATACACACACACACACACACACACACACACACACACACACACACACACACACACACACACGATTACTCACCCCCCCCCCCCCCCCCCCCCCCCCCCCAAACACACACACGCATGCATTATGTATACAAAACCCATAAGGCATTGACACCAACAGACATACATAACACTCACTCTAAAAGGTCAACTGATACTGATACACTCTAACCCTATAGCTCATATGTGGCTAGCATAAGCAGTGCACAGACATACTGTTAACACTGGCCCATGACTTGGCAAAGAAAACATCCCAGATAAACTTTGTGGTTATACTAGGACACACTTTTGTGAGATCGAATGCCCAAACTATTATTAACGATTGACCAGCTTCAATGTGTATGACATAGATACTTTGGCATGTTATTAATAGAATGTGCCAGTGAATAGATACAGTAATATCTAAATCAGGTAAATACAGTGTAACCACCCGCTAAGCTGCTCACCTTTCTGTGTGTGTGTGTGTGTGTGTGTGTGTGTGTGTGTGTGTGTGTGTGTGTGTGTGTGTTTTGTGAGCATTTAAAATACACACCTGTTTGAGAGTGTTTTGCGTGAGTGAGTCCCACAGCTGAGCCCATAGACACACGTAATATGCGCTCATAAAATGGAATACCTCTGTACATTCTAGGTGTCATAACGTTTTTTTCTGCTGCATGACTGTGCAGTGGTTTCGTGTGTGGACCGAGTTGGCTTTCAAAATGTATTATTAATACAGTACATGGGGTACTCGGGATGTTGTAGTGAACCACTATTACCAATATACTGCATACCCAGAAACAGAAACAACTTATTTGCATGTGTGTGTCCACATGTGCATGTGTGGGAAGAATGGAATAACTTCAGGTTCATCTTCCACCCATTGTCCATGGCCAGTTGTCTCTCTCTTTTCTCTAAGCCTCCAGATCCCTGGTCGGTTGTGGGGTGTGTCGCTAATAATGCAGCCTCCATAAAACACAGACAGAGGAGGACTACAGAGTGGAGCAGGAAGAGCAGAGGAGAGCATCACCCACCGTCAGCATCAGGTCCTTCATAACGGTATGTGCCACATTACCACAGATATAACGGCTTGTTTAGAAACTCTAACTATAACCCTATGTCTATACAATTATGTGTATTGTACTTTACTGATGTCATTAATACTAATGTTAGACCATAGAATGTAATCATGGATGTTGTGGTGATAACGTCTGAGACAATTACTCCTGGAAGTAAATGCAAATGAGTACAAATTCCAAAAAAAGGTTGAACCTTAAAAGAAAAGGTTGTATCTAAAGTAAAAGTCTTAATCAATATATAATAATAATATAATTATAATAATAATATCTTGATTCCTTCACAAATACTTAGTGACAACTTGGAATGTATCGTCTTAAACGTTCAATCTACAAACTAAACACGAGGGGTCCTTCCTTTTGACAGTATCTTAGTTATCATGGAAAGGACCCCGCCTGTCATGCAAGCTGCCCACCTCCAGCCCTACCTGGAGAGCGGACCCCGTCGGGAGCAGCCCTCTGTGCTGGACCCCGGCGGTGGGGAGGAAGGTGACGTGGACATTACCAGCCATATTCAAGCAATATCTCCCTCAAAGATCTCCCCCGAACTCTGGTTGATCTTCGTCTGCTATGGACGCACTGCCCACAACAAACACCAACATCCTGCCTGCCAGTGTGCGGGACCAGCGGTTGTTTTGGGCTCTTTTGGGGTGAAGTCGGGGGGTGGTGTTTGTTGGGGGGGTTATTGTTTTTGTTGTTTATACAGCTTGTAATGTACACTCCCACCTGGTGGTATAATATGTCCCCTTTAAGGGATCTTCCGCCTCTCTTCCACAGCAAAGAAGGACCGTGAGCGGATGTCGGGCGAGGCGATGGACCGCAGGAAGGTGTGGGAGCCCAGTGTTTACTACGCACTCGGGAAGGAGTCCTTCCACTTCGCCGGGCATGACATCAGCATCCGGGAGTCCATGGACACGTATGGTGCTCTGATCTGGCCTGGGGTGAGTTCAGCTGCTGCGCTACTCTCAGATTCCACCCCCGCTCCGGGTTGTTCATCTTCCATTGAGGAGCGCGTGGTGGTGGTGATGATGGGGATGGTTTTGTTCTGTGTGTAGGCGGTAGCTTTGTGCCAGTTCCTGGAGAACAACCAGCAACAAGTGAGTCTCATGGATAAAGCGGTGCTGGAAATAGGAGCTGGGACTGGCTTGCTGTCCATCGTGGCCAGTCTACTGGGTAAGGCTGCTTCGACGAGTTGGACAATGTATCGGATGGACCACTATATTTGTATGTTTGGGTGGAATAGTCTTTTGCCGTTCTTTTTTGGTCTTCTTCAGGATTTCACTCTGTAGTCTCTTTGGTGTTCACTTTTGTTAGGATCTTAGGTGTTCTCCTCTCCCCATCTGCACTGTCTTCACAATGGAGTGTGTGTTTCACATGAATTAATATCACTCTCTATGGGTGTTCTTCAAAGCACTATCATCGCTAACAGATTGGCTAACAGATGGTTTGCCTCTCGTGTGCGCGGCTCTCCAGGTGCCTGGGTAACAGCCACCGACCTGCCCGACATCCTCTCCAACCTGACCTTTAACCTCACGCGGAACACCCGGGGCCGCGCCCGGTACACACCGCAGGTGGCCGCCCTGACCTGGGGCGAACACCTGGAGCGGGACTTCCCCCGCAACGGCTGTCGCTACGACTACATGCTGGCGGCAGATGTGGTCTATCACCATGACTACCTGGAGGAGCTGCTGGCCACGATCCGTCACTTCTGCCACCCGGGGAGCACGACCACACTGCTGTGGGCCAATAAGGTGCGCTTCCAGACCGACCTGTGGTTCATAGAGCACATGAAGAGCAGCTACAACACCACACTGATCTGCGAGTTACCACAGCAGGAGGTGAAGATATACCAAGCCACGGCGAAGGAGTGGCCGGGAGAGGGCACGCATGACGGAAACGGAATCCGTCCGTGACGCAGCGACGGATTGATCGATCATCGATTGATGGGTGGACAGATGGGACACTGGATGGATGGATGACAGATAGGGTAGATGGAGAAATCAATATGAAATGATTGGGTGGATGAGAGATTGGATGGCTGGATGAATCCACATGAACAGGTAGCAAAGGAAGATGTTGATATGAGATCAGGTATGCAGTCTGTGTACAGGTGAAGGCTGTGTTTGTGATTCTACAAGATGAGAGGGAGCACAGGGACTGAGGATTCTCACATCGGTTGGATCAGCTCTGATTCTACGTCTACGTGGGTCTAGCATCAAAAGAGCTGAAACCTCAATGAGACCCACCAGAATAAATAATGGTTGAAGTGAGGAAGCAGGAAGTGAGCACTTTTATTGATATATACATTTAAACATTTTCATACAATTGAAGTTTTTGTTTTTTTTCATAAAATTTTAGTTTATGTACTCATCTGCTTAATTTTATAAACAAATTGCTTTGCTGGAAGAAAAAATATTTTCACATTTAGCTTATAATACAACATACTCAATACACTCAATATACTGCAAATTGTAACATAGTTACAATTATTAACTTACAATTAGTAAATTAGTACAATTAGTAATCATAGTTACAACTATGATTGCAAAACCTGGCATAAAGTATTAATTTCACACAGAAATATAAACTTAATGAAAAGTACTGTATTTGTGGTCTTTGGTAGATATTTCTCAGTGGTGGTAAGGAACTGAATTAAAAGCTAACAGTTTTTGTCATTACTTCTTACATTCACCATAAGCATGGGTCATATAACCTCATCTACAAGCCACACCTAAAAACTCTAAAAACTTAAAAGCATCACAATATATACAGCTCTAAAAGCATATCTTCACAACCTGGTTGAGTGGAGAGAACAGAAGGGATCATCTCCTACATCAAGACCTCCCCTAAACAATTTCCATGACCTAAAACTCTAAAAGAAAAAAGCAATCCATCTCTGAAGCAATCTGGCCTTTCCTTTGAAATGTCTTGAGCAGAAACCATCCTACTTTCCAGGTCAAATAACCATAACACCATAAATAAAACCAAGGTCCAAAAGAGACTTCTGTAGTTCAGGGGGTATTGAAAGGCTCAGCGTTGCACGTTCAACCCCTCACTGGGATCCTACGCCACAGAGCAGGTGGAGGACTTTGGAGGCTGTTCCAAGATGGACTCCCTGCGGAGGTCGTTGGGAACAGCCCCGTCCACGCCCCAGACGTTGAGCTCACCGTAGATGCCTGTCTCGATCATCTCCTCCTGCCAGGGGATGGAGATGTTCCCTGAGGAGAACTCGTCGAAGAAGGTCTTGTCCGGGTCTTCCAGGGTCACGCCCTTCACAGAGGAGAAGGCCCCTACGTCGTCCAGGCTCTTGGCGTACACCACCCTAGGGTCTGGGACGAAGGGAGGGGAGAGTAGACCTGGGACCAGGAGAAGCACAGCTTTAACATCACCATCGTCAGCATAAGATGAGGATCTGTGATACCCCGATGCCTGGGGTCCAAAATTAACACCAAATTTACAAACTAAGACAATTGCTTGGCTGGTCAATGTCTAGACTCAGGGAGTTTTCTTAAAAAATTAAAGGCACAGTAGGTAGAATCTAGTGGCATCTAGCAGAAAGGACTTGGCAGAAATGGATTATAATATTCCATTTGTAGTTTTGCAGACTAAAATTTTTTTATGAATCATTCAAGGAAGCTCACTTGGCTACTTGATTCTACAGTAGACCAAGGCATCGTTTTGGAAGTACCTACTGGCACCTTACAGGCCAGTTTAGGCCACTATAGCTTCTACGACATTGGAAGCTTCTACGTCATTGGAAGGGTAGAGGTGGCAATCTGCAACTTCACGGGTAGATGCGACTAAATCCTAAACAATGCAGCTTTCATTATGGACCCTGAGACATAGAGAGACATTTCTGAGTTCTTAGAAAGTCAATTTCTGAGTTCTAAGAAAGTTCCGTACCCTCGTTCAGCTTCCTCCAATTGATTTCACTAAAGAAAGGGTGAGCCCTGAGCTCGTCACAGTTGTTGTCCTTGAAACCCATCCTCTTTTCCACCTCTTTGGCCATCAGTGCATCGCACAGGGACTTGGAACTCTCACTGAAGTCTTCGGGATAAGTCACGACCCTGGTCAGAATGCGTTCCTTCATTGCGTCGCGTTCAACCTGAGCAGAGACAAAATGGAGATGGAACGGATTCGAGGGAAGGGCCAGGCAGACTGAGAAAGACAAAGGTTTGGCAACGCGAAACAACTTTTTACAAAAGGGTCTCAGTGGTGACAGTTGGCGGTACAAGGCTGGGACACAAGATGAGACAATACAAGATAAGATACACTATATTAATCCCAAGAAGGGAAACTGGAGAAATGTCTTTATATCAGAAGAATTGGACGGTGCTTCACTGTGAAAGTCTGTGGACAATTAAAGGAAATTTGAAGTGGACATGTGGAATCATATAAGCTCGACTGTAGTGCCCCACACTATGTTCTTTGTGTTGTTTGTGTTTTGTACTTAACGTAAAAATACTATAGATGAAGAGTAAAAAAAAAAAAAAGAAGGGCAACTGGGAGCCACCAAATACATAAGTGGCATATTGACAACAAGCAAGACGGAAACTCACAGACAAACATCTCAAAGTAAAAACAAGACAGAGGGATGTAGGGCACTATTTAAAACCTGACTCCATTCAGATATCTCAAAATGAATACCTTCTCTCCTCTCTCCCTGAATGGATTCTTGGCCGCCATGAACTCAAACAGCGTCACGCCGAGGGTGAAGTAGTCCACGGAGGTGTCGTACTTGTCCCCCTTCAGCATCTCTGGAGACATATACCCTGATGGGAACGATGGGGTACAAAAGATCTTTACAAAAGGCTGACGGCCAACACTTCTCAGGGAAGGTTGGTCCAACAAATGAAGCCGGGAAATGGGTGTGTGTTAAGTAATGGTGTGGCTGGATATCTGCGTGGGTTGGGCAGAGACAGACCTGGGGTTCCAGCATAGCCTTTTGTCTTTGTCTTGCCTTCTTTCAACTCCACGGCGAGACCCAGGTCGGATATGCGCACGTTCCCTGGTGAAAGTCGCACATAATCCAATATTCAGACGTTATTTGTGAAGGTATGTGTAGAATACTACATGACATATACACACACACATGCAAACTTTATAGCAGTACCTTCGTTGTCTAGCAGAACATTTTCAGGTTTGAGGTCCCTGTAGATGATTCTCTTCTGGTGGAGGTGCTCCAGGCCTTGGATGATCTGGGCAAGGTAGAAACAAGCTCTGGTCTCGCCGAACCCTGGGTTGTTCTCATCCACCAGGTAGATGTGGTACCTGCCCCATTGCCAGAGAGGGAGATTGAAGTCATGTCCTTTTGTGCCACACACATCAGCCCAAACATCTGTCAGATAAAACCATGTTAGGACGCGCTGTATGGTGCTTTACGCTGCAAAAAATAAATAAACTCAAACACTGTCATTAATATTACTATGTAAATGCCTGACTTAAAAACATGGCAACCGTCACAAAAACGACAAAATGTATGGACTTACTGATTGAAGCTAGTATTATTGTAATGCCTGCAAGTGTAATTATATTGTGCTGAATACAGCTAATATATCACTTAAACCGGCTGTATGTATACACATAGTACCATATGAGTTTAATGGTAATTAACAACTTTTTGTGGAGGCGTATGCAAATTATTGTGTTTTTTTTTAATGTAATGGCGTGCAACAGAATATAATAGTAGTTCAAATGAGTATGGGCATTTTAGTGCCGTTCAGGATTAGCACATTAATAAAACTGGGGAGGGAAATTCATAAAACGTTTTTTGGAGCACCTGTCGATGGCCACCAAGGCTCAATCCTATGATGTGGTTGTTGATTTGTGTTTGATTTAGGCTTAGTTTGCTTAAGTTATAACGTACTTGAGGTCTCCTCCGTTCATGATGGTCATGACAAGACAAAGTTCGTCCTTTGTTTGGAAGGCGTAGGCCAAGGACACAATGAAGCGACTGTGGACCCTGGCAAGAATTCTCTTCTCCACCATTGCCCCCTAGAGGTGAAACAAAGTAATAATAAATGATGACGATAATTTATTACAATACTTTTAAACATTTAAAACATTTGAATGTTTGTCTGTTTAAGAAGATTGTTTAAAATACACTTTTGTTTATATCCCAGTGGCATAAGTGTTGAAAGTATGGTAGTATGGTGCTGTTAGTAATGAGGATGAGTGGATGAGTGAAATAATATTGGAAATAAAAAATATAGGCCTATATTTTTGTTAAATTTCTGACTTAGTTAGTTAGTGTCCGCTTTTGTTAGCAATATCTAGTTTTACAACGATTATATACATCTCAATAGTCACTGGTTGCGAAGTATTGCCACAGATTTTCACAAGTCTTTGTATGTAACACATGGGCCTTTTAGGGCGTTCTTTGTTTGGAGGGATCTCTAACATTTTACCAAAAGGGGAAAATGTTTTAATGCAAAGAGAACACCATATTGGGCAATATGTCATAAGTGTTGCTTTAAAGCAACAATTCCAAAATGTCCCACATCATACAACCACCCTAAATTCGCATTAGCTAAGCAACTTCTTCGGGGGAGACAATTTGGGGTGAGATGCAATCGATAACTTTTTTTCATGGCTGATTAATTCGGACACAGCGTATTTATCGTATGCCTCCCTGTCGCACATAAAGGGCCCGTGCGTAAGCGTCTTCAATTAGATAAGTAGGCCTAGATATTTTTTTTATAATTACATTACAACGTGTAAGCATGTGCATCGACGCTAATATGCGCTTGCATCATCCGCACATCACCTTTCGAAAGAAATAAATTCCCCCGCGCATGCCCAGTGGGTTGATATTCTATTAAGTATAAATTAAGTTGGATAAGACTGCGGCGCGTGTCTTAAACCTCAAGTCAAGGGCAAGAGCGAACATGGCCAGAGTTACAGTCAGAAGGGCTTTCCACTAAAGCGATCAGTATTAAATCTGTTTAATACCACGGGCTAAGGCCCCCAGAGATATAGCCAGGGACAAAGATGATTATCACAGGACAATTGATTATTGGAAATTGTTTCAGAGCCGTAGCCGGCCGTTTTGATTGGTTGGACTTTTAAGAAGATTGCGAGAAGTTTTGCCTACATTTTAGAAAAGAAAAACGATTCTAGTGAAGTAGGCTGCATTTCACTTTTATTCTGTTTGTATCTAAATGTCTAAAGAGATAGCACCCATTTGAATAAAATGATAAATGCATTCATTAGAATATTAAAGCGCTAGAAGTAATTTACTTAATGGAAATACTAATGTTTAATGCAGCTGGCCACACCACTTCAATAGGCTATTTAAAAGTGCTTCCATCTCGAAAAAATCCCTGAACAACCTCAAGAGCCCTAATTCTCTTCACCCATCATGTCATAGTAGCATACAACTTGGTCACTAGGGTTAGGTCAAGGGTATGCACTACTAAGGACAATGAGGGTAGGCCTACTTATAAAATGAAAGCCTGATACGGCATTGGATGATTGCAGTCAAGTATGAAAAGAGAAAACTGCAGCTGATTTTTGAGTACATCACCTCGTTGCCTTTACGTTTCTTCAATCGTTTCTTGTTCAGCTTCTTACAGGCATAAAGTTTCCCGGTGGCTTTCATCTGACAGGCAGAAACTTCCCCAAACCCGCCTTTCCCCAGCACACGGAAATCCAGGAACCAGTCATCGTCCATGGGCTGCATCTCCAGCCACTTCCACTGCAGGAACCTCTTCAGGTGCAAGCTCTCCAGGAAGAAGACGTAAGGGACCTCGCGGAGGAAGTTCAACACGCAGGCCAGCGCTGGGGCGAACAGCCCGTCCCCGGCCTCCTGTTGACCCTCCTTCACTTTAGCTACGAGGTCTTCGGGGAGAATAGGGCAGTAGTGCTTGGCAGAGGGTTCCATGTATCTCGTGTAGATCTTGGCGGCCTTCTGGCTGAGGTCAGCCTCATCTGACAAGTCGTACGCCTCGATGTCCTTCCACAGACGCACCGGACCATTGTACTCCAGGGTGGCGTTCAGGAATTCCCTGAAGAGGCGTTTGCCTATGGGCTGCTCGATGCACACAGAGTCAAAGGTCAAGTCGAGCGTGTCCCTCAGGTCCTCGCACACAGTGATGTGGGGGAGCTTGAGACGCGAGTGGTACTTCTTGTCCCGCGCAGCCGCCGCAGAACCGTCGATGCTCCCACGGGCGTTGATGTAGGCGGAATTTGCCACCACCGTGGTCAGGGCTCCAAAATCCATGTTGTTGGCCGGTTACTGTGAAGCCAATTTGAGGACGGACATACCTACACAAAAATAATGTTGGAAGGCGGGGGGATTGGTCATCTAATTCGCTGGGGTGCAAGGATGAAAAAGCAGGTGATGTGGCCAGCGATGCAGATTACAAAGAAATGACAGAGCATACGAGGAGTGCATGCGGTGAAAAGGGAGGTCCGAGAGTCTGAAATAGACCAACGTACTTGACAGGGACACACTTCAGCATACACATCCACATAGAAGGGACACACACAATCACACACACACCTGCGTCAACACCTTTCAGTAATCCATTAACACCCTAATGCCCTCGACACAATGCGAGAGCTCGACCTAGGGAAGTGGTGATACAATACATGCACTGGATTATTACTGGTCAGCCAAGCGGCACAACATGTAACAGCGACAATACGTTGGTCACTCAACTGATCTTTATATAGGAGGCAGTTTCTGCAAGTAGGTCTAATGAAAAAACTAAAAACACAAATTGATTGCCTTAAGTCCAAGAAAGTTACAATACAATGTTTACAAATTTGTGTGATAAATTGCTTGGGTATGCAATAATTGTAAGACATGTAGGACAAAGACCGCTCTGATGCCTGATGGTTATTAATCATATGTAACCATTTATAATGTAGATGCTTTCTGTTCAGTGTGTAAATTGCCTGGTATTCAATCTGGTGCCTCAAGACAAAATCATTAACATTATTTAAAATAAAATAAAGTTGTCCCAAACTGGTCATTAAAGTTTGAGTGCATGCATAATATATTTAAAATCCCATTCGAGCTTCAGCATAAATCATAACCAACACTGAGTTATGAGCAATGGTTGGCACTTTCATCTTGTTTATATAGGGTGACAACAAAATGCATGGATGCAAAGTTATTAAAACAATCTATATTTAATTTCAAACTTATATTAGATTACAGAAAAAGGTATTTGGAAGAGTCCGTACATGTGTTGCTCAGCTTTAAAAATGAGATCTTTTAGGGGAGTACATAAAGACCTTCACAACCACATATATCATACATCGATAGTTTCCAGGTCTACCTTTGACCACTGGCCTCTAGAGGATACTATAAGCTACAATCATCATAGGGTCCATATACGTAATAACAAACAAAGCTTATCTTCCTATAGGGAGCCTGGGTTTTGGAGGTCTGTACCTTGCTGGTGTCGTTTGTATGTAAACACTAACAAGGTGTGACGGGGCGGTGAAGAGAACTCCTCATCATCTCCAGTATACAAAAGTAAACAAGCAACAAACTGAAAAAAAACAAACTCATGAAAGCAGCTGCCTACAGAACAGAGGGAAGTCAGCCCAACACAGTGGGGGGTGGGGATGAAGAAACGGCTGGAAATAAAATCGTCCAAAAAATAAAAAAGTAAAAACACTAAACAAAATCGAAACTGAAAGTATCCAACACGGGTCAATGGATCGGGCCCCCATCGTGGGACACCATGGCAACAATTGAGGCTGGATCCACAGAGTTGTGCTGACACGGCAGGTCTACGCAGACACTTTGGCAGCCATCGTGGAACACTGAATCACCATCCCCCTGACGTCTGCCAAAATGCGATCACAACATAATAAGATAACTATTTCACACGGTACACTATACATTCTCCAACAGCAGTGGGTTTGAAGAAGGGTGGAGGAAGAAAGTTGGGGGGGGGGGGGTGGGTGGGCGGGGGCTTTTTGCTTGTCTTTATTTTTGAACTGGGATGGCTTATTGAGTAGTTGATTAGACATACAAGGAGAAAAACAAAAAGACTTCTGCACAGTGCTTCTGCCATGCACCAGAGTGCCCCCAGAGCTGTGCTGCAGGTGCCCATGTGATTCAGCAGCCACACACACACACAGAGGGAACGACGCACCTAGTGTTCACCTCATGTTTGATCTACACCCCTGAGAAAGCCAGGCCGAGCGAATACAGGGAAAGAGAGAAGGTGGATGGGACACACACACACACACACACACACACACACACACACACACACACACACACACACACACACACACACACACACACACACACACACACACACACACGACGACTAGTGGGCTCGAATCCCATGGTGATGTGGTTTGAAAGACTGTGCTTGTTGGAGATGCGAGGACAAGGAGAGAGTCAGGCTAGTCTTCATCGTCGTTCTCATCGTAGTCATCCTCCTCGTCATCATCGCCCATGTAAGACACTGGAGTTTCCACACGAGAGCCGCTGTAGTGCGAGTCGTTGGAGCTGGAGGCCATGGTGCCGTCGGCGCCTCCGTCACTGTCCACAAACAAGGTCAAGGGTTGGTCAATAAAGGGGGACCCTGATAGCCTGGAAATCCAGACCCACGTCTACAAAGCTGTAGGGTCCGGCAACGAGTAATGAAAGTGTCCCAAGTCGAGGGGCGGCACCAAGCATTCATTTGAAAATATCACTGCACGCAATTGGATAACACCACGACCAATCAGAGGAATACAAGTGGTGACGTATCCAGACCAGCGGAGCTAACCAATAGATAAGACTCTTGCCGTGTCCGGACGGTAAAACAGCCAACGCTTTTGGCCCGCCTATATCAGATACACCGATGAGATTGGTTAATGTTCGGATCCAGGGGAATCGGGGAGTGAGTATATTGCTCGTTCCCAGAGTGACTCGCTGAGCAAATTCAAATTGTGCTCTCGCGAGAACTCTGGGTTTCCAGGGTAGGACCCTGATGGCCGCGGCCCAGAATTAAACCCTCTTTGTTTGTCATTTGGCGAGAGCACGGGCCAACGATGACTCAGGGCCGTGATGGGCATTTGTATTCCTAAATAAATGATTAAGCATGTTGAGCAACAAAGGCCTTTGGTTTTATGTTCCCACCCTGATTGTTACAACTTCAGATGAGGGCCATTAAAATTGTCTTGGGGCCAGTATGCTTCAGAAGAAAGACATTTACGGTTACACCCTGAAGAGCGTTGGTGAAGCTACAATGTAAACATCTAATGTAAATTATCTGCAGCCTCACGTTACTATACGTGTTGTTGATGGTAGTCTGCGTCTCACCTGCCCGCAGGATACCGCGCTCCGTTTGAGGAAGACCCCCCGGTAATGTAGACATTACTGATTGGACCCTTCGCCATCTCTGAAAAGAAAACATAGTAACAATGTAATCTTGATTCAGCCCAAATAAAATGATATAGAAGAGATGCAATCATGTTAACAAACTCCATTTAGACCAGACGGTAGGGAAAACACAACGCAGCTACTCAGTGCCATCGGGAGGGGTTACTTTTCAACATGCTTCTCTTGCTCTGACCTGTGACATAAGGCTCCAGGGCCTTTGGCACCAGACTGCGGGCAATCTTCAGGTCTTCTGGAGAGCACTTGCCCACCTCCAAACCACAGGCCATGCCCATACGTTTCAGCACCTCAATGTCGTCATGGATCTCAAACATGCTGTCAAAGTTGAACAAGTACTCAAACCTGAATCGGACGAAAAAGAATCACACATTAGACATTGCACACAAAATACATTGACTTAATGTCTAAATGAACAAATCAAGTCTAATTTTAAGGTCAAATATAATCAACTTTAATTTTCTCTTTGGACAGAGCAATGGACTTTATACCCCCCATATACATAAAGTGACATTGGGCATACATATTCTCCTCAACATCACACTGACCTGCAAGTTTCGACCAGTGCCCACACTGCCAATGCAAGTCAACACCATCACCACCAATGTCAAGTACATGACAATATATTGCCTCAACAATCAGTGATGTAACCAGCATTGACCTCCAACCAGGCCAAGTTAATGAAGACCATTCCCATCCTTTTTTTATCATTGATTGTATAAGCTAACCTCCGCGCCCTGCTGTACAGAATATACACCAAGAATGACCTAACCCAGTTAAATGTCAAGGAGAAGAGATTGCTAAACCACCTCAAAATGGTTAATGGTTTTCAGACCTTTTATGCCCTTAAAATAACTCATTCTGGTGACAGAAGGGGTAAGGCTGGGCGGATGACATGTTTCTCTGATTCCACAGGCTAAAGGCCTGTGGCCAGGCTAAAGGCTAAATCATGTTATGTTTTGAAGAAAGTTCTTTAAACACAACTCTTGAAATCAGATTTTCCAGACTAGTACCCAATTCCTCGTTATGCTGTGCACAAGTAGCCGCCCACAATTATGGACGAACAATGTTTGTACAGATGCCAATCAGACAACAGGTAGTCAGTTTTCAGGGGAATTCAATGAAGCCTGGGTGACGAAACAATGGAGGCATCTGGGGAAAAAAAAGGAGACATACTTGTCATTGGAGATGCTACAGTCGATGACTGTCTTCTTGCTGGTGTTGACGATAATGAAGGGGAGGTGGATGACAGAGTTGGGAGGAGGGGGTCTGTTCGTCTGCTGCTCTGACTGCCTGTTCCGCTGAACCAGGTTTTTGAAGGCGATTTGCTGCAGGGAGTAAAATAATTTGTTATCCAATATCCCGTCCACTTTGGGTTAATCAAATTTTTTTTTAATTTTAAAGAAAATCCACATTTCACAGCAGGTCCCACAAGATAAACAAAAAGGTATTCTGACTTGAGGGGACATAGTTTTGGGCATACCTGCAATATGAGTTCTTGTAGCTGTGACTGTTTCTGCTTGATTCTCTCCAACCGCCTTTGTCTCTCCACCTATGGTTAACACAAGAATCAATTGTTATGAGAAAATCCAACATGGTAATGGCAGATTATACTTTAGATTACTAGTCTATGTCTTCTCTGGGTGCACCTCTAGGTTTTGGCACTCCTGGGCAGAGTTGGTAGGCAGGCCGATCCATTTGATCTCCTTCTTCTCCTTGGAGATGATGTTCATGGCCATGAGCACATTAAGAGCGTCGTATACGCGACGCCTAATGTTCTTCTGGTCATACACATGCTGAATGGGAAAATAATGAACAAGACTCATTGTAGAAGTCTGCAATGGGAACCACACCCATGATGCAATCCTGCACTTATTATTAAAGTATCCACCCTATTCCGTGACCGTTCTATTTCCCATGATTCATAGTGGTCCGCCGGTTTTCCATTTCCGGTCGAGGGCTGTTTACATTGAGGCTAGTATATTTGCACCGCTTGCGCATATCTTGAAGGCTATGGAAATCGTTTTAAAAGTTATACATTAGGTCAAAATGGCAATTGGAGGCCGAACTCATCCTCTCACTAAAGTACTACCAGTTACGTATTCTCGCCTCTAACCGGAAATCGGACTGGATGTCATGGCGGCACGCATTGTTTAGCCTGGAATAAGGTGGATAAGCAAATGTCTGAAGAAAAAAACTGAACAGAACAAAAATTATTCTGTCAATGGGAAACAATCTGGAGTGCCGTTTACCGTGCGGCAACAGATCTTACCGAGTCATTAGGAGACATGTGGTTGTCTGCGGAGCTGAACTCTGCCACCAGCTCATCGGCCACCTCATTGTAGGTGGTGACACCCTTCTTCTGTACCTTCTCACACACCTTCATGGAGAAATGCCTCAACCCCTTCCCGTTTTTCTCACCTTTCTTTCCACGTTTTCTAAGGAAAATAAAAAAATATATATTAAAAAAAAAGGATCAAACCTGTGCCTCTGTATTAAACCATTTCCAGTTAGGTTAACAACTCAATATGAAGTCTATCTCTAGTTACTTTCTGACATGGTTCAGCCACATCACAATGAAAATTGATGGTTTCAATATGGTCAGGTGCACTTTGAAAGATTTTTTTTTTTACGTTTTAAGTTTTGTGCTCCAAACGTTGATGGGGCCATTTCAACAGTTATTGGTGCCACAGTGAAGTTTATCAAGAGGGAAAATCAATTAAACATACTCTCTAAAGGATGGCTGAACATGTCAAGGCATTTGACGTTTGGAAGGATGTTGGCAGCTTACCCTGAGGACCATGGTGAGGCATCTGGTTGTTGGCTCTGTGTGAGAAACTGGGAGCTGGGCGTGTGTGGACTGTTAACCAGTATGGTATTGGAAACGGTAGGTCTTTGGGGTGTTCCAATCACCTGTGAACAAAGAGGGACAGGGAGCAAAGATACAAATCAACATTTCAGCCTAAACAAGCAACATCCTATGTAGCTCACTTTGAGAGATGCTATACATGATTTATTCCTTTACACAGATTATGATTAAGAAGGTTACTGGTATGTGTAAAGATTCTATGTTTATAATGGGATGATGGGAGTAATCCTGCTGACTATAGAGTTTGACCAGCTTAGACTCAGCCCCTTCCCCCCACCCTACACACCCGGTCATTACACAATGATAAAGGGAGAGCCTTACACATCCACAACATACCTGGAGGAGAAGCTCATCTAGCTCATATGCAAATGTATTGTGACAAATGAAGTGGGGGTGGCATAATTTCAGGAGGTGTTTTCCTTACAGCACTAGACAAGATGGACAGGTGTAAACAGTAAAACCACATCACTCACCATGTGGGGCATGTGTTGCATGTGTGGAGCGATATTCACGTTGGAGGGCCCTAGGGTTTTGGGCAATAGCTGTTTGGCCACAGGAAGAGCCGTGGGCTGAACAGTAACCAAAGATAGGACTAGTGGCGAGGGCAGAAGAGAACACACCAATTAGACTGGAAATTTAAACCATGACACTAGGCTGCCACCCTTTGTCAGTTTATAGCTATATAATGTCACAACTGATGGCTAGAGCAGACACACATCACCTTTAAAATAATCCAAACGTATATTTAAGCACTATTTACCTTTACTTGGGCTCAGATTCTGATCGATGAAAACCTTCAACTCTCCGTTTGTTTCAATCAGACCAGCCTGCGGAGAACCGGGTCACAGGGGTTCAATAAAGTCGGGCTCAAAGAGGTTACATTTAAATGATCATCATAAAATGTACTACTATAATAAAAATTAAAATTGCAGTCCAACAAGTTTGTAACCCATTACATTTAACTGAAAACGCAGACATCCTGTAATCACTATAGATACTTACATCTTTAGCCATGATCCAAAAGGACCGGGGAAGTAAAGCTTCAGTCTAAAAGGAAAATATCCCTCTGTCTTTTCCGATAAAACCCCTGAAACAGAAACACAACAACTATTTTATTTGGGTCAATATAATCTGGAACTGCTCACAGGCTCTAAGCATTTTACATAAAACAATAGTTACTTGTTTTATGCAACAAAAAAAACTGCATTAAGTAAATTAAGGCAATATGATCAAAAGTTGGGGTCATTTACATTAAAGATTAAAAAAATAACTTTATGTTAAAGAAGCAAGCACATTGTGTGAGGCTACACTACTCTAGTTAGCTTAACTAGCCGGGCATTGTGCCGAGGACAAGACAAGATAAACTGCATGAAACGAAACAAATCGCGATTTCGGTGGTATTAACACGAACGATCGTTTTAACAACCAAATGCACGTCTCGAAACCCGAAAAAGTTGTACTCTCAATTAAAAGAGTTGCAGTAGGACAGATACACAAGCAGGCCTACTTTAGTTATTCACCACGTCCGGGGACGATTATCCACGAACTTCAGCTACAGGTCAACGCACACATGATCACTTTAGCATTTCATGCTGAAAATATCATGGATGGTCTAGACCATAACATAACCTACACATGAAAGCTACTACTGAGAAGTGAACAGCATCAGCACTTCACATCGGTACTGGTGCAGCGAGGCTTTTGTTGAGTTGGAGCTAGCTGCTGCTAACACTTTGGTGGAGGTGGCTGACGTTAGCTAGCGAGTTAGCTGCTGCACGTTTTAAAATGGCTCAGACCCATTATAACGCTGGTTCATTGAACCATTACGGAATCAAGCAAGTGTCTCAAGTCGGTGTTATGTTCAATATATGTGCGTGCATTTTTGAGCAAAAGTAACGTGTAAAAAGCTGTTTCTGTGCACTTACGAGTGCACTCTGGTTTCCTCGACGGCTGTATTTGTTGGCATTAGAGAATGGAGGAAGAGGAGGTCTGAAGCCCTACCGCCAAACAGGAAACTAAACTATGCAATATTCAAGTAGTTTCTCAGTCATTTACTAATTGTGAGTGAATGGCCGAGTGTCCGCAATGTGACAACTTCGATGTGTCTTGGAAGTTACCTTCAAAATGGTTTATTTGGGACTCCACTGACGTTATCGGACCAGCAAGTTTATGTGGCGAGCTTAAGTATAGATCGTCACAATTAAACCTTTAAATACATACATTCTGGTGAAAATGACAGCAAGGATTTACTCGTTGCATTATAAACGCACTGGGCATTTGTGTTCCGATCTGACCAGAACCGAACTGACAAGACACTGGACACTTTGTACCAACAGTCACAGCATAATAACATAAGGCCAAATCAGTGTCGGGACCCCCTCATCTAACCATAAATGAGCTTCATTGTGTGGGTTCAGATGCGGGTTTCTCATGGTCGCTGAATGCAACTAAATGGACGAAATTAAAATATTCACAACCAGGCCTGAAAATAGGTCACGACTGTCTGAACCCAGTTTCTACAAAGCATAATTACAAGCCAAACCAGCTTTATATTGTATTAAGCACTTAACCCCCTCGGACCACCGTCCAGTGTTGTGTTTCTAAGGTTTACAATGACACATGTTAAGTATAAAACAGGTTATGTCGTGGATTTGCCTTGTTGAAGGAGTTCCCGAAGACGCTTGATCATCACTTCGTATTGTACTCATTAGTGTGTGTATAGTAATTAACTACCTGGATGTTCATAGTTCAAATCACCCTGATTTAAAAGCGCCAAAGAGCTGATTTTGACCAGTAGAGCATCCAGCCCCGTCAGATAGTTTACAAACGAAGGGGCACTTTAACATCGGCGTTTAATCAACGAGCTAAAAGGCTAGCGTGGCTAAAACAAACCCCAGCCAGCGAACAAATGAGAAGTTACTCGACAGCGTGTTGTTAGCAAAGTAGCTTTAGCCTCCTAGCTGCTACTAGGGCTAACCCATAGCTGTCACCGACAGCCCGTCGGGATGAACCACAACACCGCTCCAAAACGCGGATACTTTTCACAAAAAAGCGGTCGTAACCGTAGCCCAAAGTACAATTCTATACCTATATGTTATTAAATGAATGTTAATAACTTCCATAATAATTCCGTAACCAGCAACAGTTTGGCGAGAGAGTCTTACCGGTTCGGCTTACAAGTTAGCAATTTGTGCGTTAGCCTTTTTCAATGCGATCTCTCGCTAGCCCCGCTGTAGTGGTGCGTCTCTCGATCTGATCTTGGCGGTGTCGAGCAACGGCGACAGCGGATTGGATGGTGTATTGGTGCGTTCCAGGCAGCCCGTAACCCGTTTTTTTCACAACCTTCTGCCAGGTCGATGTACTCCCAGTTACAGCTCAACTGGGAGTTACGAGCTGTTCATTTACGGGCTAAAAAGTGTCCCTGGAACTCAGAATAAATTCTGCGTTCCAGGGACACGCAGAATAATGTTAATGTTCACTACCAGTTCACGGGTAGTGAGTTGCGGGTTTGACTGCCGTTCCAGGGCACTTTCACGGGTAGAAGGTTGTGAAAAAAACGGGTTACGGGCTTCCTGGAACGCACCATTAGTATGACGATGGTAAACTAGCGCACGATTGTCACACCCATAAGTTTATCTGATTGGCTGGCGCGTTTCAGAGTCTGTGTGGCAATATCTATCATTGGCTAGTGATGTTTTGGACTCTTCCTGGAAAATAATAATAAAATACCTAATAGTAATAATCATATGAAATGTAACATTTAACATCTAATAGGGAGAGAGAGAGAGAGAGAGAGAGAGAGAGAGAGAGAGAGAGAGAGAGAGAGAGAGAGAGAGAGAGAGAGAGAGAGAGAGAGAGAGAGAGAGAGAGAGAGAGACGGTTCCTTTATTTTCTTGATGAATGTGAGTAATACTTTAAGTGGTTCTAGAGCACAATAAATAACTTTTTCAGTGTCATGAATGTGCTGTGTGAAGGAAGTTGGAAAAGGAAGCTGTGACAGAAAGATAATGTGCAAGAAACTGTATGGCACATCCTTCCCACTGTAGGGTGTACACTTTTTTTTTTTTTTTTTTCCAATTTATAGATAACAGATACTATTTTAGAGTGGAGCCACCTATCTGTCTATTTGCTGTCTTCTGAACCCCAGTACCCCAGACCCTTGGTTATATTCTGAGGTCAGCACTTATGTTGTGGTTGGTTCTGTTTGTAAGGTTTCACAAAGGCTCTAATGTTGATGTAGTATTACATCATTACTGAAACAATGAGTGCCTATTCAGTAATGGCAGTGACAGTATATTAAAGATACATATTCTTATTTCTAAATAATAATGATGAAGTGAATACATTCTGACTCAACTTCAATGCTAGGTCTATCCATGGCAGCTTGACTCAATGGCTGTTTTCAAAGATAAAGGCTTATGGGAGGAACAGATACTGTAATCATATTTACGAGACGCACCTTTTTATTTTGTATTTTTTTTCCACCACATGAGTCATTTAAATTCATTTGAGCTTTTCATTGCATTAACTACAAGTGCAGTTTAAAGTTATGCTTGCGAATCCAACATTGCAGCCGCAGCCATCTACCAAATACTTCCGCGCAAGCGCACAAAAAACGTCAGGCTATCAAATTGGTCCAACAGCGGGTGTGAAAATGGTAGGTAACCAAAAGAAACATAAACCATCGGATTGTTATGGTGCTGGTAAGGATCGATCCTCTGATAAAGAAAGTGTTATACAACGTAGAGGTACCGTGGTGTTTAGTTTCAGGCTAAAACACTATTTACCTCAGCATTTCGCCACCAGAAATGGAAGGTCAGTAGCTGATATTTGGAGACCAGTTAGCTAGCTAGGCTCAGCTCTCTGGTAGCTTCGTAACTTCCACTGAGATCATCACGTATGCTGATTGGCGTAAAGCAGGTTGAGACCGTCACAGTAGGAGATGTAAGGTAGGATAGTTTTACGATCGTACGGAATGGTCTTCATTTGGCTGTGTTGTCTGAAGATGAGCATTGCTACAAACACAGTCAACTCGGCTAACAACAGCAGCCACGACACTGCTCCTTTCTAAAGATAATGCCACTAGACTGTATGTCCTGGTATGTATGGATGATGGCAAACACTATGTTGCCCCCCGAGTCATCGATTGAGGATTAGTGTTGTTACAGAATGTAGATTATCCTATTTAGAAAAAGGGCTAAGGAAGCAAGTGTTTGACCCTCACCAAAACTAGGGAGAGTTTGCCTGCTTGCATTATTCTGAATGTCCCTTATTTTTTGAGTAATGGTAGCACTGACACTGTACTGGTTTTAACTTTAAGATCTCCTAGATGGCATACCCCTTCTCAAGTTACCCGGCCTATGACCGTACTTATTTGGGAGTCCAGCACGTGCTATCATAATACTCGGTAGTAAGCCTCAGAATAGCTCAATGTTGGCTATGCCCAGGACATAATGACCACAGATCCTTCCCCCTGCCCTCTTCACTCCCCTCTCGATGTCTGTTTACCGGTGTAACCAACTCACTTTCGACCGCTTACGGCAGTGCAGTTGTCCGAATGCCTGTTGGGGTGTGCGTCTCGCTATTTGTTGTTGTGTCGTGTATGCTCTTGGTCTGCGTATGTCTCTTGCTCCCGACGGTGCCTGACAGTCCGTGTCCTGTACTTGTGCAGCATAAGCTGAAGTCATCGCAGCGGGACAAGGTTCGGCAGTTTATGTCGTTCACGCAGGCGGGGGAGAAGACTGCCGTGTACTGCCTCACTCAGAATGACTGGAAACTAGAGGTTGCTACGGACAACTACTTCCAGAACCCTGATCTCTACTGCAAGGAGTCAATGAAATCCTCTGTGGACAGGAAAAAGTTGGAACACCTCTACAACCGGTACAAAGGCAAGTCACAGGATTTCTAAAGTGTGTGTGTGTGTATGTGTATGTGTGTGTGTGTGTGTGTGTGTGTGTGTGTATAATTGACTACATCTGCCACATGTCTTGTTTGTGATAGATCCCCAGGATGAAAACAAGATTGGGATAGACGGCATTCAGCAGTTTTGCGATGACCTCTCTCTCGACCCCGCCAGCATCACGGTGCTGGTCGTGGCGTGGAAGTTCCGGGCGGCCACCCAGTGCGAGTTTAGCAAGAAGGAGTTCATGGATGGCATGACGGAGCTTGGGTGAGCACCATCGGCAGATTCCTCCCGGTTCTGTCATGTTCTGCAGTTGACCCTTGATTTATTACCAGCTTACCCTGGTGTTTGTTAACTGGTGTTTCTCTGTGGCTCGGTGGGTAAACTGTATATTTATAGATCTACCACTCCACAGCCTAAGGACATTATTTTGTTCATGTCTGACAGCGGAAGTTATGCAGAGCTTTTTTACTGCGTCAGCTTACATGCTTCAGATTGTATTTCAACAACACTTGGACTGGTGGAACAACAACAACTGTGTTTTTAGGGGCCTGTTATTGGGGTGCAATTATACGTACACAATGTATGTTTACAGTGTTTGTGTGTGTGTGTTTTTCTCTCCAGGTGTGACAGCCCAGAGAAGTTGAAGGCCCTTTTGCCAAGACTGGAACAGGAGCTTAAAGACTGTGGAAAGTTCAAAGACTTCTACCAGTTCACTTTTAACTTCGCTAAAAATCCCGGCCAAAAGGGACTAGGTAAACTGGATTAGACGGCTTGGAAGTGGACTGCACTCAACAATGCGTGGGTATTTGCCTTTATTTGACACCTATGTCCTCCTCTGTTTCAGATTTGGAGATGGCTGTGGCTTACTGGAACCTGGTTCTAACGGGGCGTTTTAAGTTCTTGGACCTATGGAATAGATTCCTGTTGGTAAGTTAGTCAAGGGGATTACATTCATATAAACAGTTGTATACATGTATATTACTCAGTTTGTACATGAAAAAACACATTGTTTTTTTTGTAGGAACACCATAAAAGATCAATCCCAAAGGACACGTGGAACTTATTATTGGACTTTGGAAATATGATTTCAGACGACATGTCAAATTATGATGAGGAAGGTAAGTTTGGAAGTTATTGAGGATGTTACGAAAGCAAGCTATGTTATAAGATACTTTAATGTAGAAGAGAAGAAATGCATACTGTTCCTTTGTAAATATAATGTAGTCATTTAGAAGCCTGCAGCCAAAAACCTTGTATTTTCCGTAGGGCAACCCAGAAGTTATGTTTTGCATAAACTTTTCCCATTCAATGTTTGTTTTTCAGGAGCATGGCCGGTACTCATAGACGATTTTGTGGAATTTGCACGACCTATTGTGACGGGATCAAAGCGTAAAACTCTCTAAAACTCTAAAATTCAAACATTGTGGAATACCTGAACTTTTTTCTCTCTCAAGTGACTTCATAGTAGTTTTTTTTTTTTTTTTTTTTACTTGTTTAATAAAAAAAAAAAAGGTAGACTTCAGAGAGAGAGAGAAACAAAAGACAGCCGAAGCACTTGGAACTCTTAAGAACACCGCCTAGCCGGGAGCTGAGCAATAACAACAACAACAACAACAACAACAACAGCAGCAACAGGCTTCATTGCACCTCTGACAACGATCAAGGTGTCAAATTGACAATTGCCATTTTGCCTCTGCCACTCCCATCGGAGCTGCTCTTTCCGGGACACCTCCCCTCCCCTCCACCCCCCCAAATCGCCCTCCAAGAGGAGCGCAGTTCCGTCAAGCACAGCCTCGACCTTAGAGGCAGCGGGGGCTGACGGAGGAGGAAGAGGAGGAGGAGGAGGAGGTGCAGCACTTAAGAGGACTCCACCGGCCACCTCTGTACATAGAACGGACTGGAGAGGAGGAGCATTCGGTGTGTTTTGAGGTCTGGGTTGTGTTTTGTCTGGCTGTACAGTTTTAAGTGCTGTGGATCATGATCCCCGTGTGTTCTAAGCTCACACGTCCCGCGGGGAGAGAGTGCTCGCTACACCAGCACCAACACAACTGATGTGTATATACTGTACCTACGGAGACAGTTTACAAAGAATTATATGAAGAATAATATAAATATGTTACATTTATAAACGCAAAGGAGGGTTGATTTGTGTACAGCGTGTGCTCTCTTGCCGGACGCCTCAGTATCATCTGAATGATATGATGGTATAGCTGTCATCTATGGGTCTTTCAATTTCATGAAAAAGTTGAGCGGATCATCGAAAGCATGAGAAACAACATTATTTTAGTTAAATTCTGTTGGGTTTCAAAAATAAATTTGTAATTTAAGTAAAGCTTGTGCTTCGATTTAAAGAATTTTGTTGTTCACAGGATTTTGAATAATCCCATTTGATTACTTTGCTGTGATCTTGATAATTATCACTGAGTGTATTCTGCTCTTATCCGATTGTATATTTATGTGCGTATATTTCAAATGAAATGATTATTAAAAAAAATGATAAGGTAATATCCATTTCAAAACATGTTCCTCATTTACTATTGAGGTACAACATTTAGGAAGGCAAAGTTTTTAATGTAATGTCTATAGTCGTTCAACTTCAACTTGAATCTGCTCTTATTTACTTTCTCATTTTTGGTTAAGAATGCTGCATTGCTTAGACTCCCGACAAAAACATTAAATAAAAACAACCTGCATTGAGTATCCGTTGTGGATAGGGGATGAAACTACAACTCATAATAGGTATACATTTGTTACGATGCTACCACTATGGAGTTCATAGTGTTGGTATCTTACAGCAGATGATTGAGGTTAGCAACAGAGGGGTGACAAAATATGCCTTTTGAATGGTCTAGTCCGATTATCATTGGACTTTCATGTTCTTAAATTCAATGTTACAACATCGTTCATTATTGTTGGTCATTGAAATGGGTAACGGATTTTGTTTAGAGTATTAAAAAGGGATTAATAAAGCATGACATGTTTTCATTATCAAACATGTATTTACTTTCATTTTTGACAGAAATCCTATTTTATGTTATCACAACCATGCAGTGAAGTTATATGTTTATGGACTTCCTTTATATATATTTAATGTCAAGTTGAAATCCCATCCAATATGTTGAATTTCGTTCAATAGTCTATGCCTTAAATTTGCCCCCAAAAAGGTTTCTGTTTCATCCTAGTAGCCTAAGGCAAAATGATATAAAGAAAATTTGCAACCTTTTTAAATGCACCCAAATGATGGGCTACCTGTGGCTTACCTGGGTATTTAAATTGGGACCGCCCCCTTGTGCTGCAGCAGAGGTGACGTTTGAATTCTAGATCGCTCTCTCCCGTAATCTAATATTTGTCCCTAGCGCGTTGTTTTCTTAAGGCTTAACATTGGCCGACCCTTACTTTAACAACGTACTTTTTGAAAGTAAGCTGCCCTAATGGACATGGAATCAAATGGGAAAGATACGTCTCTTCCCAGAGAGGGGTAAGCGGTGTACAGTTCGGTTGATTGACTTGCCTCATCTTTCCGTGACTTTTATTCGTTGCGAGGGCTCCATGGGTGTTGGTATCTGTTAGGTTTGGGTTGTTATACGTCGAGAGATCTTACAATGACCGTAGGCCATTTACTGCATATTGTTAAACATTTATTTATAGGTCAATACTACCCTACACTGTAGGCATTATGGAGCAATTTAACTTTGAAGACTTTAGAAGCTACTCTAGGTCGATTCAACACATTGACTTGCATCATCCACTATTCTAATATACACGCATTACCATTCTCTTCTTTTAGGACCTTGTATTTTGGTGATTATGCCTTGTGTGGCTAAAGGTAATGTAATGCCGACTGAGCAACTGTCATTCGATATTCTAGAAAGAGTAACCCTACCCGGCGTAGTTCATTGTAGTTGTAGTCACCAGGGAATATAACATAAGGCTATAAAAAAAAAAAAAAAGAGGCCTGTGTTGAACTGTTCTAGCCATGAACATGAGTGCTCAACCGTTTATGTAATAAGTAGGCCTACATTTGTTTTTTTTAAACACCCATAGAGTGGACGCATATGGGTTCTCAATACCTCAGGCCTGGGAATCCTACGAAGAGGCCATGAATGAGTATGGAGTGGTTCTCAACAGAAGATCCATGAAATGGTCCAAACTTCTTCAGGGGAAAGCTCCCATTGAGAAAAATCTGACAGGTATATTTTGGTATCACATTCAGCTTTTCTCACACGTTAATGATACGTGAATATGATGTGATCTGTATTTGTTGTTGTACCTCGAAGTTAAAAGGTATGTGCGTAAAGGCATACCCAATGAGCATCGGGGTACGATCTGGATGCTGTCCAGTGGGGCACAGGAACAGCTTCAGTCCCACCCAGGTTTCTACCACTCTCTGCTGGCCATGGAGCACGACCCCAAGCTGGAAGAGGTCATTCATATAGGTCAGCGGCCCTCGCAATGCAACACTTTTTTCCTTCTTGAGTTCACATTGAGTGGACCTATTGTACAAGGAACTCAGCTATTCCAGATATGTCTGTGTTCTATTGTAAGGCTATCATGAGGTTATCCACTACTGGTTTGAAAGGGTGCTAAACCTTGGATTGGAGTGGAGTTATATGTGTGTGCCACTTGATTCCAACATGGTTATTCACTCGTCTCCTCTGTGCTCCACGGTAGACATGCACAGGACGTTCCCTGACAACGTCCTCTTCCAGAGCACCGCAGAGACCAGCCAGAGGACGGCCCTGTACAATGTGCTGCTGGCCTACGGACACCACAACCAGGCGGTTGGTTACTGTCAGGTAGAACGTACAGACTTACGGGAAATATGTTCCTGTTTGAGTTCCACCACTTCTGTTTGTATTAAGAACAAGGCCAGCCAGTTTTCATTCAGGACTTTCCCTAAGATACATACGTTTAGATATCTGATATCTGATATCTGACTATGTGTATCTTTCATAACATACCACACACACAGAAGTAGCCCAGTGCTTGAACCTCCACTGCAGGCCGTTCATAGCTGATCATGAATGGATCAGATCCTGTCTGATCATCACCCTGGTCTCTCGTCATTTCAGGGCATGAACTTCATCGCGGGTTACCTCCTCATCATCACTAAGGATGAAGAGAAATCATTCTGGCTGATGGACGCATTGATAGGCAGAATACTGCCAGGTATGCCTACAGCAGATCATGTTTTTTGGCATGTACCATTTCTACACCCTCAATGGTTCCCTCTAGCCCTCCTATTCCCATACACACACAGTGGTGAAATAATCTCATTAAGGCGCGTTGTAGACTACTACAGCCAAGCCATGCTGGGGCTGAAGACCGACCAGGAGGTGCTGGGGGATCTGGTGAACGCCAAAGCCCCTGCCGTGGGCCAGCTGATGAGCCAGTTCCCGGGCATATGGACCCTGGTGGTGTCCCGGTGGTTCATCTGCCTCTACATCGACGTGCTTCCTGTAGAGGTAGGAAGCTGGCATGGTTTGGGTGCGGTGTGAGATTGCGTGAGCAGAGCGGCCCTCGTTATGACTGTTTGTTTGTTCGTGGTCACAGACAGGCTGTTGTTTGATTAGAGCGCCTCTGTTGAAATATGTTTTGATGCGTACAATTCTGGGACACAAAGCTGACAGTGTCCGCTCACTTGCATTAAAACAAAAAAAAGCGATGTATTGCAACTTGACACACCAGACATCCAAGTAGAGCAATGTGTTGATGTGGAAAATAACGTTTTGTTTAAAATATTAATAACAATGGGGAATTAAGGAAGTGTGTGTTTCTCTTTAACGCCCAGACCGTTCTGCGGATATGGGACTGTCTCTTCTACGAGGGGTCCAAGGTGCTGTTCCGTGTGGCCCTGACCCTCATCAGACACAACCAGCCGGAGATCCTGAGGGCCCGCTCGCTGATGGACGTGTGCGAGTGTTTCAAAAGCATCACCAAGGGACCGTTCACCCAGGACTGCCACCACTTTATGCAGGTGGGACTTTTTTTTTTATCCACTGCTGTAAACGCATGATGATCGCCAAATTGAAGATTGAAGATTCAAGATTGTTTATCGTCATACGCACACCAATTACGGAAGCAGTCGCTGGCAATGAAATTCTTGTGTCTCAGGCTCCAGTGCAACAAAAAGAAAAGTATAAGAGAAACAAAAATTTTAACTAGTAAGAGCTGAGACCTAATAAACTAAAATAAATAAATAAATAAACTACAGTACTGACATGAATAATAAGAATAAAATAAAAATATAATAAAAATCGAATATATAAATACAGCCACACCAATGTATTCCTAGCAAGTTCAGCGTCCTAGCCCAAACTACCATTGGCGCCACCCTGGTCGTAGCGGGCAGCTCGGAGCCTCAGATGGTCCACCTTGACGCAGCGTACAAAGATCACACAATTCAACTTTGACCCCGTTTAACTCTGACCTCCCTAAGTGTGCCTAATCAGAATATAGCTTTGCTTGATGCTGAAATCCCATGTGGCTATATTCTAAATGCCCAGCTGTTTGCTGACCGCTTCACTGTGTGATACACTCGTGAAATACAACACTCTTCTATGATGGTTTCAGAAAATCTTTGCAGAGCCAGGAAGTCTGTCTATGGCTACCATCACCAAGATGAGGGATTTGCGTCGACAACGCATCATCAGGGAGGAGACCAGATAACCAACAGGGCCTGGATTCCATACCATGGTAGCCCTCTCCAATCACCTATCACATCACATTCACTACGACAAAGGACATACAACTAAGAAACTACATACAACTAAGAAATCAAACTGTTGCACTTTCTAATTGCAATGTTATCCATATTAGAATTTGAATCTGGATTCCTGGTCCTTACATTCAATTTAGGTTCCAACATTGTGGAAACCCTATACCCTTTGGTCTTATTTAAGTAGCATGTATTTAAGACCGGAAAAATGAAGATGTCTCTATGCCTAGTAAAACTAATTTGAATATGGTTGGCGTTTGGCATTAGGTGTAAACACATTAATGGTAGGCATGATGATCAACAGGCCTGTTGGAGCCCCAGCAGGGTCATTCAGTCAATGTCGGAGTACAGACTGTTCTCCCTCAGAGGGATATCTTGAGAGGAACAAATACATGCATGCTTTGAATTGCATCCCTTTATCTCAAACCGTTGTATTTTTGAATGATTTCCGACAATCCTGTTTTGTGTACATTTGACTAGTCCAACTTTACTTCCTTGTTTCTTGTTATTCATGAATGTATTTAGTTACCTTTCGAAATGCTTTGCAACTAGTCTTTTCAAATAGTGAACACTTTTATAAAGTTGACATACACGTAAGTTGGGTCTCAGATATTCATTATCTACACATTCGATGGTGTAGCAGCATGCCACCCTCTATGTAAACTAGTGGCAGGCTGGCATACATAATAATAATAATTGATTGAATTTATATAGCGCTTTTCTAGACACTCAAAGACTCTTTACAGTGAAGGGGGGACCTCACTAACCACCACCAATGTGTAGCACCCACTTGGGTGATGCACGGCAGCCAATCTGCGCCAGAACGCTCACCACACACCAGCTTGAGGTGGAGAGTGAGGGAATTAATGAATGAGCCAATTATACAGCACGAGTAAATCCCACACAGTATATATAGCATCTATGGATACAAAAACACCAGCAAGATGTATAGTATTTATGATTCAAATCACTTCAAAGCTCTACAATTGTGAATGTAATAAATTGTAAATGAGGAAAAAACAGATACGCAATTCCTTGTTTTGTCTCTTTAATTAAGCTCTTCAAAAGAAAAAAAAGAAAAAAAATTCAAACATTCCAAATTTAAAACCATATTAAATCGCTACATGGATACACTTCTAGATGAAGAAATATTACTTTTTGTACTTTCCCCTTTCACGTCAAACAATGCATCTTTGAGGAGAATAATGAAAGTACAGTTTGGCCACTTTATAATTAAGACACAACAAAGAAAATGTCTCAAATGGCAGCGAGCACTGCTTCCAGTCGGGTGAGTACCTTGTGAATTGGCATTAACCATAAGTTCTATATCCTACTCATGTCACGGGTGGGAAGGCACTGATTAAAACTGAAAATTATGTTTTGGCCTTTTTTCTTTTAATAAAGACAAGTTCACTGCCGGCCGTCCTTGGTGCATTTCCCTTTTTCATATGCAACATGGACAAACTAGGTAGGTCTTCCCTGGTACCGAACATCTGTGTTCCAACCGAGAAAAACGTCCTCCTTGTAACACGCCAGAACCTCTTTGTAACAATCACTTCATTACCAAGCAATCCTGAGACTCCATCCAATTCCACCAACAATAAATCGGTTACTTTCCACAACGACAGCACCACCACGTGTACCTCGTTGACGGACGCCACAATGACATCCGATGCAATGTGCATAATTCACCTAATTTCCATTAGACTGTTCAACATGGAAGACTCCGACCGAATCACTAATAATGCAGTTATCGAATCTACACACAGGTGATAATGGGGTTTGGCTGAGGCTCAGGTCAGAGCATGGCACAGCATCAAAAACCCTACTTAAGTCACCTTCATGGTGTTCTTTAAGGGGGGCCTATTTTTCTTCTCCAGCAGCTCCATCAAGGAGTTTCTGCGGGAAAGTCAAAGTTGAACATGCGTACGGGTTGTCCAGAGTAGAACACCTTTCTTTTAAAAAGAGGGTTGAGTTAAGCTGCCAATCCATTATATTCCCTTTACATTGAAACTACAACAGCTCCCAAAGCATTCCCCTCAGAATCCGTTTTTTCCAAGAATCAATAAATACTACACGATTCGAAAACCTAAACGCTGCATTGGAAGGCAAGAGAAGACTGTGGAAGATTTAACGCTTTACATTAAGTGGACCCACCCAACTGTCATATTTGTGACACCCAACTCTGTCTTTATGCAGGAAAGAATCCTATTCTCCCTTCCTCCATGATCTCTCAGAATAGTCCTAACTGACGCAAAACAGCACTTCAGAAAGCACAAACAACCTTAATAAAACCCAAAATGAACTCATGACATCTGCAAATGTAAAAAGTACAAAGAAAAAAAAAAAAAAAAAAGGTAGCCAAAAACTTGGTTGGAAAAAATAACTCCCGTCCAGAAAGTAGAGTGCCAGGTAGAAATTATAAGAGGTATTTAAAGGAGTGGGCTCTACTGTGTGGCACGTGTGTGTGTGTGTGTGTGTGTGTGTGTGTGTGTGTGTGTGTGTGTGTGTGTGTGTGTGTGTGTGTGTGTGGCACGTGTGTGTGTGTGTGTGTGTACACGTACGTACAAGTGAATGTTTGTGTGGTCTGCGCGTGCATGAGAACGGGGCATGAATTGGGTAAAATAGTGGTCAAGTTGAGGAAAGCGATAGAGCCGGCGGTCTTAGATGGTCTGGTAACCAGCGTGGCTCCTCTTCCTGCCGATGAGGTAGGCCACGAGGACGATGAGCACCAGGCCGGCCAAGGCAGCGCCCACGATGATGGGGATCAACATGTCATCCATGTCCAGCTGGCACTCCTCCGCTGCAACAGAAAAGACGTCGGGGTTAGGGTCAGGGTCCGTCCCGGGACAGAGGGGGTAGAAGTCCTGCACAATAGGGATTCACTTTATATTTCAAAACCTCTACTTTCCAAAGTCAAAAGTCAAAGTCAACTTTATTGTCGGTTATAACAACGTACAAGACAATAAAAGAACCGAAATCACGGTCGTCTCTGACCCACGTAAAGTATAAAATAAGATCCGTAACACTTACAATGAATACATTCTAAATAGTGCAAAAATACAGGATGTTTAAATTTAAATTAAAAAAAAGAAAGAATAGTCAACTACACACCTGCTGCGAACTCTCCGTTGTAGCCGAAGGGCTGCACACGCAGCTGGTAGGTGTGGATGGAGAAGCCTTGGGTCACGGTCAGCGTCTGCTGGTCGCGACACATGTACGAGTGGCCCAGGGTCCCCGGCAGGTAGTTCAGGGTGCTGTTCCCCACCGCCAAGGGGGGGTCTGAGGGAGGAGACATTCACAACTTCAAATGATCCTCTGGAATGATAAACATCTGATGATAAACGTTTTGGCTACAGTTTACAGTAAGGGTCCATTCATTTACCATAACTAAACATTAGTTCATGCAGTAATAATCATTACTCTATAGCATTAGGGTGAGGGTTAACCATAACCCTAACAAATAGTTAGGGTGTTAATGCTTATTACTGCATTATCCAATGTTAATTAATGGTTCATTTATGTACCATTATTGTAAATTGTTACAAACATTTTTACAAGTAGCATGACAATTCAAACATCATGTTTCATGGGAGCGATAAGAGTTTAGGAAAGGACTGGGGGTGACAGAGGAAGGTAAGGGTCTGGTTTATAGGACCCGGCTGCATACACACCCTTCATGTTGAGCAACACAGCTGACAAAGACACTCCACTCAAGTGGTATTTGTTTGATGTAGTGTTCTGGAAAAATAAAGAAAAAGTAGTTAAAAAGTAATTAAAGCCTGAAAATGTGGTTATGACATTGAGTACATGGCTGCAGCCAGACAAGACAATTATAAGATTATTATATTATTCCCTTGATATTTATTTAGGTTAGACTAGGCCTGGGCAATAAAACAATAAATGATCTTATCGTGATAGACTTCAATATAAAACATGATATATATATAAAACATGATATATATATATATATATATATATATATATATATATTCCGAACTACCCCTTTAATCACAATAACAGTCTCAAAGAGCTCAACAGGCCGTATATTTAGGACACCCCCATAACCCTTACAGTAAGAAAGACAAGATAGAAATTCCTCTTTCTCTGAGACCGGACACGATAAATCTCACACAATTTGCACTCTTCAGACGCCATCTAGTGGTCAACTATATACAGCACATGGAGGTGCAGACCAGAAGCATCTTAAAAGAGGAAATGACTTTCAGGGCACGTGACCAAGAGTTCCAACCCACCAAGGAGAAGAGGAAAGTCAGGTTCATCCTCTCCCCGTCGGCCCCGTCGGCGGAGAGCTTCAGGGCGGCGGTCTCCGCCTCGCAGGAGCCGGACGCGGAGGTCACGTTGGGCTGAAGGTTGATCACTGACGCCACGGTCTGGGAACACAGTGAAGCACGGACCGGCCGATGTGTGAACGCATGCGTTACATACACAGGCCCCCCAAGTAGTGACATTGCGTGGCAATCGTGAGCCCAACGGTATCTCGGCACAGCACACGGCGGCCGTGTCTGGGCCACGGCGGGACAGCAGTAGTACAATGTTTCACCAGGGGGGGGGGGACCACTCAATTGAAGAACCACAGTGGTCATTTTCCCAGTCGTTATGGTTACATCCAGCTAGGCCTGCATAATTGATTGCATATTCAAAAATCACAAGTTTGTCCTGCAATCAATTCCGAGATAATCAAGTATGCCTGTTTATAATCAAGTCAACTCACAGTTTTTATTGATCATTTTTGTCATAGTCATGTAGCGCCACTTCATCGTGGCGCCCAAGCCTAGTTGTCAGTCTACACCAGTGCAGAGGACCAGTCACTACAGAAAGCCCTGAATTATACAACATAGAAACTAGTGATAGACCATATATAAATATCGGCCGATATTTGCGGTTTAATAAATGTTCAGTTCAATAAATGTTCCTTTTTTTTAATTAAGACTTAACTTCATCATTGTGTCATTTTTCTGATGTAAATTGAGGTAGCAAAAGCAGTGTTGGCACCAAATATCGGTTCAAGAAAATAGGCATTGGTCATCGGCTAAGGCTGATAAATAAAGAAATCTGCATCGGCCCTAAAGAATCCATATTGGTCGATAATAATCGATTATTACCTAATAGAAACCAACACTACAGTGCGAGGATGCATGCGTCACCTTATTGTCAGAGGCCGAGGTGTAGGAGACATTGAGCTGCAGGCCCATGACTGCCATCAGACAGATGGATCCGTTGCTGTTGGACACATTGTAGCTGCCCCGTGCTGGCGGGCTGGCGGCGTTGGCGTCAGCGGCTGCACTCTGGTGCAGAACGGCAGCTGTTAGGGTATAAAGATGGAGGCATTAGCACAGTGAGGCCCTACTGTTATCCGCCTGCACTATCCTCTTTGCTGCTGTAACCCTGCAAATTTACCCACTGTGGGGACTAATAAAGGATTATCTTATCTTATCTTAAGTGAACATATGTCCATCAAACCCATTCATATCCACAGCCCCTTCTGGAAAAACCTAGAAACGGTTAACATGCATCTGTTCAAGTTCATAGTTCGATTTAGTAACAACCAACTCGAAAATTAACAAGTGGCAATTATACGACACAGCAAATCAGACTCTACCAAGACAATGCTGATACATTCCTACTGTCAGTGGTATGTCTCAATGGCATATTGTATTCCATTAGCCACTATTGCCTCCTACCTGGCTGTCCAACATACACATGGCAGGAGTCGAGCAGTACAATACTAATGAAATGTGCCCCGCAAAAATGATGATGCCTCATGAAGATGCTAAATATCAATAATACCCTAATCTACCCCACGTTATGTACATCCTATCTTGTTTGTTCATGTACACAGAGTAGTATTCAGGAACTATGCAGGAAGTAGTGGAAACATGTCAAGGTACAAACTAATGAATACGAGTCTGTTTACATGAACAAACAAGTTAATCGATCAAGTTAGAAGACTAAATTAACCTTTTTGAATGATGTTGTGTACATCCGTCAAATCTAAAATTGATCATAACATTTTGATGTAAAAACATTCGATTTTAAAAAGAGCGAATTCAACAATGGCAAGACGTAGGCAGTTATTAAACACATCGGTCATCTCCAATAATAACCACGTGATTGTCGACTCTTGCACAAACAAACAGAAGAACGCGCATGCGCACACGGAGAACAGCCCGCATTGAAACTGCGATCTGCATTGTTGTACCGATTAAAATCAGAAGCTCAACGAAACATACATTGCAATTCCAGCAAACTTGTTTACGATTGTTCCCTTTAAAAAGCATGTGTCTAGTGACGCAAACATGTTTCAAAAGAACAGTGATTGAATACACATTATTCGATGGACATTTTACAAAATAACTTCGAAGCGTTAATAATAAAATACAATACAAATACGTTTCTGACTTAAATTGGAAGACGGGTTGACAAATCGACGTGTCAGTAAAAGAGATTGCGTTGAGCGGCTGAAACGCAGCGCCCGGCGGCCGCTCGTCTGGACTGTAGTCGGGACAAATGGACACCGTGGACTGAACTTTTCCATCCGTAGCAGCGTGTATGATCAACCCCGCTACGGTCGAATACATACAAGTGTCAAAGTACTCACCCAAAAGTCCGACGAAAAGTGCGGACAATACGAAAGTAGCCCGCATCATGCTGAGTTCCAGGTCGCTCGGCGCTAGCAGCAGAACGAGACTCGGCTAGCACAGCAGGCGATATCGCACTAGTGAGTCGACCGGGATTTGAACCAAACAACCTTTTCGGAGCAACAACCACAACCACCTATCGTCTCCACATTAAGATAAACCAAGAGGAGATTCCTTTTGCGAAATTGTCCACGAAAAAAATCACAGCACCAATATAATAATGTCTTCCTAGTGGTGGTGGCACTACCAGCAGCACTGCTAAAGGACTCCGGAGTCACGTGACGGAGGGTATAACAAACGCTCAGACAGGTCACGTGACGGAGGCCTAGCCAGGTCACGTGACGCGAACGCCCAGACAGCTCATGTGACGCTTCTTTTTTCATCATTGTCTTTTGTTCGATACAGATCAATTCGTTCACCTAGTTTCGCGTTCAGAATACACATTAATCATAGCCCCGGCCCGAACCAATGTAAGCAAATCAAAAAAGTATGCTATTAATAAAAAACGGAATAAAAACATTAATTACCTAGCAATAAGTATTAAAGTGTCATCATAAAGCAACAATAATATATCTATGAAAACATAACTTTCATATCACATACATTAAATATAGCAACATGCAATAATATATATATTTATAAAAAACTGTAGGTGTCATAAATAAGTTAGAATCTGTGGTTAAAGTCAATACAATTTCATATTACAAAAAATAGATGGAATTGACTGACCTTTGTGTAATGTTCCAAAAAAGTAAAACTTAATACTCAAACCTAATGCTGATTGTTAGTTTGCTCTTTCGTTTACTAGGACGGGCCTGCTTCACTTGGCACCGAGGTCAGCGAAAATGCCACAGCACCTTTGACCCGAAGAATTTGACGTATGCCTACTTTTTGACATAGGCCTACTATCGTCAAGAGGTCTTCTCTTATCCGTTCAACTTCTTCTTCCATTTAATTGCTTACACATGGTCTACTTCTTCTGTCACTTTAGACAAATATGGCAGTGAAAGACATCCGCCATACTGACAAAATAATTGACAAACTAGTCACCTTAAAAGACACTCAAATCAAATGTAGACATTAATTAACCATTATTCTTCTGAAAGTTTGTGTCTCTGACCAACCTAAAACTGAGTTACGAGTTGGTATAAAAAAGTATTCACTCACTGTTCAATATAAAATTAACTATCAAATAGAAGTAGAAAAAGAGTACAAATAAGCAGTTATTGGCACGTTAACTTTGATGATTAACCAACACAATAAACCAGCTAGTTATGTAGGCCTAGTGATTTGTATCGGCGGATTCTTGTAAAGCTTCACCTGGGATGAAGTGATTCTCTTTAATCTGTCAATGTTGAAGGAGATATTCATTGATATGCTTGTTGAGCCTGCCATATGGTGGGGTGCAAACCAACTTATACAGAACTGAACTTATGCATGTTTTCTACCCTGATGTGCGTCGTTGTGCAATCACACATGCACCTGTGAATGATTTCAACATGCTTGGGCAATGGAAACAGAACCAAGCATCCGTCCACAACGGCAGGTAGTTTGGTGCCAGTGCAGCCTCTTCCTGTGATCAAAGAGAAGGGAAACACTCGACTGTGTCACAACACGACATGTGAGCACCACAAACGTTTCAGCATCATATAGAGGAGAAGACATTATTGTAGCCTGCTTGTTAAGATAGCAACATGACAAACACACAGAGGACATGTATGACGGGGCTTTTCGTAGTGTTGATGCTCGTCTACTCAACAGGTATGTGCACTTAATTTAAATTAAATATGTTTACAATGCATATTTCGGCTGAGTTACTTTACAGTTTTGCTTACAGGATTTATAAATTAAATATGCAACAACATAAAAAAAATTCTGCGTATATATCTTGGCGGTAAGACACATGAATGACCTAATGACATGACCTAATCTAGATTTCCTTTTAGTTAACTGAATTACACAGCACTTAACCAATATAAAAGACAAACAACAAAAATCCACAGATTGACATAAGATTGTCAGAGCTGAGGGTATACAATCAATTACAAAGTAAAGTCATGTAGGATATGTCACAGGATATAACTTTAAAATGAATGTTGTGGAACTTATTTTTGTAACTTTTTTTTCTCAAATATTCACTAACTCAAATTTGGACTTACAAAAATACCATTTATATCATATAAAATATATACTCATAAATTGTATCTATATGATTTTTACCAATCGTATGTACATTAAGCAATTATCGCTCATTTGAGGCTGTAGACAATTACACATTAATATAAACACCTAAGCAACAACAACAATAATGGAGTCAAATTTAATAATTATTCATTCAATTAAAAATATAGATAGCATTTATAGATATTTGTATTCTTATTAGGATTGTTTATATATAATTGTGTTAGATTAATCTGAATGATCAAAGACACTCAAAACCTCTGCATGTAATTGAATAACATTTCCCTACATAATGACTAGTGCGTACTGTACGTCCAATGTTAAAGATATAAATCAAATCAAAATCAACAGTTAGAGACATGGCTAAAATTCGACATCCTTTCTGAAAAAATATAATTTAAATTAATTGTTATACTACTAATAAAAAAGGGAATAACACCATTAATTACCTAGCAATAAGTATTTAAGTGTCATCATAAAGCAACAATAATATATCTATGAAAATATAACTTTCATATCACATACATCAAATATAGAAACATACAATATAAAAAACTGTGGGTGTCATAAATATTTTAGAATCTGTGGTTTAAGTCAATACAATTTCATATTACAAAAATAGTTGTAATTAACCAACAACACCTTTGTTTAATGTTATATAACATACATTTTGGGTGCAATAAAACATGTCCATGGAAATTAAACCCATGTCTAATATATTAAGCACAAATTCACTACCAATGGCCAAGTTGTCACGTAGCCTGCTTCACCACAGCCTCAGTCACAGAGCAGGCCATGTAGTCCTTTGTGACAGGAAGTATTCTTTTTTTAACAGGCAGATGTGCGTTACTTACTCTTACATTTAATTATGTGCACGTGACATTTACATGCACATAATTATTTCCAACATAGTTTAAGTATATCCTTGTGTTTCCATCCATCAGAGGCCTATTTGATGAACCCTGCCATCTGTTACATGCTGGACGGGATTCTGCTTTTTTACTGCATTGTTGTGACTGTACTGTTTGTCAATATCAAGGTGAGATTCAGCACAACTTCAATGATTCTACTTTTATTTTCATTTTGTAAAAAAAAAAAAAAAATTTGGCAACTTTTTCTGCGAGTTTTCTCATATAATAAAACATTTCTGAACCTTTCAGTATTGTCGTCAACAAACGGTAAGTTAAAATTTTTCATCATATCAGACATCTCACATTCGGACCAACACTTTTCTCATCAACTTTAGTTGATAAGTAAAAATGTAGGCCAACATTCATTGGATTTATTCATTCTAGGATGGAGTGAGTGATCACATACATCAGGTTAGTAAGAAACACAAAACACATTGAAGACAAGAATGCACCAAGGGCACCTGCGGGCTACATTCTTATCTTAGTGAAGTCAGGATTTAATTTCACTGCTTGTTGTACAGGTATGCATGTGACAAATAAAGAATCTTGAATCTTGAGATAATCCTTTTTAATTTACAGGATCTTCAAAGAGAAGAGGGCAATGAGGGTCAGCCCGTTATTGAATTACAAGGAATTGTAAGTTTGTCAAATAAAGTATATCAACATAATCCAGTGTCTAACATCTCCCGGGAACCCCAATGATGAAATATATTCATTTTTTTCTAGAAACAAACTCGTAAGAAAAAGCGTCAAGTCGACGGGGTAAGAAACCATTCTCTTGTCCCAAGTCTCCTCTTGAAGACACGCGAAGGGTCTGTGGTGTGCAGAGGAAATAACATGTTTAGACAAGCAACAGGCAATAGCCCATTTTTGATTGATCATTCAATCACTTCAGTAGCCTCACACCAGTACAAAATATGTCAAGTTTGGTAAAAATGTTTTTGTCTATGAATCCTCAACATGCTGTTTTTCTCTCCCCAGTCCAATCGCATAAGCGGCATGGACGCCTATGAATCGCTGTCTCCCAGTAACTCCGCCCCTCAGGTGCATCGTCGCTGAGGTTTGCAGTTGTGCTTGGTTTTGGTTTGACATGCATTTAAAATGTATTTCCATTTTAATTTTAATTTTCTGTAAAGCCATCCTCTTGAATTCATTTGGCCATTTCCATGTAGGCCTCGACATATAAACTCATACATAAGAACCATTAAAACACAGTGCAACATGTTAAAACACTTGGAAAATGGTTTAATGATGTTTACAACAAAAGAGAACTGTACAGTTTACAGTAAAAGATCTTTATATGTGTATAAAAACAAAACAAAAAAAAATACAGCAGACAAATGCATCAAAATATCGACTATGTATCCTGATTCACAAACGGCTTCTACCCAAACGTCCTGTTGTACAGACCCTGAAGGCCTTTTGTAGTCAGATCAGAAGGGGGTTTACCTCCCTCTGATGTCTGCTGAGCGGGATTCGCATCCGTAGTGACACCGAAAGACTCAGGTTTACAGGTCACGACGACAGTGTGGGTGTTTAGAGTTCTATGGACAGTCAGATTCAGATTCAGAAAAGAGAAAATGAGGACAGGGAGCCAAGTTCGGGCCCGCCTCACCAACAGAGAAAGCAATGCCTTTACAGAACGCCTTCCCCTCCAGATACACAAACAGAAGAAATATGTACATGTTTACCTTTTTTTTTTTTTTTTTTTTTCTTAGACTCTTCTTTGAACCATGTTCACTTGGGATGGGAACCGATATCACACACGCACATACACACAACACACCCAAAAACATACAAAAATACTATTTCTTTAACCTACCAAGAGTAAGACAGTTCTGCAATTAGTTCCATGCTGTGACAGAAAAAAGAGATACGACTAAAGAAGTTTAACAGACATTTTTATCCCCCACTTAGTTTTCTCAGAAATATACCAAAATATACATCTAAGCTTTGGAATTACTGAGGCTATGACAAAAGCCAGTGCTGGGTTTGTCTCTTAATACACAAGCTGTGGGGTTGAAGGACCGGGAGAGATCAAGAGACACAGGACAGAGTCATCTTTGGTATCTGCATTTGTCAAAAGTTAAATATTTGGATTTTTGCTTTGGGATAGCGGCTCGTGAGATCCTGCGACCACACGTGTAACAATAGCTTTGAGACAAAACAAAAACAACAGAGCGCCAGTGGGACGCAGCTCCTGCAGGGCGCTGCACAGTGATGCATAGTGTCACAGCGGAGCCCCCCCCCCCCCAAGACACATGAGAGACATCGTCCAAACCGGAGCATGGACAACAAGAGAGTGAAGAGGTGAATTCTGCAGGGAAACCAACAAAACGTGCACCCCGGGATCACGACGAGCACACCGGGGAATACAGTGTACGGATGGGACGACCACAGACGCAGTGTGTACGCAAGAGGCAGCGACAGAGCATCTACGGGTGTAGTACGGTCTTTAGGAAAGGGAAAGACAAAAAGTAACCTATAGCGACAGCGCTGAAGACAGACAGATATTAGGTCCTGAGCATTTACAGTGTGCACAGGATTAACCCTCAGTGTGTATTAATAAACATCACCCAGCCATCACCAGATTGGCTTATATTTGATCTGCTGGAGAAGCCCATGAGGACCCACCCGCCTCCTAACTGTACCACTCCCATGTCCGACACCAGACAAAAGGGCCTCTGGGTTCAAAATGCTAAACCAACACCGATGGGCACTTGGGTTGCAGTGTGATGTCAAGCAGTGGCCGGAAGCCAGGGAGGGGTAAAGGTACTTCCACATACAATCACTATTAGTCTTTGGTTAATGTTGTTACCACAGGAAAGGGCACTACAAAAAGAGCTGTGACATACCATCGCCAGGGAGACGTATATATGTACCTCAACAGAATCAAACAAGAAAGGATTGTCAAATCATAGGAATAAAGGTTATATAGGGTGGGAGGGGCATAGAAAATCATTCCACTGCTTAAAACACAAAACATAACCAAAAATATTTTAAGCAAGGCGTGTGGTTTTTGCTCTGACGCATATAAAAATAAAATGAATAAATTATATACATATATCTTACAATAAAACATTTTTAAAGACTGCTTGAAAAAATAAATGCAAACCATGAGAGGGTTTACTTGTGACATGGAGGGGGTGGGGCAGGGGGGGGTAGAAAAAAACAATCAATACTGGTATGTACACCGTCTCTCCCTGGTGACGGCATCTCACAACCCCTCACTAAGAAGCAGCAGGCCCGTGAGCTTCTCCATCAAGATCGTATGCGGTTTTTTTTTTTTACATTTTTTTTTTTTTTTTTTTTAATCATCACTATTATTTCTACAGAAGATTAAAGCAATTTTGACTCGGTCTTCAAGATAGAAATGAGGTATACAACAGCTCCCTTGCCATACAGGTGTCCCACCCTTTGAACATTAAACCAACGGTAAAGCGGCTTGCCAAGTGGTACTGTGTTGGCCTACTGAAAAGAGACGCAGCAACCATCCGTCGTGTAGCGTTAGAAAAGTGATCACTGAATCCCCCGGCCGAATCAAAAGGCATTCAGGCCACGGCGACGTCCAGCGGCTCCTAGAGCACACATTCAGTACAGAGTAGAAACCAAGTGAGCTTGAAAAAAAAAAAAAAAAAAAAAATGAAAAACACAACTTGTACTATCAAAATAAAAGCTTTCTTTGCAACAGATCGAGCCATAACTTAAATGAACTCGATAGTGGAACCCACTGTTGGTTGAATGAAGACAGGCAGGTTCTCATTTCAGTTGTATAACATCCCTCAAACACATCGTGGAAGATGGGGAGGGGGTGCACCATAATGGTTTGCTGGATGCCCTCCCTATTTTCTCTGTAATCCAAATATGCGCTCACACACTCACTCACACACACACACACACACACACACACACACACCTGCTGGAGTTATTAGTAAAGCTTTTACATTGGCATCTTCTGCCTGTTTGGAGTCACACCTAAACAACTATAGGTTGCAATGCAATCACGTCAGGACAGCACACAAAATGCCCATTGTGCATTGAATTGTTTCAGTGAAAACAATGCACTAGGTGAGCTGGTCCCTACACCAGAGGGCGGCAGCTCTCCCCCGCAGACACACATCAACAACAACAATGCTACAATGCGTTTGTCTACTACATAACAATAAGGCATAAATGATAAAGTTAATATTTTTTTGTTATTTTCAAACGAAGTAAGCCAGTGATCTTGCCCTCACACACACACACACTATACAAAACAATTAAAGGCATAAAGTAATAATAATAAAAAAAAATCAAATGATTGTTAAAGACGACACGGCAAATCAAGTCCACGAGAGCTCAAAAGAACAACTCAAACTATATAAAACTATGAGATTAAGAACTGATGGTTTGTGAGTCTCCATCTTCCCAACATCCATGCAGTGCATCCAATCAGAGCACGGCTTTACTCGCCCCTGCCCCTGAAAAGGCTGCACCTATAAACACAACAGACAGAACTGGCAGCGGCTCCTGTGTGCCCAAACAAGCACGTTCTCAAGTATTTTTGTACTTTATTTTTTGGTCTGGTTTTCAAAAAGAGTTCTGCTAATTTGCAATAATAAAAAGGAAGTATTGGGGGGTGGGGGGGAAGATTTTTTCTTTTTAGTACGAATGATAAACACTACATTCAGTCTTGATAACATACTGGTTCAAATATAAAATATGAATATATCTTACATGTGTTGAATATATATATATTTATATGTATAGCATGAAGAGAGAAAAAAAAAAACGAAAAAAACCCGAATTCTTACGTCGTTCCTCGGATAAATATTTCAGTAACAACCCAACGGTGACGATGGCTACTGGGTACACCGTGCTAGCCTAGCACACTCTTCAAACTCTTGGGTACAAAACAACACTAACAGGGGGCCGGTCCCCAGCGCCTACGCCGGTCTGAGGAGCCAGCAACGAGAGCAGCAAGACACCGGCCTGGCTGCGCAGAGAGAGGCCATCACTTTGGCAAGAAGGATCGCAAAATAACAGTTCAACCTGGAAATACCTCATAAATAGTAGTACTAGAAAATAGCAGTAGTAAGTTGTCTTTGTCTTTTTTTTCCTTAATTATTATTCTTGGTTCACTATCAATTTCGAAATGGCAAGCCAGACAGTGCTTGTACATTCCACACCGCTTCTCCAGGTTAAGACATTTCTAGTAAAGAACCTTGCGTCTAAGTGCTGCTGAGGTATATTCAGACAATAGTAATTTGCCAGTAGAAAGAAGGACTTCAATGGACACATTTCACTGCTCTCGGGTGTTTTGAATAACCACCGGCGGCTGTTAATTTGACTCCTCTTTAGCAGTAGTAAAATCATGAGGAGATTCAAGCAAGGGATGGAGGGAGGGGGGGGGGAGGGGGATGAGGAGGAGGAGTTTGGGGCTGAAGACGCAGCATATTGTCTGCACTGCTTCGCCTAACAGGTTGGGTTCAGAAACTTTGGCATGGTACAAGCGTGGTTCAGCAGGTGTAATCAAGCGAAACTCCCGCCGTGTGTCTCTTTATGGGGAGGGGCGGCGGCGCCCGGTCTCCGAGACAAGACGCAGACGGGTTTGGAAACGGTATCAGCTGCTGCTGCCTGCTCTCTCACAGTGGGAGGGGGCGGGGCCTGGTCCGCTGCACCTGGATTTCCCAGGACGCGGCGGTAAAGCTATAGGAGGTCACGCAGGCCTCCCGCCGACAGACGAGGCTTTCGTTAGACGCTGAAAGCAGCAAGTGGTTAAAGCTAAAGTTTTCTTTCTGTGGTCCTTCTTAAGCAGCAACAACAACCACGAAGAACGCAAGACTGAGTGAAAGAGGGAGGGTGGTTGAGGGAGGCAGGGGAGTAACGGTCAAGTGGACCGTAACACGCGTGCTTGTGGAGGCACACCAGCGCATGAGAAAAACCACTTTGGTTTAAGCTTTTGTATTATGGCTAGATTTTCTCTTATTTTTTTCTTCTGGGAAACTTGAAATCCAACCAAAACAGAAAAATTCATCTAAAAGCGTTATTATTAGTTCAAAACCGCTACTAAAAATGGCCTAGACCACGTTCACTGTAGGAATCTGAGAGAACCGAACAAGATTAAAGAGGGCCCGAAATTATAAAACCATTAAAAATTCCCACCCAGGTTATTTATAGAAACTAAGCGGAAGGAAACCACTTCCTCATGCCCTGACCTGCCAAACCCATTTTTGGTCATTTGTGCTGCCAATTAAAAGCTGAGCAAGGAAAAAAAAACTTAAAAAGTTATCTTTGGAAAATGATCATCAAAATATTGCATTTCTATAGTTTGCTGACGATGAGAAATTTTGTATTAATAAATATATTGACTAGGCTATGCTAAACTACACAATTGTTTTAACAAATATTTTTGGTATATCTTGAAGTAAGCCAGTCAGACGACTGCAGCCTTAAAAAGACCTTAAAAAAAAAAAAAAAAAAAAGAACAAAAACGCCAACAGATTTTCACTCCTCATACAACAGGTAGACTGCAGCTCATTGATCCAGTTCCTTTTTTTTGGTACAGATACTGTGCACAAGTAGATACGACGGTACTTAGAAAACAGGCAACGAAAAAAAAAAACCCACCTACCCAATTTGTTAGTATGCTGACCGTGGCGCTCCATGCCGGCTGCAGTGCGGTGTGAATCCTCTAGTGACTGGGAGCCTCAAAACACACACACCCCCCACTGTGCCCTGACAGTTCAACCACCACGATCACCAGCTCGAAACAATAATGATAATAAGAATAAGAATAATTTGATAATATATCACCGCCGACACCCTCCGCTTTGAAGCGCCCGGCGCGAGGAGTCGGGACCCCGTCAGTGTCTATGGTCAGTGTCCAGACGGCCATTTTACAAAACAGAAGCTAACGGGGCGGCGGCTAGGCCCCTGCTGCCACGCGCAGAGCTCAGTGTTTACAGACAGAGTGGACTGAAGGGAAACGCTCAGCCGCACCCTTCAAGCAACAGCAAGCATCACATCGGCCACTTATTACTCGTTATTTTTTTTTAAAGCCTTAGAACCACGATTAGAAAGTGATATAGGAGTTTAACATTTCTCTTAGGTTGAAATTAGATGTTGACGTTCTAAAAAAAATAATAAAAAAAGATATATAAAAGAAAAACACCTTTGAAAAAAAAAAAACGAAAGAGAATATGTCTGTTAGGAGAAAAAAAAAATTCGTAGAAAACATAACTTTGATATGAATTTGGTAAGGGTCTGTCCAACAGTACCCGAGAGATAAACCATAATTTGGGGGATGCACAAGCCCCCTTTAGTGATGAGTATTGTTAACGGTTAACAATTTGTTGGTTAGAAAGTTGAAAAGGAAATAATCATGACTTTTTGGTTAGAAAGTATTCCAGAGCTAATTCTGAATTAGAAAGGATATATAGTATATATCTATATAGATATACATATACAGACACTCACACATAAAAATAAAGTGGACAAGACAAACAGGTCAGTGTTACCACGGCGACTCGGGGCTTGGAGCGGGAGTCTGCGGTAGAACCAGTCTGGCCACGGTGTGTGTGACACCGTGGCGGGAAAACAAACAAAAGACAACGACTGTCTCACCTGGGTTAGAGGCAGACTTCTTTTTGGTGGCAGCGAAAACAATGACATTTAAACCGGGGGGGGGGGGGGTGGGTGGGGAGGAACGGACGAGTAGAAGGAGGAGGATTAAAAAGTGTGACCGAAGCGCAGAGCCGATATCAAACAAACTCAGACTCCAGCCCATCCCCCTCGCTCCTCCTCCTCCCCCCCCCCCCCCCCCCCTCCAGCGTCCGACCCGCGAGACAGAGCGTGTGGGATGGCACTGGGGAGCAGTGCGCGCTACGAGGGCCTCGGGGGGGGGCGGCCAGGCCGGGCCGGGCCGGGCCGGGCCGGGCGGGGGGTTGCGGGCAGGCTTCACTGGGCCTTGGAGGCCGTGGTGATGGTGGAGGCGGGCATGCCGGCGGTGGTGGCCTGGTGGTGGGCGTCGGCGGTGAGCTGCAGGGCCCCGCCGCCCGCCGCCCCGGCCGCCACCAGGCTCACGGGGTTGCTGGTGAGCAGCGACAGGTTCTGGGGGTTGAGGAAGAGCGGGGCCGTCACCAGGTTGTGGGCGTTGCCCCCCGACGTGTTGGCGAACAGCAGGTTGCCGTCCAGGGAGGTGATGGGCAGGCTGCCGCTGGAGGTCAGAGCTGCGGGCGGAGGAGGACAGCGGCGTTAGAGGACAGCGGCGTTAGAGGGAGCGGTTCATCCCGCAGAGGACCTTACAGACTGGGGGGGGGGGGGGGGGGCCTCAGGTTGTAGATTGTAATGTAACTTTAGTTGAACAGGGACAGTTTACACAAAAGAAACATTAACCTTGTTTAGAGCAAGGAGAGATGCATTGCACCAGGTTTTAGGAAATCGCTATTTTCCACCTGTAGTCCCTGGGCAGGTAAGAATAAATACTACAAAAGTAAACAAGATGTATGTTGATGTATGTGTTGTGCGCACGTTATTGGGGGGGGGGGGGGGGGGAGCGGGATGTCCCGAGTGTCGAATGGAGAGTAATTTAAAGTTACTTGCCACTCCACACACCTTGCAGTGTGGCCAGGGTGCTGTTGCTCATGAGGGTGGGACCCAGAGCTCCTCCGAGGCCACCGGGGCCGAGACTTAGCAGCGCCCCCCTGCACACACGGAAACAGTCAGCACACAGAGAGTCAAACACAGCACCCACCTGGAGCCGGCTGGGCAACATCACAGTCACATGACACTGGGCAACATCACAGTCACATGACACTTACTGCTTCACGCCATAACATACAAGAAAGAATGGCAACGATATAATACCAGGGATGGAGGGATTAGCTTTACACTATGTCGCATCATTCTCTCTGCATCTCCGTTAACGGACCTTCAGTGTATACATCGTCATGTGTACACTGATGACGATTTAGGAGGTATCGTTTATTTGAAAGGCCCATCCACATGCCTCTGTATGGAGACATTTTAGATCGCGCCAGGATAAATGACTGAGTAATCAGGACATCTGTGCCCTGATTCTTTTGAGGAATCCATCTTTCCCGCCACCCGGTGGTGCGTGAATGCAACACACCTCGACAGCTGAGGAGGGGAGGGAGGGACGGGCCCCTTTTAGGGTTGTTTTTCAAAAGCGTGCCCTCTCTTTACAACCCTCAAACCTTAAAACCAAGCCACCTTACAGAAAAGGTTACGGACGCCCACCGTGTGAGGCGCGGCGCGTTACGTACCCCTGCGCAAACTGGGAGGACGCCATGAGGCCCGGGTTGAGCCCGGCCGCGGCGGCCATGGCGGCGAAGCTGTTGGGTAACTGGGCGGCGTTCTGCAGCGCGGCCGACAGCCCGGACGCGGACACCATCACCTGGCCGCCGCCGCTGAACGTGGCGGCGAGGGACGTGGGCGTGATGACCATGTGCTCGTGGCCGCCGGGCTTGCTGGCCTCCGACTGAAGGCTGACCGCCGACGGGCTGAGCACCGGCGAGCTGGCCACGGTGGTCACCATGGGCGTGGTGGAGATGACCGAGGCCGTGTTGGTCATACCCATGGTGGTGCCTTTGAGGGGCGGGGAGAGACATGGCAGGTTACTTACAACACACACGCGCGCCAATGCAGGATTCCCCATAGAGGCACTTATAATCGTAAGAAGAAGCAGAAGAAGAAGAAGATATTTGTTTTACGGAGCATTCGTCAAACACAGTACAGTGCTGCAGTAGCCGTGTGAGTCACACACGCACACAGACACAAGACACGCACCTGTGAAAACGCTGGTGCTACACAGGGGCATCACTGAGTTTACAGTCAGGGTGGTGGGGGTGGTAAGAGTAGGACTGCTCACAAGGCTTGCTGTGCTGGCCACCTACGCAGGAGAGGGGGGGGGGGGAGAGGGACATTCAGAAACAACACTGCGATCGAGGCAGGTCTCCCCTACTTTCCTTGTGTGTGTGATGCGCAGGCAGGTGTGGCGGAAGCAATTTTATTCAACTGATTTTTGACGGCAGAACGATGGCCACAGCCGCACCCAGACACGATGTTGCCGAAAGATACCTCCACTTTGGAAGTACAGGAGCGTAGGAATGCTACTGGTCGTGATGGTGTTTGGTTCGTCGTTCAGTTATTAATTGTGAAATTATTTGACATTACGGGGGGATATTGTGGTGTTTGAGACTGCCACAGTGTTTCTCATGTGACGTTGCAAATCAACGTTTTGATAAGCCTGGGTTATGCTATGTTTAATTTTGTTCAGGATTTTACAATATTACCACTCCCTTGAAGCATCTCAAAATGGGGGAAGTATCTACAACAAAATATTCCCATTCTACCGTACAAGCCCAATACGAGGCGACTGTGTTCATACCAGAGGGCTGCTGGGGTTGAAGATGGTTTTGATGGGGGTGTGGCCCACAGAGTGGCAGCTGCTGGGGGGGTTAATGCGCTTCTCCTTCTGACGGCGGTTGCAGAACCAGACCCGGATCACCTCCTTCTCCATGTTGAGCTGGTCGGCGATCATGGTGATCTCCTCCGATGTAGGCTTTTGGTTTTGCTGAATCAGGACAAAGAAGCCAGAGAGGCCATGTAAGTCGGGCCCGACATTAAACCCTACACTGCCAGGCATGCACACACACCCACACAAACGTCATCTTAACGACACACAAATGGAGACTTTGCATTTCAGACATTGTTTAATTAACAGATACACTGTCTGGATCTTAATGTGCCAGTTACTGACTTGCCGATGCTGGTTGCCTTTTTAATAAAAGAAAGCGGGGCGACAACAACGTACATAACATTTAAAGCTCAAGTCTGCGGGTCCGATAAAACCCACAGAATGATGGTGTGTATTCCACAGCATCATTCACCCTGTCCCTGCCTGGATTCTGGAATAGTCATAATTAATTTGAATGAGAAGAATGCAGTCCGATCTGGCGCGCAGTAACACATCATTGATGCAGTAGAATGTTCTGCCGCATCAATGCCACCTGCCAAAGGCAATTAAAAATACAAGTCCACAAAGGCTGTTCCAAGTCTTCACCTTTGGCTTATATTCAAGCTCATTTTAGATTGCCTGACTACACTAATCAACATCAAAATATAAAACAATACAAGTCAACTGAAAGATGTAAAAGTAGTAACATTTGAAAAAAAAAAAAAATAACTTGCCTAATACCTAATAAACCTAATGAGGATTGTCTAAAGAATAAAAGATAAGCGAGTCTCTTACCTCCATAAAGCTCTTCTCTAAGGCCACGCGGATGTTGGTCTCAATGCTGGTCCTTTTCTTGCGCCGGCGGTTGAGCCCCTCGATGCCCAGGCCGGGGGAGCCCAGGGCGTTGGGGCTGGACAGGGACTGGTCGGAGGACAGGTTCTCTGCACAAACAGCACGGGCACAAGGGACGGAGGGAGAGGTAAAGGACACGCAGGCAACCGCGATCCACCGCAACCCCTCCAAGGCCGGGAAATCTTCAAGTCTTACATACCTACCTACTAAAGAGCGTGAAACTCCAGCTTTGCGGTGCCAAGACACATAAGTCTGACCGTAGTCGACTGATAGTATAGATTGGTTGGGGAGTAGTTGTGGGATGAGAGTGTGGGGGGGGGGCACAGATCCACAAAATGTAGAGCTTTGACCTTGGCCACCAACCTGCATCGTTGAGCCATTTCTCCAGCAGGGGCTTGAGTTTACACATGTTCTTAAAGCTCAGGTTCAAGGCCTCGAAGCGGGAGATGGTGGTCTGGCTGAAGTCGTTGCCATAAAGCTTCCCCATGGCCAGGCCCACATCCCCCTGGTTCGGAGAGAAGGAGAGACAGGCAGTGAGAAATAGCAGATGGACCGAGGGGCGTGCTGGCCCTGTGCAAACTATAATTAGCTCTGTGATAAAAGTGGATAATTTAAACTCATCACTCATACTTGATGCCATCTAGTGGTAAAAATTGATATGTTGCATGGAGTTTTGGGGACGAGATATAACTCGGATACTTTTCGTCATTCTTATGAATAATAAATGCATTATCATTATGAAGATTCTTAGTTATAAATTGATAGACATATTCATAGATAAAGCAACTTTGATAGCGATTCACCAACATTATAGACCGTTTCCAAATAGGACGAATATGTTTACCAATACGTTTCCATTGCAGCTGGCAGTGCATCGTTGCATTATTTCAGTGCGGTGAGCTTCATGCTCGCAGACCGTACCTGCGTGAAGCCCAGCTTGATGCGTCTCTGTTTGAAGGTCTTGGCGAACTGCTCTAGCTCCTCCAGGTCGCTGGGCTCCTCCAGGATGGGGGTGTCCAGCCGTTTTGGGGGCGTCAGGCTGTGGGGGAGGGACTGGAGAGGGGTGGATGCTATCGTACGGGTCGGTGTTGCAGGCTGAAAGCACAAACCATTATCATTATAGTTACGGGCCAATGATAACAATAGTGGACTCACTATGCATCAATCTCAAAACCACAATGTCAAAACCACACTGATTGCTAAATCAATCAGTGTAACATGACACTTTTTATCAACTTTACGTGTTCTTGAAAAGCTTCTTCACAATAAATCAACCACATTTCTGTAGTTATTACAACGCTTTGAGCCGACTGAAATGGTGAGGTCATCCCATATTCACATTATGTTATCAAGATGTTATCAAGATGACCTCATGTGCACTGAATAATTAAACACGACCGCATTGTCAATATTGTGGTATCGCATGAAAAATTGTTGCTCATCTCAATATCACACACGGTTCGAAGAAATTTTGAGAAAGAAAAGGCATACCACGCATCCTGACGGTACAAAGCTGGGAAACATGGCTTTGACATAAAAGCTTTGAAAATGTCTATGGAAATGCCTTTTAGTGAGCCATATCAAAAGGTAGCGTGATGAAAAGGACTTCAAAGTAGACCTCGGTCACGTTGTTCTGTAAGCTAACCTATTCCCGACGGGCTGTCTACTAGGAGAACAGACACCGGCGACGCAGAAGCCGTGGATCACTAGGCTCGATGGCGGCGAACAAACCACACATAGACAAACACACGACGACCAGAGGACGGCAGCGTGGCGCGGGGTACCTGAGTGGTCAGGGAGATGCTCTGTTGAGACGGGAGGAGGTTGGCTTGGCTTTGAGGTAGTTGAGTTAAAAGACTCGGGCCTTGCAGGAGCGCTGCAGTCAAAGACAGGCACAACAACAGACAGTCATGAGGTGTTCATTTATGCATGTGCTGGCTACCGGTTCCCCTTCTAGGGATAAATAAATGAATAAAGTGCATCGTATCTCGAAATCTATGAAAGAGCAATACTTAAACTTGCATGTAGTACTGTACTATATTTACAAAAGGTTTTACAAGTATAGTATGTTAGTGTTCCTAGTATTGTAATGCATCTCATATCTTCATTCTAGTTTTACTCAGATATGCATCTTGTATTATGTACATTGCTCCCCTAATTTTAATCAATTTTTTCAGGCTTTACCGTGAGCTGTTGGCATTTCAATTTACTTCAGGTTTAAAGTTTCATCTTGGACCATATACTGTTAGGCAAAACAACTAGGGCTACACACTTCAACATTCAGCATTATTCTCAAGAGAGCACACCAGCCCCTAGAATGCATGCGTTTCCCAGCCCACATGGGCAGTGCTACGTACTCTGCTGGCCCTGTGGTGTCTGTGAGATGATGAACTGCGTGGGCTGCAGTGACGTAGCGATGTGGTGTCCGGGCTGCACCAGGACATACTGGGGCATACCCAGGTTCTGCTGCTGTAGCTGCTGCAGCTGCTGCGGAGACACCAACAATCAGAACCACCGCAAACCAAAATATAACCAGCACCATTTGACACAAAATAAAACACACACACACACACACACACACACGGACACATGCGCACGGGTTGTGTACTTTAAGGGATGATCGACAATTTGTTTTTCCTACACAGTTATATAAACTGTGTAGGAGCGCTCGTAGACTGTCTGAACACTGCATTAGGCCTCCTTCAAAATATTACTTTAAAGACGTGTTTGACTGCAAAACACTGGATATTTTCAATGGCTTGGAAATATGAAGATGGCTTGAGACTGCGGCGCATGTGCACTAGTGGTAGACCGATATATCAGCATCGGCCGATTTTTTCGCTTTTTTTTTTCCCCCCCAGCATGATTTACAGACAGCTCAATAAATGTTCCTTTTTCAAATTGAGACTTGTAACATTTGTTATCATCATTGTGTAATTTGTATGATGTAAATCGAGGGAGCAGAAGCATTTGTGGAATTTTACTAAAATGTTCTCCCCAACCTCTCCTACCGCCGCCCCCTAGCGATTGGATTGTGAATCGACAATCTAGAATAACCATTATAGAGACGAAAATATAGACCACCACCCAACCCTAATACATTTACATTTTGTCAAATTTGGTGAGGGCCAAGAAAAGACATGAAAGTCAGTGAGTATGTGTGAGTGTGTGTGTGTGTGTGTGGTTCTTTTACCGAGGTGATCTGGATGGGCTGGGACAGCTGGGTAATGGGCGTTGCAGCGGAGGCTGAGATGCTGGCACCCGTGGTGCTGTTCTGCTGGTTGGCCGAGTGCTGCACGGCCGCAGCCAGGAGCTGGGCCTGAGCCTGCTGGATCAGCATCTGCTGCTGCGCCGGACTCAGGGTCAACTAGTGGCAGAGAGGAGGAGAGTTAATGGTTACACTCAACGCTTTAGGAGTGTCACCACTTGGCGTTCGACGGCGAGAAAACACACACACACACACACACACACACACACAAGACTGTATGGAGTCGGGCGGGCTACGCAGAGGTCAGGCTTATGGACAGTGAACCAGGGGCGGCGGAGCTTGTAGATGCTGGACCACCACATGCATGATGAGCGTCATGAGCGTCTACAGAACATGAGTTACAGACTGTTCACCTCTCCATCACACCCACAGATACAACCCGAGATCAGAATGAGAGGACAGAGATGAGATCCAGACAATGTGTGATGGAGCTTTGGACGGGACAGCGTCAGTGTCTCAGAACACCGTGGACAATGTCCGTCTTCCGGCCGGTGCCAAGGAGAAGCGCTCGGACATGGAGTTGGTGATGGGAGAAGAAGGCCCTCGCCGGAGGATCGGGGTCAGAGACCGTGGGATCAATCTGAGCCCAGATGCCCGGCTGGGGCCTTGCTATTCAAGCAACCAGTCAACATGCCACTTACTCCCGCTATCTGTCCCCCAGCCAACATTAGCTGGGTCTGAGGCAACCCATTCTGCTGGACGGAGGTCGGAAGAGCTGTGTCTTCTGACATTGACTAGTGGGGGCAGAGCACAGAGTGGAGGACTTAGAGCACAGCCCGCGCACACGCACGCACACACCCAGAGTTAACTCCATGAATCGACCAGAGTACTGTTTTGTAGCATCAAACAATAGCATAGGCCTATTAAAATAATCTAATTAAATTGAGGTTTTAATTAAACCACGGGCTGGGGAAATTTAATTGAGAAGGGACGAATTCTGTGCCACCGTCCCAATAGTATTGGCATTGAGAGATAACGTTAAAGTTATCTCATATTTCCAGCATAATAGTGCTCTCAGCATAAGGCTTTTTATTTCTGAAGATAGAAAAGGATTATCATAAAAATGCAAGTGAGAAAGTGTAAAAAAAAAAAACACTAAAAAACTACTGCAGCCTTTTGAGACGAGGGAAGTTGAGGGGAGGGAGGGATGAGTTGAGATGCTAATTAAAATAACTGTTATGCAGTGCATGTAAATTCTGCATAGAGATTTGCATATTCTCTGACATCTGTTTCCGAGCAACCGCAAAGCAGCTAATTAGCATACAGGGTTGATTAATCTGCCTTGTTGCCAGGCGACACCCAGAGAGCCAGGCTAATTTCAATAAAGTCTTCCTGGTTGGGTGCATCAGCATGTCCATATTCAAACTTTATACTTTACCTCCATTGTAACAATTAAGCTTCAGTCTAAACCTTGAATGTAGCCGCTACGAAGGCATTTTCTGAGAACCGGCAAAACTGTCACAGTCTAGCCCTGATTCTGTACAAACAATGAAACTAAAGTTATAAAAATAATAATAATAATAATAATGATGATACATAGTCATATACATAGTATATAGATACATAGTATTATATGTGACACTGGTGGCTTGAAGAACCGTGCGTGTGGGTGTGCGCGTGCGAGTGTGTTACCTGTTGGAGGAGTGCTTGTGCGTGTGCGTTAGTGATTGCACATGTGGTTGGTATGCTCCTCGAATAGTCCAGTCCATTTATCTGGGCTCCTGAGGACAGAAATTATGTTCATTAACGATGATACCTGTGTCAAGTTCAAAAACAACAAGTTAAATGTGTATCGGCGGTTAAAAAAGATCCCGAATTATGTTATGGCGAACATTCATGCTGTTTGGACTAGGAATCATGCAACACTGTGCCATGTTCTGGTTGCCTTAGCTTGGAAGATAGACCCGATTTGGCTTAATTCAAAGTATTACTTGATGTATGTGTAAGTATGTGCTATGGTTGTATTCATCTGTAAACAGCTAACAATCAATATATTATTGATTATTATTGATGTGTATATTCAAACAGGGGCAACATTCCATATCATATCAACATCATGCAATACTATGCAGCTAAATCATTACACACTAATGTATAGTGTGAAACTGCACAAAATGATCCAATCTTGGTTCATTAATGGACATTACAGATTTAGTCCACCAGCACCAAAGAGTGAGTGAACATTGAATACGATTACCCAGTGACCAAAAACTGCTCTGTGGGCGAAACATTTCAATTACCAAAAAACGATTGTGTAACAAGTAGGCTGGACTGCTGCCATCCCTTTAATTTCCATAATGAGGGAGCGCAAGAGAAGTTCAAGTGCACAATTCCAAACTGATTGTTTCACCCTTGCTCAAAAAAAAAGAAAAGCCAATTTCAGTTTCCAATTCCCCAACCTGTTGAATGGGGCCGTGTGACCGTGTCGGTGACAGTTTGTTGGCGTAGCGTAAAACAAAAAAGGAGAAAGAGCTGTGATCACTCACCTGTGTTTCCGTCACCACTCGCCATTGCACATTTAGTCGTTTGCGAGTGATTACTCATTTTAGAATCTGCAAGAGGTGAACGAGAGGGACAATGAGCAAACTCGTCACAACACATAACACAGAAGCTGCGGGTGTTCCTGTGCAGGGGCTTGACCTTCGTCACACACATTCCTCTTGTTGCCCTCACTTTTAACACAAGCACAAGTCCATCAACCTCCTCACACCTCTTGGACCACGATGCCCTCTACCGATACGCCACAACACTGCCAATCGAGAATAGAGCCGCCAAGCCTCCGTTTTAAAATACATTGATATGTCCAACCGTGGACCCTTCTTAAAAATAAACAAAAAAAAAAAAACACAAACAGCCAAACGATTAACAAACTTACCCACTTCTGACCCAACTGTTATTCCTCCAACGGTGCAAAAAGCACAAGCTAGAGAAAGAAGCCTGTGCTTGGCAAAGCCACCGACCGAACGCCCTCCACCTGCTTCTCTCCCTCTCTCTTTTCACTCTCCAGTGGTCAGCGAGCAGAGTCTAATACACAGCTAGAGCTGCACACAGACACAGCGCCAGTGTCCACCTCGCGGTCCACTGAGCAACACTAGGATATGCACGCTGGGAAAGCCGAGAGGGTTTAGGCAAACAGCTCCCCTTGGCTTTGCTCTCCCAACTCTCTTTTCTTCTTCCTTTTCGGACACCCTCTATTACAGACCCTACTTTGCGCACACACACACACACACACACACACACACACACCCCTTTTCTGTCTCTTCTCTTTCTCTATCTCTATCTCGTATGAGCCAAGATTGTCACGACTTCAGTAAAAGTTCCCTCTCACACTCTCCCTCTGGTCTCAGGAATGAAACTAACGACGAGTGCAGCTGGCAGGCTCCTCCGCCCCCTCCCTCAAACCATAATGAAGCATAATCAGTATTCAGCTGATTAAAGCCGTATGCAAATCTGCCCCAGCCTCGTTAGCGATGCAAGGCTTTGAAGTCCTGTGAGCAACGCATTTCACACCAGGCTCCGAAAGCTTTCTGCATAATTTAAACCGCTATAAATATTTATCAGCTCATTAGCATATTAATTGGATGGCTTTTGGAGGACGATAAAAAACGGCAGAATAAGGAGGACACGGAAGGAAAAAAGTGCTCCAAACAGCACTCGGTGCCGTCGTGCGGGCACAGGAAGCAGCCGCCAAAGACCAATTATTGCTTGAGTGCAAAGCAAAAAAAAAAGTAATTAGCTAAGAGCAGGTAAAGGGTTGGAGATATCCCAGAATGCAGTGTGGGGCCTGTTGACGGGGTCTGAGCACGTCGGCGACGGCGCTAATAGAATGTCTCGGGCTGCCCGACCAGAGCACCTCCTGCAGCCATGGAAACTGGGCCCAACTATTAATGGGGAAGGAGGGGAGGAAGAGGGGGACTCGCTCAAATGGAAATAAATAACTGCACATTAATCCAGCACAAGTCTGTCATTACTGCTGGACCCCCTGTGGCTAAGGCATTCCACAGTGAGTAACTACAGAGAGTGGGCGACGGGGCTGTTCGCTGGCAATGTTTATGAAGTGCTTGGAGATTAGCATATTTAGATTAGCTTTAAATTCCATTAGTGTTTCCTTTGTCAGCCTTTTAAAATTCATTTTAAACATGCTCTGAGAGTTAACGTGACAGGGAGACAAGGCTGCCAGGGTGATGCGTCGTCTGACTCATTATTATTCTGCCTGGAACAACTAACTAGATTGGAAGACAACACAGCTTCTACACAGCTAAAACCAATAAAACCCAATCCCTCTGTACCAAGCCATTGCTGTTGCCCAGTTGACAACACAAGGTGAAGTTGACACAGTGTAGCCCAGAAACCTCACTGTTTAACGAGATTACAGGAGACACCAACGGTAACAAACGGATAGAGGAAGCACACTGCAGAACCTGTTGCTAACCTTCATGACCCGTCCTACGGTAATACAAAACACCTACACATAAAGTGTCACCACTAGAAACACCTGGAGCCACACAAAACCCTGCTTTCTTCTCGTTAAAGAATGTCCTTGATTCTATAGCGAGTGGAGGGAGAATGCTGCTGTTCCTGACGGGACACAGGGCAAAAGGAATTGCTCTGGAAAAAGTAAGTACAGGTTTTTTTTTAAAGAGATGGCCAACTATTTCTTTTTTTACCTTTACACAACGCCAACACACAAGCAATTATTAGAGGAAATAAAGAATGGAAAGGATTTTTTACCAAGATGCTTCTCTCACTTGTGCTGCTACTGAACTATGGGCTGAAAGCCCTGCTGGCTGCTACGGAACAATGCATTATACAAATATCCTGCAAAGAGAATTTTAAATAGCTAGCTCATTAGTGCCGTTACATTGAAAGGCCGGCGGTATATGGCAGCGACGTTAACATGGGCAGAGCGTTTCAGCATGAGATGAGAAGAAAAAAAATAATTAGCACCTCCACATTCAACTCAAACAACCATGTTGAAGTGGAGGGGAAAACCGCTTCTCTTGCTCCCATTTCCAGGTCCAACTATCTGGCCGAATAGAAATGTGTTAAATGTTGATCTGTCTGGAGGATACGATTCACTGATCTTATCGGGATGCCAGCTAACGAATGCATACTGGACTAGTTAAAAGAGTCATACACTTTATGTACTAGTGTTTGTGGTCAAGTATTAAAGGTTTACTAAACATACTTGGATGATGAAAAAAATAAGAATGATTGACTGGTTATTCATTAGTGTAGTGTGTGTTATGGCTCTGGTTTTGTCATCTCCATTACAATTGCGATTCATTACCGACATTTCCCTTATAGCATGTGGATGATATGTGTATTTTTACACCTACAAACAAGAATAAGCTTATTGGTTTAAGAACCAATAATAATTTCTGCTGACTAGAATAACCATAAACCATTCTAGTACTACTACTAAAATCTTTTCTCAAGGGTTTGGGGTTCACAATAGGTCATATGAAGTTGTTTTAAGTGTGACTGACAATATCCACTGGCCCAAATTGTGCCACAGAGAACTTTTATTCTGAATTACAATTGTGCATATGTTCTCTCTGACAATCAAGGTTTAATAAATGGCATGGATTGAAAAACCAAACAAATGTGAGTGGGTGGAATGCTTTGTGTTCTAAAGGGGACTCTTGATCCAACTGCTGTGTGCTTTGTCACCGCTACGGATTCAGCTGTACTCTCTGCACTCAGAATAAAACTGTTAAAATGTGCCTTAGATGACACTCAACTTTGTTACAGTCGAGAAGTGGCTGTGACCCTATTAGTTCGATTCGCCAACTCCACTCTCAGACAGCTCGTCTAACCAGAGCCTTCATGTAGTGCTTCTCAATACTTTCAGATGCCAAGACCTGAATCTATTACAGGGAATGATGCATTATTCATGACAACTCTGTTTACATTAATGAATATTCATACTGGAACTCCAAGGATGGAATAAGGGTGGAACTGTAAAACTGATTAAATGAGAAAAGAGTAAAGTCTGAGGATGACACAATTAGTCTTTGGAAAGAAGAAAAACTAGAAGAGTTACAACATTTAAGAATTTATCCTAATGTGTGAGAAAAAAAAAGTCCTTACTGTAAACATAACACGTTTTTGGACATTTGTGGCAGTTGGGGGGGAAGCATTTATCTACAGTTGAAAAAAAACTTATCCGCCCTATTTCCATTAAGGAGGTAACATTTATTCACCCAATAAATCATGTACACAAATGGTTACAGATTAACAAAGCGTTGCCATCTTTTCACTGCCTTGAGGAAGTTCTGAATAAGGTTGGGCCAAATAATAGGAAAAACTAATAAAAAGTGTGTCACTGACAATGTACCACAAACTGTATAAAGCACAGTAGTAGTTGCGGTAATTAAGTAAATACAGCCAAGAGCAGCGTCTCCCTATCTGATTCAAGGCTGGTGTGTCTTAGCCCAGGTTTCAAACTGTAGAGTCGGGAGGGGGGGGATGCATGAGGTAAAGTCTGCAAGCCATGTCTTGTCCTGCCATTAGACAAGAGTGAATGAGAATGCCCTGCTAGCTATTGTGGCCTTCGGAAAGTAGGCCTCACTACCCCTCCCTAGACCGAAGGGAAACTACACAGGTACAACTGCTGAACCCCTATTCAAATACTGATAACTGATGTGGCCATAGATTGACAGTTACACGCCACTAAACCCCTCAACTGTAGAGAGAGTTGTTGTGTTTACACAAAAGTAATAATATGAAGTATTGAATGCGGATTATCCCTGTATAAACAATGTAAGCGTAAACAAAAACACATTCCTATGTTGGTGACCAGCGCAACTAAAACGAAGAAAGGTATTCACTAAAACTGCTGTAATAAAAGTTGTCTCTCGCTCAACACTAAACAGCTACTACTTATGAATGGCATTGAAGTTGAATGAAAAACTGGCCCCGACAGAAAAAGCTCCTCACAGATCCTAAACGTACAGGGTTATGGCCAAACGTAGTGTTCGCGGTCTTCTCCAACCCTTCGCCATCTATCTCAACAGTAAAGGCGAGGAGCGAGAGGACCGGAGAGGAGGACAGAACACGCTGAACTCCGCAGTGTGTTCGGCGACGGAGGCCCACATGAATAACACAACGGGCTCTACAGTCAGAGCCTGCATCGAGCACAAAAGGCTGAAAGAAAAAACGAACAGCTACACACACAAAAACACGCTGAATCCTAACAAGAGTGTCGTGTGAGCCTGACGCTGTGTGTGAACCAGGTTCACCCCATAAACACGAGTGCAAACAGTGAAGCGCAACCACTGCGCGCTCACCCAAAAAAATGAATATGCAAACCCGTTCCAAAAGCCTGCCTGTGTGTGTGTGTGTGTGTGTGTGTGTGTGTGTGTGTGTGTGTGTGTGTGTGTGTGTGTGTGTGTGTGTGTGTGTGTGTGTGTGTGTGTGTGTGTGTGTGTGTGTGTGTGTGTGTGTGTGTGTGTGTGTGTGTGTGTGTGTGCCACCGCTGTGCGCATCAACACAAAGCCGACCTGGTTAGCCCTAGCCGCCGAGCTAATGCTAGGGCTAGCAGCCCGATTTACATCAAATTGTGTGTGTGAAATGGTTTAATGGGACGCGAGGCCACCGCGCTCTCCGTCGACCGATGACTAATAAAATATGCTAAACTGTATATGTGGCCAGAGATATGAATATGTAGCGGCGGACGTCGGACTGAACGCACAAAGGGAGGCATGTTTTCCCCTGTTATTCACCGTCGCACTGCAATAGCCGCTTCCTCCTCTGTCAAATTACAACTAGCTGTAAATAAACTCGGACAACGTCTGGGCACCCATGTTCGGTCCGACCACCCCTCTCCTCGCCTTTATTCTGTGCATTTTTGATGGAGGTTAGAGAGTTTGAATACGAGTATGAATATGTAAAATGCTGTAATGATTACCTGGTCCTGAACTCTCATCTTGACTCGCTGCTCCTCCGTCCGCCATTTTGAATATTTAACCCGAAATCCCAGCCCCGAGGTGTACACACACACACACACACACACACACACACACACGCACACACACACGCACACGCGCGCACACACACACACACACACACACACACACACACACACACACACACACGCGCACAGACACACACACACACACACACACACACACACACACACACACACACACACACACACACACACACACACACACACGATAGCGTTTGAAACGGGTGGTACGTTAGGAAAGGTATGCGATGTATTAGATCTATCCCAAAAGTTGGTTAAAGTGGTTTGCTACAATGGGTGCCGTATGCAAGTGCTAAATTCTGGCAATTTCCTTATAAGATCATTTATGTTATAGAAAGTGTGTTTGAACTACACCAGGTAATTTTTGATCTGCTAAGTAAAATCAATGTGTCTATGAATGTTTTTGTAATGTAAACTTGTATATTTGTAAATAAAACATGAACATTTAGGTTGGCTAAAAAGTTAGTCTTCAATTTATCAAATATAGGCCTACAATAAAGATAAATAACATTCAAACGGGAGAATAAAGTTGTTGAAGAAGCACAGCCTTGTATTATTATGAAGCTGGCTAAGACTGACTTTCAAAAATTTCATGAGACTTATATAATACAGTGTTCAACTGTTTTCTACAAACCATGAGTGGGATTTATCAATAATTATTAATAATGCATATGCCTACCTGGTGCTTATGTCTTATTAATCTATGATGTTTGCCTAGCAGCAGTTTAAGATCAGTAGCCCAGATGTGTGTTAGTTGGTTGACCCGCTTATCCTACATTCTACTGGCCCAATTGCTGGTATCTGTTGCAGACAGATGTGCAGGCAATTTATTCTAGCACTCTAAAGCTAACCACATATATATACAATATCACTTCAGAGAGGATCCAGAAATCACAATACAAATAGAAGGCTTTGCAATGTGTGGCTATTGTAGTATTACCTACTTGAAGCAAAGTAGCTATTACCTACTTGAACACAAACACTATTTTAGCTGCATGTTACATTAAATCATAAAAGCAGTGTCACTGAGTGAAGAGCATCTCATTCTCTTCATCTCCTTAATCTGCTACAAATGTTACAATTCAAGGACCTTCGACAAGCTTCATTGCTAGTAAACACTGCAACCTGCAGGTTAGAACGAGTATAACAACAAGAGACAAATAGATCAAATTCATATTCCACTACATAAAGAATCAATCAATATGTTAACACAAATAAAATAACCTCAAATGTATACAGTGTATAGATACATGCACTTTAACATATCATTGATATGTTTGTTCTATATTCAATCCACCTATGTATCAAATTATATTTCACCTAACCACCACCCGCCTGCCTACCACCCACTCAATTTTGAGTGCTAAAAGGTAGACTTCATGACTCACTGATTGGATCTTTTCGGGTGGCAATGTGTCATGTGTTCAACGGTTCATAACTGATTAACTTATAAACCAGAAGGAGTCATATCGCCACACCTACCCAAGAGGCTATTGCTCAGACTGTCCCTTAAACAATCGAAAGAAGACCTTTCTTACTGGATCTACTTTATCCTATCATCAGAAATGAAAAGGGGAACATTTCTTGGTTGGAGAAGACTACTACTTGGTTTTACAGGTAAGGGTTTTCCACGATTCCTGCTAATTTCTATAAACCTACACTACCACACCTTTCTACCACCGTTCAAGGTTAATCATTGTTCAACATTTTGTTTAAACTTACCCGGAAGAGTCCCGCCGTTTTCTTCATTGTATACCTGAGAGAAAATGAAAGGAGTGCATTTGAGTGTAATATTGTATAATAACAATTTCACTTTGGACTTTATAGAATTTAATTCTCTTTATACCATCTCCTGATCAGGATTTCTCACAAATGGATTCATTCTTTTTTACATGACCCAATTTCATGGCCTATTCTATAATTTATTTCTATACATTTCTCTCTGCAGGTCTTCTTTTAGTCCTGTCCTGCTGTAGTGGCCTGGACGTTACTATTTCCCAGAATCAGTATGAGGTGGCGAGAGGAGGGAATATAGCCATGACATGTTCATACAGACCAGCTAAGCCAGACTCAAACGTTTTCTTAGTGAAATGGGAGGTTCAACCCGACAAAGAAAATGATCCATGGGTAAGTTTTTTTTTTGTTAACTTTGAATGCTCTATAAACTGATGTACAATGACACGCCTGGGAAGAGTAAGAGCCAATGCAATTGTTAGCTACTTATTAACCTCTTCTCCATTTTTTATTTACCTGCATTTTTATTTGGATTCATTAATGAATAGATAATGGGTTGTGCTTTTTCCTGAAAACAGATTCACAATATCCAAAAGGGAAATCAAACATAAATTAATACATAATTGATAATACCCTAAATAGGTTTTTTCTGGTGACTTGTCATAAGAACTTCAGTACCCAGTCTGACTCTGTGCATCTTATAATAAAAACCTTTAACAGTAAACGTTGCATAACATCATTAACCAATTGTAGCTCTTTTGTCTTGGACAGAAAGCCTCTGAATTGAGAAAGGATAGTTGTTAATACCTGGTTTGTGTGTGTCCCTTAGAGGCCAGTGGCCACCTGGTTTCCAAACAATCAGATAGACATCGCGCCGACCTTCGAAGGCAGAGCTCAAATGTCTGTTGACCTCGCCACACGTCAGAGCACCCTCCAGCTAGATAAAGTTCTGATGCAGGACAGTCGCACCTTCCAGTGCAGTGTCACTATCCAAGGAGACGACGAGGGAATAACAGCAGCCACTACTTCCCTATTGGTCCTAGGTGAGAAAACATAAAAAATACAGAACCGCCGTCATTTCATTAAGATCTCTGAAGCCACATCCATGGAATTCAAAAATCTAATGTCATTACAGTTTAAATTAATTTGCATTCAGACATTTGTCGTTTAGCAGTGAGATTCTTGATTGTGAATGGAGAATTGAATTGTCGATTTCCCTTGTGTTTGGCTCCAGTGGCTCCATCCAGGCCTGTCTGTGAGATCAAAGGCAATGCTGAATACTGGAACAACATCAGCCTCAGCTGTATGTCTGAAGAGGGCTCCCCTAGTCCCACTTATAAATGGCAGCGCTACAGTGTCCTAAATGCTCCCAGAGGGTTTCCACTGAATGCAAAAGAAAGTAGGCCTTTCATCCCCATACATTGCAATATTCTACTGCAGAGTATTTGAGTCTCAGTTAGAAATTGGGCACGAAAGGGATGCACCCCACTTTTTCCTTAAAACCTTGTCTTGTCTACATTTTTGTTATAGAGGATGGAGTACTGTCTCTCTTTAATATTTCAAAGGAGGATTCTGGGTTTTACGTCTGTACCGCAACCAATCGAGTTGGTCACGACAGCTACAACCTCACCCTATCGGTGCTTCCCAGTGAGTGCAAAACAATCATCGATTATTACGAAAGGTGTCACCAAAAGAGTCAAAATTAACATTTTTGAGATGACCACTTTAATGTTTATGTCTTTCTTTAGCCACTATGAAAGTTGGGGCAACTGCAGGCATCGTTGGAGGGGTCCTAGCAGGTGTCGTCGTCCTTGGCATTGTAATCTACTGTTGCTGTTGTAGGAAGAAAAAGGACAAGAATGTCGGAGGGTATGTATGAATTCCATTTAATGGGCCTACCCGCTGTGGCATCCTCTTTGACTAGATTACTTGTCTGTGTAAACTTATACTCTCTTCTCTTTAAGGTACAATTTTGTACAAAACCTTCCGCTTTGTTCTTTGCTTTATACTATAACTATTTTGAAGAATATAGGTTATTTCATGCCATGACTCTCTTGCAGTCATCCCGAGGAGGTGGAGTTCCAGGACCAACCCTCAGTTAGAGACCAATATTGGGATGACAAATCAAGCACTTTGACTAAGCCATACGTTGAAGAGGCAGACCACTTTGAAGAGAGAAGTGTTCGTGATCAGGGCAACCACAACGACAACCGAGTTGGGACAAGCGTGTTGGAAGCTAAACAACAAAGTTATAATGAGGATAAAGACTATGAAAACAGGCGTGACTATTCTCAGGGAAGTCGCAATCGACTTGACGATCAGGATGAAATTCGTGGAAGTCGCGATCGGCTTGATGACCATCCCGACCTCTATCGCGGAAGTAGCGACCGCCTTGACGACCAACGTGATCGTTATCGTGGAAGCCGCGACAGACTTGACGACCAACGTGATCGTTATCGGGGAAGCCGCGACAGACTTGACGATCAACATGACGACATTCGGGGAAGCCGCGACAGACTTGACGATCAACATGACGACATTCGGGGAAGTCGCGACAGACTTGACGATAAACGTGATCGCTATCGTGGAAGTCGCGATCGGCTTGACGACCAACATGATGAAATTCGGGGAAGTCGAGATAACCTTGACAATACACGCGATCGCTATGGGAGTCGCGATCGTCTTGACGATCGGGATCGTCGCTATGGCAGTCGTGATAACCTTGATGCACAATATAATCGGCATGGTGGAAGTCGTGATCGCCTTGGTGAGAGAGGGCCTAGTTATGATGTCTAAAATCTAGAAAGGCATAAAAAACAAATTAAATATGAAGTTGAATTTGACCTGTTTGCATGCAATTTGCATACATACATATTAATCTTTTTTTATATTGTGATACTTTTGTGTTGTTACAAATCATCATTAGGCTTTTGTGTCCTTTGTATATGTCAGCATATTTCTATAGATTGTAGCACTAGAAATTGAATGAACTATTAATAAGAATACCTAATTTGAAGTCAACAATGAGAGAACCTCAGAAACACAACATCTTGCTGCATAATACATGTTCCAGGACCTAAATAGAAACATGCCTGTGTTTTATCCCAGCAATTTGCAGGTAACTGCATTTATGGTATTGATTATTTCAATGAATTTCTTTCGAATTTTCCAAACATATCCTGAGTAAATCAATACTGTTTTGTGCATATATTAAACTACTGGGTAGGATAGTAGCCTGCCATTAATACCATTTTAAAAACAAATTACACTTCAGAATCTGTAGAATTATATGTGCATATATAGCCCATAGTAACAGGTAAATTGTGGAAATAGGCTCTGTAAGTTCCATAATGTAATGTATAATGTCTATATTGTGCGCTTTTGATCCTTTTTTTTTTTTTTAATGTTTTGTTCTGTCCTAAGGTGCTGACATTGTTAATCAGTTAAATATAACGGTTATTAACTATTAATTACCCATTTGTACGTTATTTTATATGTAAATCAAATAAATCGAATTCAATAAATATTTACAAACAATGACTTCCATATTACGAGACGTAGGCCTATCTTGTTTGAATGTTAAACACACACACACACACACACACACCACACACACACACACACACACACACACACACACACACACACACACACACACACACACACACACACACACAGCATGGTTGACTCCCCTCGTGTTCTTCATTGTTCAAAGTTCAGTATTTAAAGAAATACGCGTCAAGTAGCCCTATATTTATTATATTAAACGCAACTGATGACAGTATGTCGTCTGGCTTTGATAAAATGTTAATACATTGTGGACACCCACTTGTTGTTATTCGCGCTGCTTACCCGTCGCTAAAGTGGTACGATCCCGTTAGTCGCAGTTGATTTACTGCGCCGTTTCGAAGACTGGAGCAAGTAACCAAGCCGTGAACAAGAAGTCCCATCATGTGGACTGTTTGTATGGCACTGTAAAACGGATTGTAAAATGATTTTTTCTCGTTTGGCTGTGTTGATATGCATATTGGGTAAGTTTAACTCAAACTTTGAGCTTTTTCTATCTTTGTGAAGCAGACATCCGATGGGCAACTTAGTTACTGCAGGTCTGCGCTTCGGGAGACTCCAAGGAAAAGACGATGGCTTACTTTTTAATTGTGTTTGAACAATAAGCTATTAAACAAGACCAGCGCGTCTTTATTAGTAGTTATTCTCAATGGTCTAACGTTAACCGTTACCTATTATTTCCAGATGAAGATTAAGATACGGTGTTGCATCGTTTAGCCTACGTCTAAACTATTGAAATAGGCCAAAAGTAGGGTAAACTAACTGTTATGCGTCTTTGTTTTACATGTTTTGAGTCCGAAATGTACAAACTACAGGGCCGCTTTTTGTGAGGCAGGAAATGGGGGAACTGATAGGAGGAAAAGCCGAAAGGTTCCTCAGGAAACACGGAGCGTCCTGTGGGTGCTTTGACAATAATGACTCAGAGACGGAGGCAAGTGCCCGAGTCGACGGTAGCCTACATCTGCGGGAAACCAGGTCCCATACATAGCCTACATGCTGCACGTTATATTCCTTAGATTAAGTTATTAAGTTATCTACGAAATTCAGCGTCTGATAATCTAATAAGCGCTAAAAAAAAAGAAGAAGAAGAAGAAGAAAAAAAAGCATACCTACACACCTGTTGATTGACTTGTCATGATGTAAAAGACAAAAAGCAGTAGGCCTATAGCCTAATTGAGTTGTGATTGAAACACAGCAGACATGATGATTCATATTTATCTGGCGGGGCGGGGCGGGGAGGGGGGCTCACCTCGACGGTGCTGTGCGGTTCCGCTATTCTTTTTTTTGCTGAGATTTACCATGTAACGGTTGCTTTTAAATCCTCGCTGTTAATTGGCCGATGAGACTCAGCTGGACTTGGCAAGCGAATCTCATTGGTTAGAATTCTCGTGCACCTTCTCCCCTCTACATTCTTAGATTTGGATGGGGGGGGGAGATTTTTTTCAGTAAAGCCTTAACAATGGACTGACCCATGAACAAAAAGACAAAGGGAAGGCAAGAACTAGGCTGACATTTGAGGAATGTATGTGTCCAGTCCCTGCCATATTTACTATGTTTTTGTTACAAATTTCTTCAAATAGGATACACAGGCACAAACACGCTTTGTAACACAGTTATAAAGTTAAACACATTGGAACGACAATTGACAATTATTTTTTAAATATGACGAGACCTAAGCAGAGTGGGTCAGAGGAATTGCCTTTGTTTGGATTTCCGGTCTTCGGGGACTTATTTATACTAAAGACCCTGCCCCACCCTATCCTACATGAGTAGCAGCACGACGTCGAGACTTTAGCCACGAGCCCCCGACTGCTGCCGGTTATGATGACAACCCCCTGCAGCTTTGCAGAGCGCACCCCAGCCCCCTTCAGATAGTGGAATTTGACCTCTGTGACTCTAGCATTAAGCAAGAGAAGCCCCCATTTCTGTACCCCCTCCAGTTTCATCATCTAGCAAGGCATTGCTCTGTTGTTGACACACATGCAGATAGACAACCCTAACCCTAACCCTAACACACACACTCTTTAAAAAAAACCAACTATGATATTTAGGTTGTGTATTTTGAATCGTAAAGTGGAAGAGAAGGGGGCTATTACTTCAGAGGGTGGGTGTGTTAACTGGGCTACAGGCTCTGTTTCTCGGTTGATAAGCACATCTCCTGAGCCTTGTAAACACATGGGACATATATCTCCATGAATCAATTAAAATGATTATTTATTCATTTCTGTTGAATATTCTTATTCATTTATTGTGTGTGTATGTGTGTGTGTGTGTGTGTGTGTGTGTGTGTGTGTGTGTGTGTGTGCGTGTGCGTGCGCGTGTGCACGCACACGCACGTCAGTCTGCGTGTGTGAGGGCGTGCACGTCACCGTGCAGGAGAAGCAGCAGTTCGCCATGCTCTTCCAGACGGTGGTCCTGCCGTGCCAGTACCACACCGCCTCCACCAAGACGCCGGTGGTGCAGTGGTGGTACAAATCCTACTGCCGCGACCGCACGCAGGAATCCTTCTCCCCGGGCACTCTGGGGGCGCTGGGCTCCGCCCTCGGTTCCCAGTCCCACCTGGAGTGCTCGGACGCCAGCCGCACGGTGCGCATCGTGGCCTCCGGTCAGGGACCCTCCATGACCCTGGCGGAGCACTACAAGGGCAGAGACATCGCCATCGTTGACAGTAAGAATAAGAATAAGAATAACTTTATTGGCCGCCTTGTTGGAAATTTGTCTCCGGCTTCCCATTGAACACACGTACACACATAACATGTTGAACAACATAACAATGAACAACACACAATTACATATCACAACAAGATAAGAGAATATGTATTTGTGTGTTCCATTGTTATGTTGTTCAACATTATGTGTGTTAATACATTGCCGGAGACAAATTTCCACCAAGGTAGACAATAAAGTTCCAGATTACTTTTTGTGTGCCAAAAGTGCCCTCTCTTAGGTGTCTGTGAGAGTAAGACAGTAAATCCCCAGACCAAATGCCTAGTCTCCTCCGTGTGAGCTTGTAAAACCATTGTGTGCATATCTTTTGAGGTATCAGCACGGCGTGAAGCACCTAGCGGAATTGACAGCGGATCGGTGCTTTGTGTTTCCTGATTCATAAATATAGCCCTCCCTTTGTCTCCCATCTCACAAAAGAGGGGTCACTATGCACACCTTATCACAGGCCTCCATTCTCTCGTTCACATGTATTCACATTGGGGCTTCGTGACCCGTAACCCACGCATCTCATTGAGACACATGTTTTATAGCCCTGGCATATCAGTAGGAAACAGCGCCTCTGGTCAAGGTGAATTACAGTTATGGGAAGCCAAACATTCACTTCCCTCATGAATGCATACATTTTGTTTTAAATTTGTGTATGTGTGTGTGTTTTGGCCGTGCATGTGTGTCATGTGTGTGGCTCCCTGATAGCAAAGCAGTTCATATGATTTATGGTTATCTTGTTTCCTTCCCACAGAATCGAACTTGCGGATCGGTGAGCTCCAGTGGGGTGACAGTGGAGTGTACTTCTGCAAAATTGTCATCCCAGACGACCTGGAGGGCAAGAATGAGGGCCAAGTGGAATTACTAGTGCTGGGTAGGTCCACAACACAGAAAACACTATCAAAACCTACAGAGCTAAAAGCTAAGCTAATTAGTTTCTCTTCATGAATTCAATGACAAAAGGCTGTATAGCCTAAATGATTTAAGCCTGTTGAATAAACAAACAGCCAATACATATAACCAATATATTGGTAACAAAACAAAACAAAAAACGAAACAAGGTATAACTCTTCCCCTTTCAGCTTTTTTGTTTTGCGACCCAGGCTCTGTGCCGTCTCCAGTTCACAGTTCAACATTTAGACTGCTGGATAGACTGCTGGATACATGGATCTGAGATTATTTGGTTGGAAACTTTAGGTTGATTGTGTTTAAAATATGAGGTAACACTTTACAATAAAGATAGTAATTAACCATTAATTAGCATTAGTTAATGCAGTAATAAGCATTATTATATCTCAGTAGCATAAGCTTTAGGGTTAAGGTTAGGGTTAGACCCAACCCTATTCAATAATAATAATAATAATAATAATAATATGAATACCATTATCTCAGTTAACATGAACACCATTAGTAAATGTTTACTTGAACACTAGTGACTGATTATTAACTGTTAGTTAATAGTTTGTTAATGCTTATTACTCCATAAACAATGGTTTATTAATGTACCCTTATTGTAAACTGTTACCAAATGTTTTGAACAAGAGTCAAAAATTATGTGGTGGCTGTTGTTTTCATTCATGCTCACATTCATGAGAGACAGTTGTTTGGTTAGCTTATCTTTTAGAAACTTGACTTACTTATCTTATCTGAGCTGGTTCAACCAAAGTAAATTAGAAACAATATCATCTGTCTCTGGTTAAAGAGCTGGTCTTTCCTTCATTCAGTCAAAGTTAGCAAGACGTTCATACATGTAAGCTGGGCGGCTAGGCTATAGTCAGAAACGCAAGTCACTCCTTAAGCCGTTACCATGGCAACTTTATTTTGGAGGGAGAGCAAGCTCTGTTTGAGGGTGACTGGTGTACACGTTCAACTGGTACAGAACATATTCACTGGGGGGTTTCAACCCTGACTATTGGCTCTCCTCCAGAAAAGTGATTATTGTAAAAAGGTTTCTTCTTAATTTAACGTAATGTTGTTGTAAAAGATTGTGTTGCTTTATAAGCTCCTCCTCCTCTCTATACTAATCTCATTACAATCAGCTCAGAGGAGGGAGGGAGGGAGGGGGAGAGAGAGATAGAGAAACAGACAGAGACAGAGAGTTAGGGACTGGTTTAGGGTCGGGGGAAGGTTCAGCTGAAGGATATTAAAACAAACAGGCTTTGTAGTATTAGTGCTAGTATTAGTATTGATGGTACTCCAGTCCAAAAGCTAGTAAGATTTTGTTTCAGAGTAACTTTCAGCGCTTTTTTTCCACCTCAAAATCATATCAACAATGAACTTTCAGCCATTCTCTTCCCAAATTCTTAAGGTTATTTTTCTTCCTCTTCCTCCTATTTGGTGCCCTCTGTCATAGACTTTTCCATTATTGTTCTCTCTCTCTCTCTCTCTCTCTCTCTCTCTCTCTCTCTCTCTCTCTCTCTCTATGTGTAGCGAGATAAATGGTGGGGGTTTCTATTTTGTCAGTATGCGAGGGCAGGACTTTTGCTTACCATGGCAACTGCCTACTCAGCACGAACGAACGAAGACCTGTCTGCTGTGCGGTGGGCGTTCGGTACACTCTTATTGGAGTCAGATGTATCAGACAGTTGGGCGGCCTTAACTTTAATAACAGCTTCCTGAAGACACCTGACTCAAACACACACACTGAGGAAGACACAAGTCTGGAAACCTCTAGTTACCGCCGTAAGACCGGCACTTACAGCTCATGTCTACCCAGCTGTGTGTGTGTGTGTGTGTGTGTGTGTGTGTGTGTGTGTGTGTGTGTGTGTGTGTGTGTGTGTGTGTGTGTGTGTGTGTGTGTGTGTGTGGGTGTGTGTGTGTGGGTGGTTGTGGTTGTGTGTGTGTGTGTGTGTGTGCAACATGTACTAATATGAGTTTCTTCTCATGGGCTACTTTGGTAATGGGAAACCTCTGTTTGGTATTTATGCCCAGCACTTCTTTGGTGTATACATTTCTTCCCCTTTTTACGGATGTTTACTACCCTTGTGGAAGTGGGTACACTTTCTCTCTTGTCTGGACTTTTACACAAAGCACACAAAAGCCCCATTGTCTCCACGATGATAGGTCCTGCATGGCTCTATTTTGATGAGCACCGTGCGTAAATGAGTCTCCCAGAATGCCTCAGTGCAGCACTTGCCCCGGTTTCCATGGCACCCTCTTTGTACCCACACTCCAATGTACGGCTGATGCCCACTCCACTTTCTCGTTTGCCCACATTCACGGCTTACACGGTTTTGTATTGATGTGTGTCAATGCACATGCTTGTGTCACTGTGCGCTTGCATTCATATGGTAATCCCATAAGTGAGTCCATTTGTTTCGTGGGTTAAGTTGTAACACCCAGCTAGTTAAATTATAGGCTTTTTCACACAGAATCCACCAATAAACATTTCTATGTCCAATAGAGCTTGTTCCACATCAACTTTATTTCAATGTTGATTTTTCCACTAACACCGATCTGGTTAATCAATGGATTCCGGTCCGCGGTTGTTTACCCTTTCATCATCACCTATTGACTACTGTCTTTTGCATGAGCCATGAATCAGCCACACCGTTTCGACAACTCTGTCAGCCTGCCGCTCCATCACGCTCCTGCTTGCTGCTTCTCTCACCTGCTGCCCTCTTTCTCTCTCTGCAGGTAGGACAGGTGAGCAGCACGATATCCTACCTGAGTTTGATGTGGAGATTATGCCAGGTACGGCCCCCTCACCCTAATGCCTCTCTTTCTCACCCTCTCTCCCTCTCTCTTTCTCTCCTGCTCTCTCTCCACGCTGGCATACACTGGCTTAACTGATGATTATATCTTCTTTTACAAACTCTGGCCGATGGATCACTTCTTTGGTTGTCAAACACCCAATCTCAGTGGCAAATGGAAACTTAAACTGCTTTATTTATTTGTTTTAATTTGTCGGCGCCTGTGCACTTCTTCTGATAACCACACAGCGGTGGTTTGCATATAATATATATATGGATTTTTCTTGAACTGTTTAATCTCATTTAAAAGTACAATTCCGTTGAAAGCTATTTATACGCCTCTTTCCCCAAATGATTGGGCTAAAGGAACTCCTCCAACAATGTGTTTACATGGCACAGGGAGATGAATAAACTGTTATTAGTTACTTTGGACACACCCTGAGAAAGAATGTGGATAAGAGTCTGAATACGAGAGAGATGCGATAAGAGCGACTGGACAGATTTTGTAGAATTACCCACATGTTGCTTTAATTCATGTTCGTTGTGTTCGTGTGTGTGTGTGTGTGTGTGTGTATGTACAATGTGTGAAATTGTAATTGTGTGCTTGTGGGTTTGCGTTTGTCTTATTTTTAATGCTGTGTTATCTGTGTG
>NC_140284.1:17715505-17778005 GCF_964030765.1 Micromesistius poutassou | reverse complement strand
TTACAGTGCACTTGTTTAATGATTAAACCTTTCGTACTTTGGGAAGGTTAGTGTTTATGGTATTATAACAAATATCAAATCACCTATAGAACAGACTGGTTTCTGTATATATCGTTTCCTGTACGTCCTCATAATTCAATCCCTGTCCAAAACAGCCAGTAGCCTATCAGAGCTGAGCTCACTCCATGAAGGCGGGAACATGGATTTCAGGCACACCTATCAAACAGTCCAGATGAAGGCGCTCCCGTCCATAGTGGACCTTGACGACCAATCAGCTCGCCGGGCGGCTCCGCCCACCCAGGGTCGCAGGGGGAGGCGGCTCAGAGGCAACCAATCGGACAACGAGCTGGACAGCAGGTCAGCTCCATGTGGACATTCTTCAGGCCGAGTTACCCACCATCTGAAATGATGGGCTCATTAAAGGGGATATTTTATACCACCAGGTGTGAGTGTGATTAGCCGTTACAAGCCGTTTTGAAAATGTGCCGCTTCTGACATCACAGGTGAGATGTATGACGGATAGATGAGAAACGTTTGCTACAGTCCTCTGGGTAGGCTGGTAGACTGATCTATCCAGCGTACGTCTAGGTCAGGGATGGGCAACTTTCATGATTAAGAGGGCCACAGTTTTTCATCATCACCATCAGAGGGCCACATGACCGCGCTCTTCACCTATGTCTGTATCAGTGGTGGCTGGTGATGAAAGTTGTAGGTGTGAGGTAGTCATGGACTGGGGGTCTGGGAGTCCTCCCCCAGAAAATTTTGAATTTGGTAGATGTGAGTTCCTGTATTCTGGTGCATTTTGGGGATGACCACTACCTAAAATCATTCAGATTCATAGTCTATGTATGTTAATTGAATCAACATACATCCATTTCATATTTTCCATGCTCAAATGCCATTTTTAACATGTCTATACTCTATACAACAAGTTTGTTTTAAAAGTGAGTGAGTGATTCTTATTTTTTTCAGTGCAAAGGGCTCACATACATAACTGAAAAACAGTGGCCCAACATTAAGTGCAACAGCTAGCATTAAATTCAGTGCAGTTGTAGTAGTGGCGACCAGGCACGATTCTAGGTTTCTTAAACATCCGGGGCTCAGTGGGGGGCATCGAGCGATCGCGGGAGGACGAGATTGTTGATGGCGGATTGTTTTTTTGTTTTTTTTAATTATTTTTTCAAACAAAAATAGATTCGGGGCTATTTCAATTTGATCCGGGGCTTTAGCCCCGAATAAAACAGCCTAGTGACGCCACTGGTGGCGACTTAAGTTGAAATCTTTCATGACTGATATTGTTTCTAAGCAAACTAGACACATGGGTTCGCCTTTGAATTCTATTAAAAGATACTCTGCTTCTCATCTTGACTGAAAGGTACGGTTTTTGCTGATCGAGTTTTCTGTAAAAAAAAAAATATATATATGTATATATACATATATACATATATATATATATATTTTAAATCTTAAATTATCTGCGGGCCTCACAGAGTGAGGATGCGGGCCGCCAGGTGCCCATCCCTGGTCTAGGTGGACACACCGACCTGTGATGTCAGAAGCGGCACATTTTCAAAACGGCTTGCAATGGCCAATCACACTCACACCTGGTGGTATAATATGTCCCCTTTAACCCCCTCAGTTTATACTACTTTTCAGGTGTCATACATTTCAAATGTAAATAAATAGGTGGACAGGCAATTCATGTATAATTCATTATCGTCTGGGGGGGAGGAAGCCTTGCAGGAATGTAATGTGTAATGTAAATGTTGAACCAACTCTTGCGTAAATCGTGGCTGCGTTGTGAACTGTGATCACGTGACGCAGGTGGAACCCCCGCTCTGAGCACCTGCAGAGGAAGACTCTGAGCAGCAGAGGGCGCACCGGCTCTCTGGACGAGCTGGAGGAGTTCGCCCGCTCCTACGGCGGCACACGGGCCGGCCGCGGGGACCCCCGGGACCGGGACTACGACCGGGACTACCCCGGCGGCGGCGGCGGCAGCCCCCCTCGCCGTTTCCGCCGCGAGGCGTACGGCGACGGCGACGACGACGACGACGACGGCGGCGACGGAGGCTGGCGCCGGCGCAGCCCCTCCCCGTCGCTGGAGAAGAAGAGGAGGGGCACGTGGGACAGCGACCGGCCCTCGCGGCCCCGCGGCCGCCGCGCTCGCGACGACCGGGGCTACGACGACCGGGGCTACGACGGCGGCTTCCTGAGCGGCGTCCTGGACAGCAAGGTCAGGGGTCGGGCGGTGCGCGGCGGCGGCGGGGGAGCGGGGGGCAGGGCGGAGGAGGACAGCGATACCCCCTCCAAGGGCAGCTCCAGGGGGAAGGGCAGCGACTGCTACTACAGCCGGTCGTCTAGCAACCGTCCCGAGGAGGAGGACTCCCTGCCTCCCTACTCGGAGCTGGAAGAGGAGCGGTACCGCCGGGCCGAGGTGAGCTCGGACCGCTACCGCGTTGTGGAACCGCCCGGCAACGAGCGGTATCGCGCCGCAGAACCGCCCGGTAAGGAGCGGTACCGCGCCGTAGAACCGCCCGGTAAGGAACGGTATCGCGCCGCAGAACCGCCCACCCGGGAGGGTCTTCGCACGGCAGAACCATCCGGCAACCAGCGGTACCGAGCCGTAGAACCGCCGGGTACCGCGCGGTACAGGACAGCCGACCCGGACGCGCGGCCGTTCTGTTACCTCCCGCCGCCCCAGAGGGGGCCCCACCACGCCTTACCGGGGGCCCGGGAGGAGCAGGACAGGAACCGGAACCTGGTGAGTTACCTGTAGTACCAGAGAAGGCCCCTGGCTCTGCCCTGGTTTCTGTGGACGGAGGGTTAAGGGTTAGGGTTAGACGGGTTGACTGGCCTTCTTACGTTGTTGTACTTGCTCCCTGGATTGGATGAATGATCCTTTTGAACTGGTTACATATATGTGGACATATATGCATCTTCATTCTGACTTCTCCCCTAACCTATTTCCGTTTCAACTCATTGCAACTAATGCAAACTTTTAACTTTTAACCGGGGAGCTGAGGTTTTCTCTGCGCGACGGGTCAGCAGCACAACGCATGTTACAGTGTCATTCGGACACAAAGGGGGGACATTATTGCGTCGTATCATATCATATAATCATATCATATAATCAAATAATAACATAATATTATATCCGAAAGGCTACAACAAGCTTGTGTTGCACTCCATATCACGATCAGTATTAACATGACCTGAACAGACTGACTCCACTAACCCAGCATGTTCCTCAGGGCTGGTCTCTCTAACATGTGGCTCTCCATGTGTGCTTCCCAAACAGAGCCATGCACTGAGCCGAGACAATCTCATAGTGTGACGACGGGGAACAGCGTGAGTCCCCGCCCCCCCCCCCATTGCTTCACACCCCACTGCCATCCATCGCCTTTAAAGACTCTCACGCATTCAAAGCATCTCCTTTGTGCACTGATGAAGAACTTAACCGTTCGCTTAACATGGAAAGGCCCATGGTGAAGGAAACCGAGGACCATCGCTACTTGAAAAGACTCTGGCAAGGAATTCCAAGGATATGGAGGGGACATCCATGAGGAATGAATGAGAACCGCAATATTGTGTGTGGAGAGAGTTTAGTGCAGCAGAGTAAAGGGTGTACGCGTTATGACTGAGGAGTTATGCTGATATCACCATAGGTATTTATATGAATACATATGTAGGTGCTTTCCTGCAGGTTGGAGGTTACTCTTAGGGTCCTTTCAGATCAGCTGCGTAACGAATAAACAATAATAATGCCATTGCCAAGGTGAGTGCCATTCTGTACAGGTGCCCAGTTGTTCTCAATCATCCAATTTGTTGCCAATTTCGTATGTATTTTCGTGTGTATTTTTTTTATTCCAGTACATTCCTTGTGTTGTGTAACATTCAGCAGAAAGAGGTCACCGCACTTTGATCTGGATTTTTGTACAATATTTTTTCAGTTCAGTTTGTTTCTCACTCAATATGCCACAGCTCAGGTTTACTCTGTGCGTGTGTGTGTGTATATATGTGTGTGTGTGTGTGTGTGTGTGTGTGTGTGTGCACAAACACATGTGAGTGAGTGTGTGAAAGTGTGTGTAACTGAGTGCGTTTGTTTGTGCTATATATCTGATGTGCTTTAGTACTTTTTGTAGCCAATATGTATCATTGTATGGTAATATATATTGAAATGCACTGAAACTATCCAAACCCATTCGTTACATTATGAACATATTCAGGCCTCTAGGTCACTTCATGGGCTTTGAGTATGTGCCATAGCACATCTTTATATTATACTTGCTTGGAAAAATCGATGCCTTCAAAATAAAACACTATGATCTATCCATAAATGTGCGTATGTGTGTGGTCACTATTCCTGATAAAAGTGTGATAATGTGTGTTTACCCTGGATAATGAGTATGTTTTCTTATCGTCGCTTATCAAAAATATACAAAACAAAATAAACACTTCACTGTTCTCACAACCATAATTTATACAACTGTTAACTATTTCACAATATTGCATGTACCCCTAAACCCTCAATAACAATTAAGGGAAAACAATTATATATTTACATAATTACATATTTTATTACATTTCCCAAATGCTCTTGTTAACTGTAACCTACCATAGCAGATACAGCATAAATATTATAGGTACAGACAAAAATATATGAATGACTTCTTCCTAGACTTACTCACAATATTAGGGAACAGAAAATTCTAAATTAAGCCAAAGCTCGAAAACCAGATCAGATGTACTTTATCCCACACGATCTTTTAAGCAGACTGTATTATTATTCAAGAGCGAGTAGTAGGCCTACTTGAGCTTTAGTCAGGAGTGTTTTGAATAAACTGAATAGGAGCCTGGAGAGATACAAACAGAGCCCTACCCATTGGTAGGCTGATATGCGACGCATGTTGCAAAAGGCCACAGTAATTCACCAACACTAAAGGGTGTTCGGGCGCGGTGAGCAATCGTCTCTTCGCCAGCTTTCTTTATTCCCGTTGTACATTTTGAACTCTTTTATTCACGGAGATATCCACCTGTTGTTCCGAGGGAGGGAGGGGTCAGTGATGTCACCTGGAGCTGGGGGATGGGACGATAGGGCCGCTGGATAGTCGCTGTGGGAAAGTTGTTCGCCGTGCCATAGCCTACTCACGATTTAACAAGCGGATACAAAAAAAAACGAACAAACATGAGCGCAACGACCGTCTTCAATGGAAAATAATGTCGATACGTTTCTACGCAACGCAGAAGTCTGGGCGCTTTGTATTTTCTCGAAATATTGAGTTTTAAAACGGAAAGTGGCCGTCGCTTCCGCGATAGGATTGGGAGCACAAGATGGGAAATATGATATTGGTGGCACTTCTACTGGCTCACCTGCCCAAAGGTAATCCTGTTTCAAAATGTTTGAAGGTGCACACTTATTTAACATGTCGACAATACTTTATCGATGTAGGATATAGGTCTAAGACACATTGACAAACTGTAAAAATAAAGAATGTGGACAGGTTAATAATCGACAGGTGTAAACAAGGCGGCAAGGACAGCCCAGTGCCACTTCACGAGATAATGGAAAAAAAACTTACAAAAAAATTGTAAATTGAATGAATAGGCCTATATATTTTCATATCGGCAATTTAAACGCTCTCTTTCGATGTGGAAGAGTCTTGTTTTCGATTAGCGTTGTGATCTGTCAACACCCCACTGAGAGCTGTAAACACTGCAGATGATTGACAGCAGCAATTTCGCTTTAAAGAAATAGTTAGGCCTACTACATGTGCGTTTGCACGCTACCAGTTGGGTCAGATTCTTATTAGTATAACTCACTTAAAGGTTTTAAAAGTGCACGCATGCTGCATGACAGTTCAGGCCTAGACCTAGACCTTGCTCTTACAGATAGGCCCCCTCAAATAACCTTTTATTTTGTAAAACGCCTAGAATCTAGGCAGACTTTTAGTAACCATTTTTAGCAACCAAGCATTTAGGCCCTGGATGCATGATTTCTAAAACGGTTGAATAGTTGATGACCTTGAATTAACAATCCAAGTCTACACTGTGCAAGGATTCCTAAACACAATATAGGGCTGGGCTAATATTAATATTGACGTAGGCATACTCATATTCAGTTAATGTACACTAGCGTTATACCAGCCTATACATAATTTTGTCCTACTCAGATATATTCTGTTGCCGTCTCAATTGGTTGTATTAGTATTATTTGTCTACAATCTCTAATGTCGTCTACCCCTCTCTTCTCCATATCAGAGGTGTTTGCCATACAGGTTATTGTTCCCGAAACAGAGAGGACTACGTTTCTCTTCGGGTCGGTCATCCTCCGCTGTGACTACTCCACCTCGGCCAACCCTCAAGACGTCCTGGTTACCTGGAGGTACAAGTCTTTCTGTAAAGACCCTGTGCTGGAGTACTACTCTACGGGTGAGTGAGCCGGTGCTTAAGTTGTGTGGCTCTGTAAAGAAACCATAAAAAAAAAAAAACAGACCGAACCACCAGCACAGGATGGTGCTTTGCTGGGACGTCGCCCATCTAGAAGCGAGAGGGAACATAATATGGTGGGAGTTTCTGGAGACTTGTGACCACAGGGCGGATTAGAAATGTGCATTCCTGACATTAGGTTGAAAAGATTCTCATTCGTAAGGCTTTTGATACCTTTTGTGCTTGGCCAAACTTTCCAAAGAGAGAACTATTTTTCAAACGGAAAAGGCTAATTGATACCCAAGACGAAGTTCTAATTACACGTCACATATAATCCTCACTACTTTGTCTTTTGGTTTATGAATTGCACCAGTCCTTTGTATGAGATCTCTCTGAATTTAGGGGCTCTCCTATCCCCAGTTGAATAGCGTTATCTATGGAGCCAAGAGGTCTGATACTTAATGCAAACCTCTCACTTCTTTAATGTGTAAATATCCTGCCTTCCACAGACATGACCTCTTCACTCCCCCCACCCCCCCCCCCTTCTAGAATGACAATGCAGGCTACAGCTAATCAGTTTAGCCTCTCAGTCTGTGTCATGGTAATGAACTAGGTTTTACCTTTTTGATTCTTTATATCACTCTTAAATGCTCTGATGTTTGCTGACAATCTGACATTTCCCCATCAATGTCCTTTAGATGAATTTGAAGATGCTTGGTTAAATGTAGAGGAATACTTTTTCAACAACATTTCTTGAGCAGTCAGTGGTGCTTATACTTTAGCAGTGTTGATACTATTTTCTATGATATCTCAGATGAATCCTTACTTGGATGGTACTGTATCATGGAGTGTAAAGTGTTGCTCAAAACGTTGCAAGAAATCTCACGGTAGCAGGATGGTCTCACAATGAGAAAATACAGCAAAAAAAACACAATTGGAGAGAAAGTGACAAACATAAACATGAGATCGTTACCCTACATGGCCCCTGTAGGATAGTATTGGCTCTTACCCCCGTCGGTTCATCTAACGTCAACATCCCCCTGGTTGTCTTCACGTTGACAGCCTACCAGGCGGCTCTGAGCCTTGGGCAGGACCCGGCCAACGACTGCCCGGACCGGCAGCGCACACTGCGCACGGTGGTCCAGAAGAGGGGCACCAACGAGGCCATGCTGGGTGCAGAGTACCGCGAACGCAAGATAACCATTCTAAACAGTGAGTCCCACAGTGACACCTACACAGGTTCGGTTTGGACACCGACCATCGGGAACGGTCTGATCCGTGATGAAATCCCTGGGGATTTGTTTAGGTTTTTGAAGCATGACATTGAATGGTATGAACAAACAACACCATTGTGCCTAATTCCAACAGCTGCTCTGCAATCATACCAAACAATAGCAACTACATGGATGATATGCTTCGTTGGTTCTGCCTCACCCAGAAATCACTTTGGATAAAAGCCTCTGACCAAGGGCCTCATGTACTAAGACTTGCGTGGATTTCTGACTAAAACTTTGCGGACGTCAAAATCTGGAAAGCTGCTGCGCACAAAAAAATCTGGACGTATCAATCCTTGCGCAAGCACGATTTCACGCAGATTCTCTTTGTACATCCCAATTAACGTGGAATTGAGCGCACATGCACAAGCCCGATTCTCCGCCCAGTCTCCTCCCTCATTTAATATGCTAATTCGTATAAATAGGCCTGCAGTAGTGCCCTCGTTAGGAGAAATACATAGTTCCAAGAGGATAGCTCTTGGGATTCCGAATCGGCTGATTAGCCAGTCATCATCATGAGCCAAAAAATCATAATAGTCGCGGAACACCCGTTCATTTTGACACACGCACGCAATCGATTATTGCCACATTTTGCGCATGCTTTTATATTCTCATTTATTTGGATGCATGCTGACGATAGGTTGTTTCCATACACCCAAGGTGTCAATAATATGTACATAATTCGAAATTGGCCGACTAGTTCATTGATGGATTGATTTTAAGTAACAATGGCTTGTGCTTACTCCACTCAACATCACATAATAATATTGCAGTCAAGAATTTCTCAACAAATGCGTGAAGAGAGATCAACTAGCCCAGATGTCATGCGTGGTCCGGAAAATATGAACTGTTTAACAAACAAGCCACTGAAAATAATATTGCTGGGGCTTCCTTTTAATTTCCTTTTAATTCCAATATTGACTATTTAGTCTTATGGGTCTGTTTAAGTTTAGCCTAACAACAGTGTCACATTATGCGTCTCGACAACAATAACGTATGATTGAAGTGCATTTAAGATCACGCATCCCGACGTTCAAATCCACTTTGAACTAGCCTCATATTGCAATATTACTTCAGGACTCGTGATCGCATAGGCCTAATGTTGTTGCGCTGATTTGCCACCAACTGACAAAATGCAGCAGAAATCTGCGTAAGCCAGGCATTTAGTTTGCGTGGAGAACCGCACTTTCTCACGTCAAGTCAGTCTTTGTACATCCGAACATTTGTGTGAGAAGTTGCTTACGCAGCTTTTTTTGTGCGTAAGCAAGCGTTGTACATGAGGCCCCAGGTGACTAAATGTAAATCGATGAAACATGCACATATGTGGCCTATATGTGAAAGTACAGTCGCTTTGTGTATGTTATATTTTTGAAGTTGTAAACTTAATGGGACTGTGTGTAGGTTTTGTGCATGCATAACTTGCATTAAATTGCAAATATATGAACAGGTTGTAATTTCACCCGAGAAAATGCGACCACAATTTTCTCATTTGTACAGCGTTTATTTACGGTTACTAACATCATTTTCTGATTTGTTATTGTCTCAACCCATAGAGCTCATCCAGGCTGCAGTTAATTTACCGGCAAAAGGAGCCAGTAATGAGTAGGAATGTCTGATTCTTTCTTCACATAGTCCATTTCAATGAGTTGGTATCATTTTCCAGAGGCAGACCTGGCCATTACCGAGGTCATGTGGTGGGATAACGGCATGTACTTCTGCACTATTGATGCACCTGGCGACACTGTAGGGGACTCTGATCGGGAAATCAAACTCATCGTCTACCGTAAGTACAGTAGGACCGGCCTCTGGGCCCTAAAGGTATTGGCACCACTGTATTAGTATTCATATATACTAAGTGTTTTTTTATTTAAAGAAATTATAGATCGATCCATAATGCATGTTCTGGGAAAAGGGATTGCTTATTTGTAGAAAGAAAAGAGAAAGATTTGGAAGAATGGCAACAACAACAGATTATAGTACCAGGGGTAGCCAACAGGGTACCAGGGGGGTAGCCAACAGGGTACCAGGGGGGTAGCCCACAGGGGGCCGGGGGTAGCCAACAGGGTACCAGGGGGGTAGCCAACAGGGTACCAGGGGGGTAGCCCACACGGGGCCAGGGGGGTAGCCAACAGGGTACCAGGGGGGTAGCCCACACGGGGCCAGGGGTAGCCCACAGGGGGCCGGGGGTAGCTCACACAGGGCCAGGGTAGCCAACATGGTTTCTGCGGGCACCTGGTCGTCTGCAGGGACCACGTGAGTCGTCCGCAGGGCATGTTTTAAAAATAGCTCTAGTCACCCTGGAGCTTTGTCTAAAATGTGTATTTAATTGTGTTGATGTTCTTTTTGAATCAATGTAGATTTGGTGACCGTGACAATATTAGGTTATAATTACCACAATCAATGCCAAAATTCTAGAAACATTATTGTGCGTCCGACCAGGCTCGGCCATGTGGCAATTTTGGCTTTAGCGCAAAAGGGCTGCTGGGTGAATATTTGAGGCCCGTTCCCAGAGCCATTCCCGTTCCCCAGTTCGAGGTGCTCCGTGACCCCCTGGCCTCGCTGCTCCCCACAGACTGGCTGACGGTCCTGTTCATCATCCTGGGGGCTCTGCTGCTCATCCTGCTGCTGGGCGTCTGCTGCTGCCAGTGCTGCCCGCAGAAGTGCTGCTGCTACATCCGCTGCCCGTGCTGCCCGCGCACCTGCTGCTGCCCAGAGAAAGGTGAGGCAGGCCGCTCCTCCCTCTGGTCCCTCGGACCCATGTCCTCGTGCTTTCAGGCAGGGGCGTCACCAGGATTGAAAGACTGGGGGGGGCTTAGGCCCTTATAATGCGCACGCCAAAATCTTTATCACATCTTTTGAAGTGCTTCTTTAATTCATGATTTATATCAGTAGAGAGTATAGCAGAGCATCTATCAGGGCCTGTTTTCTGGCTCACTATTTTTTTTTCTTTACCTGCCTTAAGACCTCCTGCTTCCCTCTACCGAGTCTTCAGGATGGCCTCCTTTTTAAAAATATAAATAATTGAAAGTGAAAAAATGTATTTTCTTGAACATGTAGACATTAACAAATAAAATATTTAAGAATCAACATAGACATATATAACAAAATAAAAAAAATAAAAAAGTCCCATTTCATGTTAAAAAAAAAAGTAGAGGGTAGAGGGAAGCAAAAGCTTGTTGGTCCCTACCCCCATCTTTCAGTTAAATTAACCATTTACACGATCAATGTTAAGTATTTACATATATTTTTATATTTACAAACCTTTTTCTTATAACTGCGCATGTAACAGACATCACTCCTATGTTTATTTATACTCACAAATAATATATATTACGTTGATGATTAAAATCACTCCTATGTTCATACCTACATACATACATACATACATACATACATACATACATACATACATAGCCCTTTATGAGTATCATTACTTGTCATTTCAATCAATTAATATCTTCACAAATTCCATATTTTCCTAGTGTGTATAATTTAAGCTTCTTTTTAAACTGTGCAATATGTTTGCAATCTTTGATCTTATCTGGTAAGCTGTTCCACAACTTCACCCTTCATCAGACAACTTCATCAGACAGATATGCACATGCTTTTGAGTGTAGAGTGTACCGTTTGTTGCCTCAGATTCAGTCTCCCTCTTAAATTATAATTTCCTAGTCTGTCACTAAACCATCTTTGAATGTTTCCTGGAAGTAGGTTGTTTCTTGCTTTATATACGATTTGTGAAGTTTTAAAATCTTTTAAATCCATAAACTTAATCTAAACAAAGAGTTGGTATGATTTAATATATTGCGGCATATTGCGGCGATATGGGAAATATGTTAGAAAATGTATCAATGCAAATGAAAATATATATACTCATCTCTTTCAAGCTCTCTCCAAATAAAGTTTAAGCCTATTTCTGCCTGCCGATGATAATAAATAAATAACTATATTTTTAAGGGGGGCTTTTGATCATCTTGGGGTGGCTTAGCCCCCCCCCCCCCAAAATAGGCCTAACAACGTCCCAACTTTCAGGGTCAGCAATACCAATGTTTTTCTTATGGATTTGAGATCAAGCGCTGAAGCCCCACCTAGTGGTGGCGGCGTGGTGCTGCCTTGGGCGTAGACGACAGCTCGGCTTCTCCGCATAGATGCTGCACTCGGAGCAAAGTGATACAAAGTCGGTTCACACTAGGTGGAAATGACCGTGGCAGAGCGGCCAATCACATCTCAGCCTGTTTGACGTTGTAAAACCGTACATGTTGAAATGCGCAGACTCCCGTCTGTTAACACCCTTATCCTCAAGTGTGGACCGGTTAAAAGCCCCTAACTGGCTCTCCTCTTCACCCCCACTCCCAGCCGTGATGCAGCATAGGATGCTCCGTGAAGCCCAGAAGGCCATGGCTCCATGGATGCACGGACAGCCCATGTACGCCCCCGTCAGCTCCAACGTCTCCAGCCACGGCCAGCCCCTGCTCTACTCAAGTAGGTCATCCATCGATTCGTGAAAGCACAGTGTGGCGTTTTTCTTTTTGTTCTCAACCTTTTTTTTTACTGCAGTGGTATCACTTTCTTACACTGTTGCACTCCAGACTCGTTTTCAGAACATCCAACCAAGCAGAATTTCGCCATGGCGCGATCGGGATGCAGCCAATGCCCCTCTTCCAGCAGCCCCCTCCTCCGGAGCACTATGGTTACCACGGCAGCGACGGCATGCACGGCGGCCACCAGGACCCCAACCAGATGTTGGACTTCCTGGAGCACCAGGTGAGGGGCATGGACGTCCCCATGATGGCGGCCCCGCGCCCCATGCAGCAGCACCTGCCCCCGGCCGGCCCGCGCCGCCACCCGGCCCAGCCGCCCCCCCCTGGCGGTGCCCTTCGCGTCGGGCCCCCCCAGCATGCTGTCCGCCCTGGATGAGATGGGCGTCAGAGGGGTGGAGAGAAGGGTGATCACCCTGCCGCCCATTGTCCAGCGCACGCCCCAGCTTCACCTCCCGCCGGGGGCCCGGAGCCGGGGGAGGAGGCGGCGGTCAGGGGGGGCCGGCGGGTCTCCAGCCAGTCCAGCGGGAGCTCACAGCGCGCCGGGGGCGGCGGGAGTCGCCGCCACCGCGACGGCCGTGGCGGCTACAGGGAACCCTCCCCTCCACGCAGGGGGATTCTGAGAGGCTACAGCGACGACTCGGACTGGGAGAGCAGAGGAGGTGGAGGTGGAGGAGGAGGAGGAGGAGGAGGAGGAGGAGGTGGTGGTGGTGGTGGTGGTGCTCGTGGAGGGGTGAGGGACGGACCGAGGAGGCTCGGCTGGAAGGAGAACAGCAGCAGCAGGAGGAGCAGGAGGAGGAGGAGGAGGAGGAGGAGCAGAGCGTCCAGGCCGAGGGCCCCGCAGTCGTGATGATCTGATGGAGGAGATGCGCCGCGTAGCCACGTCGCGTAGGGAGCGGAGCTACTCGCCGCCAAGCCGCAGGGGGTCCTGGAGCTCGGACGAGGACCTCCGGGGACGGGCGGGCAAAGGGAAGCTGTGGCCGGAGAAACCCCCCAGCTACTCCTCCATCGAGAGCCAGCCGGGACAGAACAAGGGCCGGAAGCACTACGACCGCTTCTCCGTAAGATCTTCTAGCGATTACTAACGTTCTCTCTCTCTCTCTCTCTCTCTCTCTCTCTCTCTCTCTCTCTCTCTCTCTCTCTCTCTCTCTCTCTCTCTCTCTCTCTCTCTCTCTCTCTCTCTCTCTCTCTCTCTCTCTCTTCTCTCTCTCTCTCTCTCTCTCTCTCTCTCTCTCTCTCTCTCTCTCTCTCTCCTTCTCCTTCTTCTGCCTGTTTCTGTGTTGGATGGTTCTGGTTCCTCTGCTTCCCTTTTATTGACTCTTTCTTCCCTTTTCTCTCTTTGTCTTGTAGGATAGAAGCTCACGTAGTGGCATCAGCGTAGTGATCTGAAGCCTATCTTTGTTTTGAAAACAAAGATGATATTGAAGACAGACTGCAGGTACATTGAAGTTTTTTGTTTGTTGGGAAAAATAGTTTCAGTACATTTGATTGTAAATGTATTTTTTTTTTACTGCATTCATTATAAAGTTTTTTTAATTTCTGTTTTTGTATAAGCTGTCATTACTCATGGCAACTGTAAAGTGGATCCATTGCCAGTCATTGATGTTAGAACTGTTAACAAAATGTATAATGTGGTTGCATTAATGTACACTTGTATTTGTACATAGCTTTGTTGGCTTTAATGTTAAATGTGATGATCTGCTTTTGGTATTTTTTAATGAAGGCACCAATTGGTGCTTTTTATCTGAAGTAATTGTTGAATCCAGCATATTGTCATTGGCATTTCTAAAATATATTTAGTGACCAAATGTGTGTAGGCCTACTTCATAACTGCACACTGTCATGATTTCTATATTAACATTTAATCCTCTTCAGGCATATTGGTCTGAATTTTTGGGATGTTTGAAATTGATTGTAACTCCAAACCCAGGTACTTAAATATTTTTGTCTTAATGCTTGTTATTGTAAATGTAACTTGTGTATGATCAAGAAGTACGATCATTTTTTAATAAACCCGTGTAGACAACCAATATAAACGCTTTGACTTTCATGATTTCATTTTAAGAAGCAGTTTCAATATTTGGCCAAAAGAGGGCCCCATCAAAACATTTTTGCATAATGTGTTGAGATTTTTTTTTAAGGCCTATGCTTTTAACATTATTGAGGCTTTGGATGGACCGCCGCTCTGGTGACGAATGATAAACTGAGCGGCGGTAAGGGTGGGGATCATGGATTCATAATAATAATAATAAGAATACCGCTTGTGCAAAGCAGTATGCCGTTTTCCCCAATGTTGTGAACCTGAGCCCCCTCCACCGTGCTTTTGTTTCCACTCATCCGATTGGTGTTTGATAAGAAAGGCGGTGCCTGATGCACTCGGCTCGGGGGCGGAGACAGGCTTCAAGTGTCAATGTCAAAGAATCATTATTTAACCCCTTCTTCAGTCTACTGATCGCGGTATAATTGAAGAGGAAGGAGGGACCCAAGGCAGTTCAGAGTATTAACAACTCGGAACCGGACTACATATTCAAGTGGTTTTCAGGAGGTAAGGCATGTTGATGAATAGCGACGAGACAGAGACGAGCCAATAGCTACGCAGTTTGTTCCATGAAGAAACATTGTCATCACAGCTGCCGCTAGCGGCTCACTACGCACGAAATGGATGACATTGTGCCTTAAATTCATCTTTTAAATATACTGTAGTGTAATATTGTTGTTGAATAAATGACTGCAGTGACGGCGGTAATTGTGTATTGCGCTATAGAGGTGTGCAAGCCCGACAGACCCAACCTTGGGCTCACGCTAGACGCGAGTTGTTTACTACTTAACATTGGAGGGGTGCGAATTTGCGAAACATGAGTTACTCGTGGAATGCTGCATGATGGATGTATATTCATCTTCTCTAGGTCACATTACCCTCACGTTTATTCTCTTCAACGCCTGACGCGAGTAATGGTTATCCCTGAATCCCTCTCCCCGCTTTTCTCTGCAGGCAGTATGAACTCTCTTCCTGGAAAAACTCTATTGTCGCTCTGCAGACGCACTTCAAATGGCGCGCTCAGGGTCTACGGGGCCTGTGGAGCGGCCAGCCCCGCGGGCAGCACCTGCCCTGCCGCCGCCAGGGCCTGTCACAGCGGGACGAGCCGCAAAGGGAGCGTGAGCACCAAGAAACGCGGCTATGACATTACCAGAAACCCGCACCTGAACAAGGTTGGATGTTTAATGTAAAACACATGTGATGTTTTGATTGAGAGGAAGTTAGTTGAGTCATACAATGCAGTTGATTTGTCGAACACCGCCCCATAAATGTAAACACAACAAAAATATATATATATTTTCCCAAATAGTTGGTACACGTTCATATTGCACAAAGTAAAAAGGTATTGGACATTCTGAGATGTGCCCCTGTTTGCCCTCCCTGCAACAAATACTTTCTTACAAAGAACAGCACAGGTTATTTACTCAGTGTGAGTAAATATAGAGTCCAATATAGGATTAACAGAACCAAAAGCTGGTAATCTGTTACCATCACTCTTTTACTTACTCAGACAACTCATCCTCTCATCATATACATGTCTGTGCTGCGTTGGTTTTCTGCATCCAGCAACAACCATACCAGCGATTGTCTTCCATAAATGTCTACTGGTTCTGACTGCTGTCCACTGAAGGGCAGCCAAGGGCCTAGCTACAATGGTAGTTGCTGGCAGGTACAAGTTGGATCTGCTAAATGTATTTGACCTAGATGCAAACCCATTGTCCCTTTCTTACTTGTGCTGTAGTTATGTTCAGGGCAGTTTTGCTAGCTGCTATAGTGCAGGTCAGTGTTGGTTAGCTGCTATAGTGCAGGTCAGTGTTGGTTAGCTGCTATAGTGCAGGTCAGTGTTGGTTAGCTGCTATAGTGCAGGTCAGTTTTTGCTAGTGTGCTCACTGACAGGAAATAGGAAGGTAGAGTGAGATAGCTGAGAGGAAGGCATGGGACGAGATCTGGGGTGGAGTTGTACACCACCCTACTATTGGATGGAATTAATAGCTACAAATAGCTCTATATACACACACACACACACACACACACACACACACACACACACACACACACACACACACACACACACACTCTTCCAGGTCACCCTTTTGGAGGCGTGCCAATGGACGCAAGTGTTGCAGCACTGCCTTCAACCAGACAGCAGTGGAGGCCCAGCAGTTTCCCAAAGCTTCTCTTTATGACCGGGACACAGTTGCCACTTGCTCAAATGACTGGCGGTCTACCAAGTTTCCCCAAATACAATCAATAAGATAATGATTTGTCAGCGGAGGGGTTGATAGCGAGGTGCAGGGATGTGGAAACAAGGAAAGTAAAAATCCGAAAGACGAGTGGATGTTTTTTGGGTGTGGTTGGTAGCTGGAGCACCCGTGACTCAATCATGAGTCATCACTCACGCTGTGGGTTCGCTTCTATTTCCCTTTTGAGTTTGTAGTTTATCTAACCTTACATTCACACTACATCCGTCCGTTTACAGAGCTCATTGACTTTGCATGGGGCGCTCTCGAAATGCATTGTGGGTCCGTCCGTTCTGTCGGCTCCGTTCCCTGCGTCAAAAAGTTTGCAATTTTCAACTTTTCGGGCAGCGACGGATCTGTCGACCAATCAGATCGCGTTATGCAAATATACCCAAATACACTGTCCAATGAAATCGCCGTTGTAATACAACCCGGGAAAACACGTGGATACATCAAAAAGCCCCCATCCGTCAACGGACACATGTAGTGTGAATGTAATGTAAGTGTTTGTGCCTTGTGTATGGGGTTTGCCAGAGGTTCTGTTCTTGCTTACCAGCATCCTCCTCCTCCTCCTCCTCCTCCTCCTCCTCCTCCTCCTCCTCCTCCTCCTCTGGCCTGCAGGGTATGGGCTTCAGCCTGGAGGAACGCCTCCAGCTGGGGATCCACGGCCTGCTGCCTCCCTGCTTCCTCTCCCAGGACGTCCAGGTGCTGCGTGTGATGAAGAGCTACGAAACCCGAAGCAACCCCCTGGACAAGTGAGCAGACACCGTGCCTCATACCCCCCCCCCCCCCCAGCCTCATACCCCCCCCGCCTCATACCCCCCCAGCCTCATACCCCCCCCCCCCAGCCTCATACCCCCCCCCCAGCCTCATACCCCCCCCCCCCCCCAGCCTCATACCCCCCCCCCAGCCTCATACCCCCCCCCCAGCCTCATACCCCCCCCCCCCCCCAGCCTCATACCCCCCCCCCAGCCTCATACCCCCCCCCCAGCCTCATACCCCCCCCCCCCCCCAGCCTCATACCCCCCCCGCCTCATACCCCCCCAGCCTCATAGGCTTGTGGGTGTTGTTGACAGTGCGCGCAGTAAACATCAGCATCTGTTTATATGTATACGTACACAGGTGACACACACACACACACACACACACACACACACACACACACACACACACACACACACACACACACACACACACACACACACACACACACACACACACACACACACACACACACACACCCCCAGCCTCATACCCCCCAGCCTCATCATCTGAAAGAGTCAACGCAATACACGGCCCGCCACTTTGCTTCTTTCTTTTCGTACTTTTTCATGAGAGGGTTCACCATTTTGATCAACTCATGAGTCATAGTGAGGATACTGATTTACAGATGGTGGCAGATTTATTGCATTGTATTGGTTTAGCATAATTGTTCAAGTTCGTCCAGAAAGGAAAACTGCTGACATGACAATATCGTTGGTTATGTTTTATTTTTTTTATAATTTTTATTATGGAGAATCTGCAGTTAGACCATGTGTCTCAGAAATTCTCAAATATTTTCGGAGGGGGAAGGGGAAGGGGAAGGGGAAGAGAAATCACGTCTCAAAGTAGTTCTGTGTGAGCCGGTCTGCAGTGTAAACACACAGAGCATGACGCATTCCACTGGCATCCTGGTCGCTAGGCAACGACCACGGCACACTGGATATAACATTGTTCCCTACATTGTGGCAACCCGGCTCAGAGAGTGAAGCGCCCCCTCCCAAACACCACACCATTCTGCTTGTTGAAGCCCAAAAGGGCACGTTTATTCAAACATAAGCATCTTACTCAAAAGAACAAAAAACACCTGGGAGGAATATCCAGACGTTTCCTTCTGGCAGGAATCTCGTCCCTCTGGGTATTCATCGGTCTCTCCCCCTCGTGGATCAGTCTCTCAACACGAGAACCGGGAGAGCCTGAACTGGGTTCCCCCCCACCCGTTCTACCGGCGATTTGAATTCGCTCTGCAGCAGTGGGCTGGAGAGGAGCAATACATTTCTTCCTGCTTCAGATCTGCTTTTACTGGAGGCAATCACCAAGCTGGCTTTTCCCCCTGGCGAGCCATTGGCTGGTTTAACACAATGACGACAGGGAAGCGACGGCAAGCAGCTTTTTAGTCGTTGGTCTGATTGGTTGAAGGACTATCCAATTGCGTACAGAGTCATTTGAACTAGGCCTGTTGATCACGCCTCTTGTGCTGAAGAAAATGACAGCAGCCTCCCCAGACCAACGTGCAATCTATGGCTGTTTCCCAATGTGAAGGAAGCCTGCTCAACGGCCTCCCTTTTATGACGCCACGTCATAAAACGCTGACAAGCACTGTTCCAATGTTGAGAACACGCGGAAATTCGCGCCTTCGCGATTTTTCAAGATTTTTCAAGGATGCATCCTTAACGAGCCAAAATCCCCACAATCCTTTGCGTTCACATTATTATTTAAAACATAACGTTTTCAGAAATATTTCGTGACGTATTGCTTTTTATAGATTAATCATGTAAATGTAAACGATTAAGCTTAAAGAACTGTGCGATTTTTTTTTTTTTTCAAACGTTTTTGCAACGTCATGATAGGCTGTATTTTGCATGGATTGATTTGTTTTAATATGAACGTAGCTGGTGTTTAAACAAACTACTGTATCCAATAACAATTTCAACAATTAAAATATTACAATATTTACCATTGGAGCAGTTTTAGTATTAGTAATAACTGTCTAGAAGCAGGCTATACAGGTGCTTCGCATCCCGCTGATTGGCGCTGGCACCAATGCGTTCACTTGCGCCATCTGGTGGAAATGGGTGGTACACCGTGTCTACCACGAGCCCCCTGGGCGCTGTGCCGGAGCCGGTTACACCGAATTCTGTGACCCACTGAAAAGTGTGACCCCAGGGGGCGCTGTTGCAAGTTTTCTGCAACATGCACGCAGCACGATTTTGAAGTATACAGGCATGAGGTCGAAAAAACGGTGTGCATTATAACAAAACCATAAATAAAACATAAAATCTCCCCCCACCCCCTCACCTTGTTATTAAATGTGCTTAATAAATTGATTAGATTAGCATTTTACAGACCCATACAATGGATACAGCGTTTAGTACGGTCCACCCCCATAAAAAGATACAGTCAGTGTTTTATTATGTTGATTGACCTTTGATCATTTCCTATTAATGTTAACTGTGTAAAATGCTGTTTAGAATTAACGTTTGTATCAAGAAAAGAAAGACCCGCCCCCTGGGGTCACACTTGGGTCGCAGAATTGGGTGCAACACCGGGTTGCCACAACAATAAAAAACGTTTTAGCTATGAAGTACATTGCATACCTTCACTTCAGTCCCCTAAATCCCTGATGTTATTTATTTGTGTCCTTGGTATATTTTATATTTTTGTCTATTTTTCCTTCACAGGTACATTCTGCTGATGACTCTCCAGGACAGGAATGAGAAGCTGTTTTATCGTCTGCTGACCTCGGACATTGAGGAGTTTATGCCCATTGTTTACACTCCCACGGTGGGGCTGGCCTGTCAACAGTACGGCCTGGCATTCAGAAGGCCAAGGTAGGACCCATATTTAACTCTACGAGTACTGTACATACAGTATTTGCGCTTGTACAAGTACTAGTAAACTACCTTTTGATTTAATCATTCAGTTTATTAGGCATCATTATGGCCTTTTAATTAAGCGTTCAAATGTTTTGTTAAACTTGGCGAGAAGAAAATTCTAAACATTGCTAAGGGCCTCCCTAACATAAACTGCTTTATTTCATTGTTTTTAATTGTCCTATTCTCAAAATCGTATTTATTTTTAGGATTATCACTTTTTTTGTCATGTATTTTTTGACAGAGGGCTTTTTATCACAATACACGACAAAGGGCACATTGCCAGCGTGCTCAACTCATGGCCTGAGGAAACCATCAAGGTACCCACACTGTGACGCACACTCTAGGTTCACACACTCCACTGCTCTGATGAACTGGTCTTCTGTTAGGATCTAGTTCATCCTAGGCTGTTCTTCTGGCTTTGATTAAAGGATAAAAGTGATTTACAAAGTTCAGTGGCCAGTTCCACAAAGTCATTATTCACATAAGTCTGATGCAAAGATCAGACTAGATCCAGTGTCAATTCTAGTGATGCTCTAGTGATCTTTTTTCGGCTCCAAATCAAAGAACGATTGAACTATATGAATCGTACGTACCAGATCTCACAAAATATTAATGAATCGTTCATGAATCAGAAATCAATAACCCTTACAACTCATATGATTGCCAATTCTCTGTTGCAATTTTCTACTTTTCAATTGAGTTTGTATTTTGTAAGAAAATGTAAATTTTTACGAATCGTTTTTTGATATTTTATTAAATTTAGAAAAATATGAACTCATTTATATAATACACACACTCGGATCATACATCTAACATTCAGATCAAGATCAGAGTCCCCCCCCACCCCCCCCCCCCCCCCCCAAGTCTGCTTTCTCTGTGCTTTCTGGTTGTGTTTCTGTGTAGCTGCTCCTCATGTTGTTCTTCACTCCGTCTCTAGGCCATCGTGGTGACAGACGGCGAGCGCATCCTAGGTCTGGGCGACCTGGGCAGCTACGGCATGGGCATCCCCGTGGGGAAGCTGGCCCTGTACACAGCCTGCGGCGGGGTCAAACCCCAGCAGTGTCTGCCGGTACTCCTGGATGTTGGCACTGACAACCAGGTAGGGATGCTCCGTGGGTCCCCTGCTCCCTTGCCTGGTTCAAGAGCCATGATCCCTTCCCAAATTATAAACGGTTGGGCACGCTGTGATTCGGGTCGTGTGTCAGTGTTTTTTGGGTGGCGCTCGGTGTGTGAATTTTCACTGAGCCATTCACCTTCATTTTGTGGGTGGGACTTATAAAATAAGCAGGCGGAGTCTGTGTCACCGTGGCGGGCAACAGAAAACAACACTGTCACACGTCACAGTGTCTGAAAACGGCTCAGACGGAAGGAACTTCAGAGGGAATTATGAAGTGATTAGAAATTTGGGATTATTATCAGACTACGGCTCCCTCCTCCTCCTAAACTAATAATGACAACGTTTTGAATTAGACAATGAGATCAGAGTAGAATACGTGTTCATATGCCCCAATGGAAAATCATGTTTATGTTGGTTAAAGGTATAGGGTCCTTTAACTACAGACACAAGTCATAATCTTCTATCAAGTGTGTGTGTGTGTGTGTGTGTGATACACAGAGAATAAACTAAGGTAGCGTCAAATAATGTGATTCCGTGATCAACAGAAATGTGGGTAAAGTAGCCAATGTTTTCGTGTGCAAGTCTCAACGGTAACACAAATATAAGGTAATCATTAAAAAGTGATTCTACGGATGGAGAGAGATTAGAAGAGCAGGCTGTGTTGGGTGAGGTTAGGGTACCTGCCAAGTTGGGAAATATCGTGTAAATGAGTTCATGTATTTTATTCAATCAGGCACTACTGGACGACCCCTTGTACATCGGACTGAAGCACAAGAGGGTTAGAGGCAAAGAATACGATGACCTCATCGATGAGTTCATGCAGGCCGTGACGGACAGGTGAGCGGAGGGGCGGGGCATGAGTGGACTAACAGTTGGTCCTGGTGGTGTCCTGCTTACATGGGAAACCCTGTCGTCCCACAGGTACGGCATGAACTGTCTCATTCAGTTTGAGGACTTTGCAAACAGCAACGCTTTCCGCATCCTCAACAAATACCGGAACCATTACTGCACTTTTAATGATGACATCCAAGGTAACAACATCCACAGCATCCACAGTGGTTTTTTGAAGCCTGTGATGAACATTTTCGCAGTTTTTCTGAGAAAACGGGATAACAAAGCTCCAGTTATCAACTGATTATTTGGTTGATTCATTAGCGTTTACATTTATCCGCACATTCATTTTTCTTTTTTTTCTACATTAAGGCACTGCATCAGTAGCTGTGGCTGGGGTCTTGGCTGCATTGAAAATCACCAAAAACAAACTTTCAGACCACAAATTTGTATTCCAAGGGGCAGGAGAGGTAAACTATGAATTACTCTACTCTTGCAATTGTATTCCTGTGTAACTTTCAGTTCATTGTTCTTTAAGCCTGTGTTTCCACCTCACGAAAATAAAAAAAGTCTGTTCAGTTGAGTTTCTTACGGGGGCCGTGACACTTGAGATCTTGTAATATTAGTCTACTGTTTCAAACAATAGTGGAAAGGTTGGACCATTGACATCACTGGTCTTGGATTTGCGTTCTCCAATGGTCCGATTTGGAAAAATGTTCAAACTTGGGAGTTGATGTAGAAGGATGTGTTTTTTCTCTCTCCAAAAATGCAGATGAAGCAGTACCGTCTTGTATCAGAAAATAGCAGAGTGTGATGGTTCCCCTTAAGCATTGAGAAATCAAGGTTTGAAAGCGGTCCTTCTCTTTCCCAGGCTGCTCTGGGCATCGCCAACCTGCTGCTGATGGCGATGGCCAAAGAGGGTGTGCCAAGAGAAGAGGCCGCCAAGAGGATCTGGATGGTTGATTCCAAAGGTCTTATCGTGAAGGTAACGTCCCCCTTTCTAAAAGGCTTTTTGAAATGATCTTGAATCAAATGTGTGTTTCTGAAGCCGGTTGACTCGTTGCAGGGGAGAGGCAATCTGAACCACGAGAAGGAGGAGTTCGCCCACGATCATCCTCATATTAAGACCCTGGAGGAGGTGGTGCACACCATCAAACCCACCACCATCATTGGTGAGCCCCATCCCATGTTTTATCTATCGGCCACTGGTTCATCCCTTTGAGTGGAAATGGGCCGATTCACAACTCTGGTGTCATCTATGGTGGCTTACTCCACAAGTCGGTATCAATTCAAAAGTAACCTGGATTAACTTCCCAAATGGGTACCCAACTGCTGGACATGTTGGAAGGGATTGGTGAACAACCAAAAAGCAATGAACTTTCCCCTCTAGCATTGATTAATTCAAAACATCACTTCACTTGCCATTAGTGTGTGTGTATATATAGCTTATCAAAGTTCCAGTTTAAAAACCCTATTGACATGCAATCCCAATACCCCTGGGACGAATTGTCCTCTTAAATAACGGGTTTCAAACCTTACAAGCTGCCAGCGGACCCTGAGCGGTCTTAAAGTTCCTCCTGACGTGGGTGTGCTGTGCGGTACCGTGGCCATGTCGTTCTGCAGGAGTTGCTGCCATCGCTGGAGCTTTTACCGAGAGCATCATCAAAGCCATGGCCGCCTTCAACGAGCGGCCAATCATCTTCGCCCTGAGCAACCCAACCAGCAAGGCAGAGTGCACGGCAGAGCAGTGCTACCAGCTCACAGAGGTAGGAAGGCGCCGTCTTGTTCTTCAGCTTCACCCTCAACATGGTACACATTTAACTAAATCCAAGAGTCCCAAGATGTTTGAATTGTCTAACTTGTCTTTTACTTTTAGCACTGGTTCTCGTTTACTCATGTAGTGCTTGTAGTGCTGGTTCTCGTTTACTCATGAAGTGGGCGCTTCGGCCCAAATCTTTCTTGCATCCTGTTTGCCGATGGTTGTGTGTGCTGTGGTGGAAATCCTTCGAACTGTATTGACAACACAACTCAGAATAAGCGTGAAGAGTTCATTGTAATAAAGGGTAAAAATAGTATAAGATAAAAGTAGTCTCTGCAGAGAGGCCATTGGCAACACGACAAACATGCAAAGGTTATATATGCAGTGCTATAGCAGGGAAACGTCCTTGAGGCCACAGCTGTGGATAGGCATGCCGCTACTCCCTTGTGCCATCATAGGGAAGGCCTCCCAGGTATTGCGGCGTCTGAGTGTCTCAGTGTCTCATGGAAATGTCCATTACAGTGTGCATACTGTGAGAATACATTCTAGCTTCATTCAATGAAAGGGTAGAGTGATGTTGTTTTGTGTCAGTGCTGAACGTCGGTTCCTCTGTCAGGGACGGGGTATCTTCGCCAGTGGCAGCCCGTTTGACAAGGTAACGCTGGCCGATGGGCGCACCTTCTTCCCGGGTCAGGGGAACAACGCCTACGTCTTCCCGGGCGTGGCTCTGGGGGTCATCGCCGCCCGCGTGCGCCACATATCAGATGACATCTTCCTGACCACAGCAGAGGTGATACTTTCTCTCCTTTTTTCGTATCAAAAAGATTTGAGAAATCCTGACCCTTATCCACGCAATCATAGCAGTATGTATGAAGAATCACATCAAAACATCAAAACACCAAAACGTACAAGTTTGTTTGTGGTTAAAATTGAATATACTCCCAGTCATGGAGGTCAGTCAAGTACTCAGTCTTAACTAAGTTTGTTGTGCTTTCCCATGCTGAGCTTCTGCTTTCTACTTCTGCATCTTCCACTGATCTCTTCTGTTCCTTATGCGGTTCCTCTTGTCTCTCAGGCGATTGCTGAAATGGTAACGGAGGAAAACTTGGCAGAGGGAAGACTCTATCCCCCTCTCAGCAACATCAGAGAGGTGTCTTTCAAGATCGCCGTCAAGGTAAAACCAATGCTCCCCCCCCTTCCCGCTACACAGTGTCCGTTCTATCAGGAAATATCAGACGTTTTTTTCTTTCTCATCCATTTCCTCCTGCTTCTTCCCCCGTGCTCTGCCTCTGGCGTACTAGGTGGTGAACTACGCGTACAAACACAACATCGCCTCCATCTACCCCGAGCCCAAGGACAAGGAGGCCTTCGTGTTGTCTCACATCTACAGCCCAGACTACGACTCCTTCACCCTGGACTCCTACAGCTGGCCCGAGGAGGCCATGAACTTGCAGGACGTGTGAGGGGAAACCCCCCCCCCCCCCCCCCCGGCTCCCTTACGGCACCGCCACCGCCCAGGCCGACCCAGATGGGCTGCACAGGCTGCGATATCAACAGTCACATGCAATCTATAGCTGTGTGGGCCCATCTCTCGCGTAACAAAATAACAAACACGTTAGGAACCCCAACTATCTACAGCATGCATTCTGGATGCCGAGTTCCTCTAGAGGCCTGCCTTCCTTGTTTTTGTGTTGTCCAATATGGTATTTTGATATCAAGTATAGAAGTGGCTTTTCTTTATTTTAGCTGAATATAATTTTGGATCAGCGCTGGTGCAATGCTTTGTTCCTGTACCGGGAAATTATCAACTGCTGCTGTATAAGCATGTCCTGCCAAAACGTACTATAACCACACTCCTTCTACTGAAAATGTTTGTGCTTCTGAAGGTTCAACTATATACGGTTGGGCTTTTTTCAATGCGTACATAGTTATGGCCAAACGCACAAATGCTCATAGTGCCTGCGTCCACTCTCCCCTCAGGACTGAAATATCTCGTATTTTGGTGACTTAACGGCGCTGTGATGTTACGTGATCTAGGCATATTTGTTTCCTTTGAACACTCCTTTCAAGAAATCACAAAAACATAGCCTACATATGAGACAGTTGACCGTTTGCTTTTATTTAGTTCAAAGGCTGCCAGAGTTGTAATTCCAGACCCCATATTAACAGCTGACGTCCTAGGTCCTACCTGATAGGCGAGATGTGTGTACAATGTCGGTGTGACCTAACCCCCCCCCCCGAGTAGGCTATCCTTACCCCTACTTGTTCCACTGTTTGGGATGTTGTCCTGTTTTTATAGTCCAAATGAGTCCTCTTTTATAGGTTTGTTTTGTACCAAGCAGTGTTCAGTGTTTTTTCCAACGTGACTGAAGTGAACCATGGCTTTCCGTCTTCTCGGCTCAGCCCTCGCACACCGTAGGAAGGTCTTATTTGTAGTTTAAATAAGGAAATGTTGTGACAAGATGGAATGTAATGGAAGAAAATGCAATACATATTGGAAACAGAACTGAGTGAGTGTCTTTCCTATGGTCATCCTATGAGGCTGTTGTATTTACGCTATATTGCGTCAGAGCAGAAGGCATTATATCTCTTGTGCTAATGGACCTCCAGAGTGGGGACATCGTTTTATTTAATACAATTGGGGGACACATTTCAGGAACATTACTGTATAGAAAATAAAGGATTTGTGCCCCTTAGGATTTTTAGTTTCTTCTCGGGTTGGAAGGAATATGGCAGGTTACATGAGGGTATAGCCATTATTTATCCTCTCACCTACCACACTTATCTCATTTATTTTTTTATTGCCTGTTGCCAGTACCTGCCTTTATAACCAGATAAAACATTTCAAAGATTTGCTTTGAATATCTTGGCAGAGTCAACTTACCTGATGACAGGTGGCTATGGGGACTATTCCACAGATAAGGCGCTCAGAATAAGAGTAGGCAAACACTCTCTGTTCTGCTGATTACTTTAACCTTTGGTAGTGAAAGAAGGCCATGTCCTCACAAGAGGAGCAGCTGAGGAATACTGTAAGGAATGATAAGGTCCTTCAGGTAAGATGGTGCTAATCCATGCAAGGCTTTATAGATAAGCAATAGCACCATAAAATTTGATATGGCAGTTGGTAGCCAATGTAGAGAGGCGAGAATAGGAGTAATAAGATCAAATCTTCTCATTCTAGTCAGTATTCTAGCTGCAGCGTTCTGTACAAACTGGAGGCTTCTCCTGGTCGAGTGTAGGTAAACCAGAGAACAGTGAATTACAATAATCCAGTCTTGATATAAATGTGACTGAGTGTCTCTGCATGTCTGCTGTGGATAACATTGGTCTGATTGTAGCAATATTTCTCAAAAATAAAGATCAAACAAGACACTGTGGTGGTGGACTCTATAGATATAATTCACCATCGTTCTGTGTTATAGGGATCCTGTCTCTTTAAGATCTCGCGACTTGTTTGTTGGCGCAATGTTTGAATTTAACGGTTTTGGTTGAATGAATAAACACGCTGTTGTGGTGTCGACGTGAGAAATTGTGTCTTCACTTATTTTATCACAATTTCCACACTCGTGACCACGACGTTTGTTTACTGGACACATTCCAGAGACTCCAGAGACTCATCCGCTTCTGCTTGGTTCACTCAAACCGAGGTGCAGTTCCGCCGACTTAACGACACCACGACAGACCGCTATCCAGTGCCTCATATCCAGGATTTTTCAACGCACCTGGTGGGTACGGTTATCTTTTCTAAGGTCGACCTTCTCCCGTCTTCAGCCGCTGGATATCCCCAAAATGGCGATGAACACGCCTTATGGACTGAGTTCCTGAGGATGCCGTTCGGTCCAAAGAACATAAGGGGTAGTATTATTAGTATAGAATTTTATAATGCTTACATTATAACGGGGAGGGGGGGGGGGGGGGGGGGGGGGGGGCGTTGGATTGCGGGCGGACGGGATTGTTGACGGGGGGGTGACAGCCGCAGCAATTTAGCGCTCATCCGAAGCAACGAGAGATCTAACGGGTATTTTTCTTTTTTTGGCGTGACATTTGTTGTGAGAGCGTGAGATATTTATACTTAAAAATCGCGTTAAAATTTAAAAAAGTGGAATCAATTTGTGGTGCTCGTTGTTGAATCTGTGGCGCTGCGCCACACATTGGTCTATGTATGGGAAACACTGGCAAGACATAGAACAAGGGCAGGGCTCTTATACCTCCAATCATTACCTGTTATCATACAAGGAGGTAGGGCTGCTCGATTATGGAAAATATCATAATCACGATTATTTTGGTCAATATTGAAATCTCGATTATTCAAACGATTATTTTTTAGTTTTGAAAACATGATGCATTTATTCATAATTTCTCTCCAAAAAAAACACTTAAATGTACTTAAAACGTAAATGAGAAATTTCCCCTTAAAAATATACACAAAATGGTCAAATAGAAAATAAAGTCCAGATATGAATCCAGCTGTTCTGCAATTTCTATAATAAAAAAAATATATATATATATATATATATATATATATTTTTTTTTTAAGCGTTTCAACTCGATTATATTAGTTTGGTGATCGTTTCACTCTGAAATCGAAATCGCGATCAAAATTTGATTAATCGCCCAGCCCTACAAGGAGGTGTAACCCACAGATTCCTACTGGGTTACCATTATTCAAATCAAGCCAATCACAAACCACCCACGCCTTCTCTAGGCTAAAAATGTAGCGGGTGTGAAACTTGGGCAAGATGGTCCCCAGACCTGTTGGTCTGTGGTGGATCTGTCATTGGGCTAATGGGCTATGAGACAAAGGAAGGGCCATTTGGGGTTGGAGACAGGTCTGACAGGGAGGAGGAAGATCCAGTGGATCAATTGTTCATCAAAAGATCGTTCTATCAACCCCTCAAGAGTAGTGGAGGGATAGAGACTGATGTTTGACAGGGAGGGGGAGCAGGATGAAGGTGAACACACATAAATCAACACTGGGGGCCAGAGAAAGGGATCTGGCAGGGAGGGGAAAAACAGCGTGAGGCAAAACCATATGTAACTAATCTTCTGGGACATTGATGATGTAATATCATTGCATATTATATATATTTAGTCCCATTTCGACTTTTTTTCCACTTTTGAGGAAGGTATCCATCTTTAAACTTGTGTTACGACACGGCTCATGGATCATAACACAGAGGGAGTCGCCTCGGTCTCAAACATTTAACTGTATGGTGAATGACAGCTTCCTTGAAACCAACAGCAAAATGGTTCAATCATTGTAAACATTGGTGAGTAAAAGAAGATATAAAACATGAGATTGATTTTACAGCTGAATAACATGGTTTCTGAAATTGCTAATAAAAAAACAAGACCAAATTCGCTTTTAAGTTAATAGTCAATTTAAGTATAAAAGTATTCTGGAACATGCACATAAATGGACGGTGTCAGTAGTGGCTGCTTGTCTGGCTGCCTTTTGTCAATATATGTGAAATGTCGTTTTTTATATAAAATGAAAAAAATTTTAGATTTGGATGGAAATGTTTCTCTTTTTTTTATATATTTTTTTAAAGTTAATTATGAACTTGGGTGCTACTTAGATGCTATCTTTTGCTAGACTGGGTAGCCCCGCCCATTCTGCCGTCGATTTGAGTTTGCTCTGCAGAAGGGTCTGGAGAAGAGGTTATTATTTCATTTATTTCTAGTTTCGATATGTTTTTACGGGAGCCAATCACCAAGCTGGCTTTTCCCCCTGGCGCGCTATTGGCTGGTTTAACACAATGACGACAGGGAAGCGACGGCAAGCAGCCAATTGCGGACACAGTCAATTTATCTCCGCCCGTTGATCACGCCTCTTGTGTTCAAGAAAATGACAGCAGCTTCTAGCAATAGTCAGGCTAATCTTTTTCCCCATCTAGCCATGTTTCGAAAAAGACAATGACCTCTTCCATTTATCTAGACAACTGTGCCTTCCAAAATAATATAATTAAAGAAAGTAGTTTAGGTCCATTTCAGATTTTGAGGTAAATTGACACGTTGCATAAGAGGTTCATTCAATTAAGTAGACCCTTTTCACAGAGGCACCATCGTAGGATAAACACAATCATCACTCATAACAAATTCCATCGGTATGCTTCCTATATGTACCAGGCCAAGGTAAGTATACACAAGTCTAATTATACCTGTGCCCAGACCCATAATAAGTGTTATTAGCAACATCTGTGTTTGCTTTACGTGCAAACTTTGAACATGGCTTAGGAACCCTTTTTTGGGATATAAATCTCCCTTGGTGTTAATATGTGAGTAAAAGATCAATCATTACGTAATGTTAAAGATAAGATCTGGTTGTTTGTATTAGGGATGTCACGATACCAGAAATTTAGTAGTCGATACGAATACCAGTGAAATTCCACGATTCTCGATACCCAATTCGATAATTGGGTACACGCTGAAAGCAGGCAGTCATGCAGCTATGCGGCTGGCGTTTACACTTGCGTGCATGGCGGGGTTTAAAACATAACTTCCAACCTAATATTAAGTAATATAACGCAGGTGCGCAAGGCAGCCACAGGAGACGCCAACATTGTTTTCAACTGCTCGGTACCGCGCCGTATTAATTACCAAGTTTTGAAAAGAAAAAGTATTTGAAGCGAATAAGCAACGCTGTTTTTGATTTGTTTATTTGGTTTTGAACGAATAATTTTGGATGCATGCATCGGCTTTGAGTTGGTTTGTTTACTTTGAAATTGCATACGCTCGCAACACACACGCACACGCACGCACACATTCACCGCCGCACCTACTACAACCTGCCGATCTTCAATCAAAACAACATCAAGTAAGTGATGCCGAACGCAGTCGTACCATGCGTGTTTAGAAGCGCAACATTGAAACGGGTCCCGTCTGAAACAGTCGCGCGGCGCAGCGTTCCAAACGCAAAGTACTTCCAGACGCGACTCTTGTTATTCTTTTTATCGACGAGTCGAGACGGAGCCGTCGCACTCGCTGCAGCTGCCGTCTTCCATGTTCCCGTGTAGGGTTAGGGTGTATATGCTGCCCACGTGACGTCCAGAGGAATTGCATCCTCGGTACCTACGGTACCTACGGTACCTACGGTACTAAGAAAAACGAGTACCGTCACGTTTTTTGAATTTTGGTATCGACTTGGTACCGAAGTATCGGTTCTCGTGACATCCCTAGTTTGTATTGCATTTTTTTTTGTCTACTTTCTTTCAAGAAGCTATAATGTCAACCAGTTCAGTTAAAGAGAAAAAACCCAGGTGGCATTTTTGTTATGTGCAAGGTACTTAACCCCTACCTTCTCCTCAGTCACATGTATCTGAATCCACTGCAAGGTGCTTTGCATAAAGGCGTCTGCTAAATAGTTAGTTAACTTGTTAATGGTAAGAGAATCAGAATAGGCAAACAATGTTGCAAGCACTTGGACAGCATGTCTCTTCCCACTTCCCCCCCTTCTTTCCCTGCCACTAGCTCTTCTTCTTCTTGGTAGGGCACACGTGAGACAGGATGAGGTCCATCATGTTCTTGATGATGGCCGGGGGTGGGTGGAGATTGTGGGGGAGATGATGGGCCAAGGTCATCTCCCAGGCGTCCACAAACACAACACCCAGGCCCATAAACATAGGTCTAAGAACCCTGTCAAGCTGCAGTGAGAACCAGTCGCTGTTGTACAGGCTCACCTCCTGGTCCAGGGCCTGTAAGTTAGCCGAGCGGATCACCACAAGGGTGCCGGGGCTCCGGTCCAGGAGCCGTACCAGTGCCCGGCGGATGTGCCGCATGCGGCGTATGTAGACCTCCACGGGGAAGGTGCTGAAGTGGGCCCAGATGCTGAGGACCACCACGGTGTCGGGCCCTCCGGGGAGGCTGTCCAGCTCATTGGCGACATAGCGCAGCTCATTGGTGCTGACGGTGGAGAAGCGAATGGGCGGACCGTGACAGCGGTACTTCAGCAGGATGTTGTGTTTACTGTCCACCGCCATGAAGGGCCCCACGTTCTTTGGACTGTGCAGGTTAAACTCTTTGATTTCTAGGAGAGACCGAATTAAAGCGCATATCAACAATGGGACACGAGTAATGGTCAGGGCATCGTGTGCACGGAGAGGGGTGCCAGCGCTCACCTGGTACGAAAGCGTTGAGGTACTCAAACCACTGCCTCACGGTGGAGTCTCCGTACATGTGGATCACCTTGCCAGACAGGCACTGCGTGATGGACGAGGAGTCGTTAAACTGGCGAGCAGCAGTTCCACCGAAGGACCTCCAAGAGCTTCGGTAGTAATACCCAGAAGGGGTATACTTGACCGGCTCCGGTTTGATGCTGACGTTTTCTAACTCGGATTCATCTGGGATATGAGTATAGCACAAATGTCACAAAATGAAATACATACAAAAACTACAAAAGCAACCTCCTCCATAAACCGTAGCAATGATTGTGTACCTATCTTCTTAGGAAGCACGGTAATCCTATCAGGTCCGGACGCATGGATGACAACTTTGATGTTCACACCGCTGAGCGTAAAACAAACAAGGATAAAAACACATTTCCAAAGATATAAATTACATGAACGAGAAAAGCATCCTACAAACCTCTGAAAGAGCAGCGCTTCTTTGTTGGTGATGAGGTGCTTCTGGTAGCCTCCCTTGGCGTGGTTTATTCTAGTGTCACAACTCAGCATCTTGGGCTTCAAGCAGTACCAGGGCTCGCCGGTATGGAGGTCTGTGTAGTTGCACAACGGCTCCTGCGGCTGATTTGGCGGCATGCACATGTTACACATGGTGGTCTCGGACAAGAAGCCTGATCGGAACAGACTCTTGAAGAAGACCCGGTCAGGCCTCTGCTCCTGGAGCCGCTGCAGCACGGCCACCGCCTCACTGGAGTGCACCATGGTGATCACCACCTCGACCGTGCCCTGCCACAGCAAGGGAAAAAGAGCCGAGTAGAAGCCGTTGAGGTGATCCACCACCATGCCCGCCACCCCCGCCCCCAGCTCCGGGGAGTGCAGCCGGGCCACCAGGAAGTCCCCGCCGTAGCGCTTGGGACGGCCCTGGAAGTCGTGCATCTGGACCAGGGCCTCCAGCTGGTCCCCCACGCGCCACTCCCTCCGACCGTTGGAGGGCAGAATGGCAAACAGGCTGTGCACGGGGTCGCTGGTCTGGCGTAGGGGCGCGGGGGCAGGGCGGGCGGGGAGCTTTGGCCAGGCGATGACGTTGAGGAGGTAGCGATCCTCCAGGGCTTCGTCGGGGGTGGGCTCCAGGCCCAGGTGGCTGCAGAAGGTCTGGTTGTGGTAGGGAGGGAGGGGCCCTTTCTGAGCGAAAGCAGTGTGGATGCTGTTCTGGAGCTGAAAAAGCGTTGATGCTGTGTGGCAGCTCAGTTTCTGAGGAGGACGAGAAGAGGGGTCAGGGTTAGGAGTGGAATTTATAGTGGACAGGCAGTTTGCACACTTTATTTGCGGGGCATCAAAGTTTCAGATGTTCGACAAAACGTTGTATCAGCCGTTTGTGAGGGCCAGGATTATCTCCTTTTTGTGTGCCTGCTCGCACAGTTCACACACGGCAGAAAAAACCTGCATCATTCCTCACCTCTCCACTGTGATTGCCTGTGTTTGGTTAGGTTCATGGTGCATTCTCGTCACCAAAGTGGGTGCTACACACTGGTCAACAAGTTGTATAAACAATATATTTAAGGATAACTATGCCAACTGATTCACAGGGGAATTTTCAAATGTTTTATTTAACAAAAATGTAACTTTATCTCACAGACACAAACAACACTAACCTCCAGAGTGTGAATGTTTCGCAGCAGGAAGATGAGACCAGAGAGGGCCAGGAGAAGGAATATTGGAGCGTATTTGGACAGATTTCGACACATGATGACCCCTTTTGGTCTCCCATGGTTAGCCAACGCTTCATATTCCGCTTTCAACATTGTGGTAGTGGTAGTACTGGGGCTTGTCAACACTTAAACAATAGAGAGGAGATATGGATCAAAAACATAACTTTCATAGATTATGTTGTAGAGTTGGATACTTACATCTAACCACTAGGGGGCAGTAGTGCCATTGCTGTAAACAGTAAACCCACCGCTCTATATCCTGAGGAGTGGGCACATATATATATATATATATATATATATATATATGTATATGTTCGTTATGCAGGAGAGCAACGTTGTCGTGTTCTCAATAAATTGTCTTATGGGCAAAGTCTGTAGCAGCCCATTTAATAGTTAGTATATACACACACGATACTAGCGATTATAATGTTTTAGTGCGAGTGTGGTGAGGGGGGCGTATTATCATCACACGCGATAGAAACATTCGACACGACCAACAATTTCTACCGGCTCATATTATAAACTTAGGAGTCCGCGATATTAACAAAATGTTATACAGTAAAAGCTATCGAACCACATCCAAATACAGTGTCACTATTGTGTATGTCTGATGATGTATTTATAGACTTCTAAGACCCTCCTTCTTCCCATAAGCTCGGCTAGACTTGGGTAGAGGAAGGAAGATGACATGAGATTTGACAACAATAAAAGGAAAGTGCTGCTGAATGGGGGTGATAACGGGACGTATACACCCTGTTATGATAACAGGATGTATGGCCAACAAATGTTTCTCTGCCGTTTTTCTGATATCAAATAGGCTCCTACAATCTTGCTTTTATATTCGTCAACGACAGTAGGGCCTATTACGTGGTGCATGAATAGTATAGCCTACAATCGTATAATCTGAGAGATTACACTTGTTTTTTAAACGTGCACGTTATTGTATAATGTTCTCAATAAAGGCACGTCCTCGCAGAACCACCTACGTTTTCATTGAGTCGTCAAAGCGGACGGCGGTCTCTGCAGAGCTCCGTCGTCTACGTCCGTCCAGCATTCTTCGGGCGTCCCGGTTCCCTTGATAGTGGTTACTGAGGATAGTGGATACCACCACGGTGCCTCATCTTCGAAGCTCTCGCGAGTTATCGCGAGATCCCCCCCCCCCCCCCTCATCCCGACAGACCGTAGATCGTAGACTAATCTCGCAACATCTTTATTAGGTGTGAAGGCAACCTATTGTAATTGTAAGTTACAGTCTAAACCGCTCGCACGCTTTTTATGTAACTTACTACAGCTGTAGAGGCTGACTCAATATTAACAGAGAGCAAATATTTCACTGATTGGCCCAAATGGCAGGACTTGTAGATCGATGTGCATATGCATATTATTGAGTATCACAAATCAGAATCAGATATGCTCCTTCGTATTATCGCGATTTGACGCTGTCAATGCAACCATTTGCATAAGACTCCGATTCTAATAATTGCTACCCAGCCAACATGTCCATATGGGTTGAACAGCTGCATTACTGGGTCCAAAGTAGGTTTGTCCACGGGTTCCACAGTGGCCCCACCTGGGTTCGCCCATATGGGCTTTAGATGGTATCTGACTGGGTTTTAGCTGGGGCACAACTGGGCGACCTATGGAGGCCCATGGAGCCCCCACATGTGTGCAGTACCATGGACAGGGAAATAGTGGAATGGAATTCTGAGATTTTTTGAATTCGGTGACAACTAGTTTGTTTTGACTATTTCTGTTAAGTACAATGATTATGGCAAGCTGCATATGGAAAAGAAACCAGATCAATAGCTTGCTAATAGTACAAGAACATAACACAAACCTCTGGTGCGCATCGCAGTGATTAAAGGCCAGATTTATGTACGGACATGTATGCAATAATTGGCATGAAACAATATCAGAAGTTGTTCAGTGTCTCACTATTTAATGAATAATTATGGTGGAGTCAAAGGCATAAAGAGGAAGTCAAAAATAAAAGATGAACAGGTTTAAAGTACAATGGAAGCTCAGGAAATGTGCTTCCACCCTGTCAGATGTACGTGATGCCTTCTTGTGTTCCAGTGATGGTTTTGATAGATGATGCTTATGCTTTACCCTATTGTATACAGTCTATGGCTTTATCATGTGTACAGAACATAGCTTATGCCCCGAAATGCATTAATTAGTATTATATATCAGCAGGATACTGGTGAGAAATTCCACAAATTTATGAAAGCTACTAATATTTTTGAGTAAGTGCATAATAAATTAAATAAACACAAAATAGGTGATATATTTTAAACATCCCCGTCTTCCTCATCAGGTGGGTTTAGAAGGCAACGACCTTTTGTAAATCAAACACAATGTCCTTGATATAATAAAACAAACATTAATTTGTTTTCATTTGCAAATAAGTGAACGAAATAAGTACGCTATTAAAGGCCTATGTGTCCATTAGCTACACATGGTTTTGCCTAGTTGAACAATAAGCCATCTTTTCAAAGTCAGTCTTTTTTAAAGGTCCCATGACATGCCACCAGGTGTGGTGTGATTAGCCGTTACAAGCCGTTTTGAAAATCGGTCTGTTATGACATCACAGGTGGGCATCTCCACCTAGATGTGCGCTGGATAGATCAGTCTACCAGCCTACCCAGTGGACTGTAGCAAACGTTGCTCATCTATCCGTCACGCATCTAGGTGGACACGCCCACCTGTGATGTCATAACAGACAGATTTTTCAAAACGGCTTGTAATCACACCACACCTGGTGGCATGTCATGGGACCTTTAACAGATGGAACCCGGGGAGACGTTATGTTTGTCTGTGTGCGTTAGGGATTGGATTCCTTGTCCCCGTCTTCACGTGTGCGATGCGTATCGGGCGGCGGCGGCGGCGGCAGCGTTCTGCCGGGCGAGAGAGGCGATGGGGGCTGAGAACCTTCAGTCCGGTCCCCGGTCACGCCGTCCTCCTCCTCCTCCCTCTGCTGTACGGAGGACAGGTACTGCTCTAGCAGGCTGCAGTCCGCGCTGTCCCCGCCCGCTAGGGCCATGCACCCCCCAGGGCTGGCCAGGGCCAGTGCCCTCACAGTCTCCAGGGAGTCCACGGTGCCGCTGCTGAGAAAGCTGTCCTCCAGGGCCGCCTGCCGCTCACATGTTGACTGGAAGCCGGAGTCCGGGAAGGACACCCGTGTGTGGGCCGGTTCTGTCGTGCTGCAGCAGGTCACTGGGACCGAGGGCTGACAGGAGGCAGGAGCCGGCGTCACAGCCGGGGCCTCGCAGGGCTGCATGCTGGCTAGCTGCCCCTCGACAGAGTGCTGCCACCGCTGCATTGACTGCAGCTGCGGGCGAAGCATGTAGTTAAAATGATGATGGAAAGAATATTGTTAAGACACATACGTATATATGAAATGTATTATTTACATTATGCCTCCAGGGGACACATTATACCACCAGGTGTGAGTGTGATTAGCCGTTACAAGCCATTTTGAAAATGTGCCGCTTCTGACATCACAGGTGGGTGTGTCCACCTAGATGTGTGCTGGATATATCAGTCTACCAGCCTACCCAGTGGACTGTAGCAAACGTTGCTCATCTATCCGTCATACATCTAAGTGGACAAGCCCACCTGTGATGTCAGAAGCGGCACGTTTTCAAAATGGCTTGTAACGGCTAATCACACTGGTGGTGGCATGTCATGGGACCTTTAAATGCATGGACGTTTAGGTTCACATCCCTCACCTGTTTCCAGAGAAATTTAACAGCCTCCTCCTGAACCATCCTCTGCAACCTTTCTTCCTCATAGCGTCCCTGCATTCTGCAGAGCAAGACAAGCAAGTTCTGTAAATCTGTGAATAACCGCTCCAAGCAAATAACCGTCAAGTTGCAGGTAACGGAACAGTTACATGATCTTTTCTGTGTTACATACATGAAGCAGGAGATAATCCAATGTGGAGATCAGCTGTCAACATACCTCTCCAACTCCCCGGACAGGAAGACGATGTGCTCCTGCATCCTGTGCAGGCGGATCTCACTACGGACCTCCCTGGCAACGGGGTGGTAGTGGCGGGCGTACTGGCCCCTCCACCATGACTGTATCCTCACCGCTGCCCTGTTTCCGTCCAGGTCCACTTCCACTTCCACCTCCTGCTGGGGCTCCTCCTGCACCTCTCCCCCCCCACTGTCTGGAGGGGTTCCCGGTGCCGGTTCAATCTGTGGACGGCTGGGCCCGACCACTGGTTGACAAGCTATTGAGATGGAAGCGCTCTCATGGTAACCGGCCATCGCCCGGCTTTCCGCATCGACGACGATCTCTTGTTGCGCCGTCTCTGGACACTGGTAACAGATTTCTGCCACAAGTGACTTTCTTGGCAGGGATGGGCGCTCCGGGGCCAGGGAGTCGGGCTCAAACGTTTCGGTCTCGTCCTCGCTCTCCGAGAGCGCCGCCTTTGGCTCTCCTACGTCGGCGGACATGGGCAGGAAGGTGGAGACGGAGGAGAGCAGGCTGCCGCCGGGCTGATCCTCGTCCGTCTGCACGTCCTCCAGGTGGAGGGACTCCTCTGCTGCCGCTCTGGTGCTGCGAAGCACAGGCCCCGATTGGTGGAAGGAGTCCGACCTCATCCACGTATTGTACTGAACCGTCGGCTCTGGGACGGAATGAGCGAAAGATTGACAAACCAAATTATAATTAAAGCAAGTGTTATCGAGATTGTAGTTTTTTTTTTTCCACATTTGGTCCAAAGACGTCAGTAAACGTTCTATCCACTATGAAGTAGTGCAGCGATTCAGTGGGCCGTGGCGAAGTGGTGTTTATAGCACAAATATGACATGCATCAATCCCTTGCCAGTTGTAACAAGCTCCTCTCACCAATCTCTCTGGCCGATGGAACAGCGCCTGTCGGGGTGGATCTATTGTCTGCCATTACTGGGGCCAGTGGGGCAGTATGCTGTGGACTGAGGGTCTCCACGTCCAAGTGAGTCGGGCGAGGCGGGCTGGGACAGCCTCCCTGCGTCTGCTGTAACAGTTGTCTTTGATGAAGCCTGAGAGAAAACCAAACCAAAGCACCCATGTTGCTCGAATTACAGGAAGCATCACTTTGGATAGAGCCGTGGAACAGGGTATCCGTAAAAATAATGCTGCTTTATCAACATTAATATCTATTAATATCTTTATCAACATTAATATCCATTCTATATCTATATACAGAATCTATTTATTTGTTTTTGTTTATTTCTTGTTGTTCTGTTGTGTTACCCTGACTCTGTAAAGCAACCTTGAGTGTGAGAAATGCGCTATATAAAATAAATGTATTATTATTATTATTATTATTAAACACTGGGGACACTGATTTGTTTAGGGACACAGTTCAATTCCAAACCGCTTTGAGCGTGCGTGCGCATACCTCTGCTTACTGAGGATCTTCTCCAGCTTGGCGTCCTCGGCCGTCTCCAGGGCGGGGCTGGTGGTCAGGGGACACACGGTGGCCAGGTACTGGACCAGCTGCACATGCTGACCCGGTCGATAGGAGCGACCTTTGCCCTGGCTATACAGCCATTCTGCCTTTAAACTGGTAGCAGTAAAAAAAAAACATTTGATTACTACCCAAGATTACGACTAGTGATCGACCGATATATCGGCCGGCATATAGTTGCATTTTTTTTTAACCAACATTGGCCGATTTCTTTCACTCATTTTTTAATTTTTTAATTTTTATTATTATTTTTTCCTTTCTTCTTTATTCACAGACAGTTCAATAAATGTTCCTTTTTTAAATTGAGACTTGTAACATTTGTTATCATCATTGTGTCATTTTTATGATGTAAATTGAGGGAGCAAAAGCAGTATCGGCTCCAAATATCGGCTCAAGAAAATCAGTAGCGGCCGGTCTAAAAGGGTTGATGAAAAAAAAAATCTGTATCGGCCTTAAAAAATCCATATCGGTCGATCCCTAATTACGACATTCATTTCAGGGTTGCAACATTGAAGCTTAGGTCCACGTTGTTTTGCTCACTTTTCTTTCTGTGAAACCACATAGCCGTCCAGGACCTTGAGGCTCAGGCACCAGCTCATGACATAAGGTCTGTAGTCAAACCCCGGCAGGGACGGGGTGCTCATGACACATGGATTGCTCATTATAGAGAGCTGCTCCAGTTCCTGGAGAGGGGCAAAGTAGGATGCCTAAAGTAGAGCACAGAAGGAGCACCAATTAGATGGAGGGGGAGGAATAAATAGAATATTGATTTGAATACAGTTAAACGGTTCCTGCACAAGAGCTACCTCATTGAGATCTCTGATCTCATTTTCTGCCAAGGAGAGAATCGACAGATGGGTGGGTAGGTGGGCGGGAACCGTACGGAGTGTCGTTAAGCTGTTCCCGTGAAGCAAAAGTGTCTGCAATAAAAAGAAAATGGCAGCAAATCTATACAAGACTAAACAGGTGAGTCGTACATGAATGAATGGCTTGCTAATTCTCACTTGCTCTGAATCCTTACTTTTAAGGCCAACAGCTTAGTCAAATCTCCAATAGTTGATATGTTATTGTCAGACAGGTCCAGGTGTTGGAGGGAAATGCAGTTGTGAAGTTGCTCAATGACCTAAAGAAAATAGAGGGCGATAGTAAATACTCCAAATAAATAAATAAATACTACATTTTCACATTTGCAAAGGACTTATTTGGTCCACCTAAAAAACAATGCTGCCGCTTGAGTGTGCACTAATAAATATAACAAATAGCATGCTATAAATGTCCCAAAGTCCCATCCGCGTACCTTGATGTTGTTACCGGAGAGGTTGAGCCACTCAAGGTGCGGCAGGTCCCGAAGGCCCTCAATGTAACCAATGCTGTTATTGGGCAGGTTCAGAACCCTCAGCGCTGTCAGCCGGCACACACCCATCATCCGCACCAGACGGTTGCTGCCAACAGAGAGCTGGGGACAATGACAGCAATTATATATATATATATATATACACACACACACATACACACATACCATACATATATATATATATATATATCAATAGGGTTAGGGTAAGAGAGAGAGAGCGACTGAGCACCTGTTGTAGCCCTGGACTTCTTTCAAGATGGTCTAGTTTCATGATGTTGTTGCGATCCAGAATGAGGGTATGGGTTTCATCTGAGCATGTAAAACTAGGTTCCAACTTTTGAATTCCCTGGGATGAGAGGTCCACCACAGGGCCTAAAACAATGGACGGTTGGTTGGATGTCATTTTCCCATTAAACTGTTAATATCATGAGCCAACATAAACATAACACATTTGAAACAAGTAGTAATTACACATACATTTGAACCAGCATGAACATACAGACAGACCGGTACCTGAATCAGTTTAGACAACGATATTACACTCAGAGGTTAATGGAAGGGGATGTTGCTGAAACACTGACAACCATCACAACACTGGCAGGCAGAGCAAGCTAATGGCCAGTTCATGATACGAAGCAAAAAATAACCAATCATTATTATTCGTGATTGTTATCAACTGGTAGTTCATCAATGTCTCAAAGGGTCATTGCTAGGTATACAAGCGAATAACTGAATAGGATGCTGCAGCCACCTTGTGGCTTATGGTCCATCACTGTTACAACACTCATCCCGGTGCTGATGCTAGCTCCCATCAACATTAGCTCTGGGCCAGTCTACTGCTAACTAGCACTAGCAACATCTGTAGGCCCGGCGAAGAGTGATCAAAACGCATAGAATGCGGGCATTGAGCTGTCATTCAACCCTTATTATGAAGCTTACCAGCGTTTCCATCAAGTTTAAAATCGGATACCCCCATCTTCGACGCCTGGCGACACTGGTACAATAGTGTCTTAACTCTTATGCACACTGGCCACAAATGTTCCCAACAACGAGCTCTTGTCTCGGCTGAAGCCTGCCTGGTGAGCTCAATGCACCACAGACCGGTCCTTTGAATGTAGTATTAGCAGCATGTGTGATTCGGATTACTATTTCGCTAACATTTCTGTTCATTAGTTCCCGCTTCTGCTAAACACTCGGCAACCATAGCTACGCTCCTAGTACCGTTGGCGCAGTGATGTCATCTAAACGGATGCGTCGACAATTGGATAAAAGGCCTAAAATACAAAATATATATATTTTTTATTTATGTTTTATGTATTTATGAGATTATTTGAAACTCATTTAGCAATTTTAACAGCGATACGTATATATTACAATCGTTCAAAAATCCAAATTTGGGTGACATTATTTAGTTTCCGCATCCGCTTGTCTTTCTTTCCGGTTTTGTGCCCTCTCGTAGCCATCATGAAGTGAGTCCCAGGAATATAATCTATGATCATCCTAGCATATAAATAACCACTATCTTAACGTTATGATCGTTTTAGTCGGGAATATTATGTTTATCTCACTGGTGGTGTGTATTTATCCTTTTCAGGGTCGAGTTGTGCAGTTTTAGCGGGTATAAAATATACCCCGGTCATGGCCGCCGATACGCCAGGATAGACGGAAAGGTAACTCTTCTTTGAGATAACGTGTTTTTTTTTACGTGTCTCGCTTTTCATGTTTGCTCATTCAAACAATTGTGGCCATATTGTATTCCATTGTTTGTATAACGTGGTATCTATGCCATGAAAGCTTAAGTTGTTGATGCGGGCCTTGTCGGCATGGAATACCATAGCTATGGTTGCTAATTACACGTACGTTGTTTATAGTTGCTGCAATAAATTAACTGCTTCATGCCGTCTATTCAACACTTAACAGCATGAAGACTGTCTCTACAGCCTCATGTGATCCTCTTTTCACCTGCCATTTGATCAAATTCACGAAAGGGTCATGTCAATAGCATCATAGTATTTTGCTTTCAACAGGTTTTCCAGTTCTTGAATGGCAAGTGCGAGGCCGCCTTCCTGTCCAAGAGGAATCCTAGACAGATCAACTGGACAGTTCTGTACAGGCGCAAGCACAAGAAGGGCCAATCTGTAAGTCAAGTTTTCTCAGGGACTTACTTTTTATGCAGGTGTTTCATGTTTAGGATTGAGACTTGTAGACTGACTTTATTTTCCATTTTGGCTGCCGGTTAATGGTGTGCACAGTGTAGTCTGTGTTATGTGCTGTTGCGGGACTGTGTTTTACAGCCTCCGCAACAGTGCTCATGCCAAACCTGCAGCCATAGACCAACTGGTGATCATAGTACTGGCCCTTGACGTCTTCATTGACATTATACCATTGGTCGGCCTCCATACTCTCCTACAAGCTAAACTTTTGCATATGTGTATGATTGGAATGTAGAATTGAAAGACATATTGAAATACTGGTGACTGTTTATATGGTAGTAAGAATTTGGGAAATTGTCAGGCTCAACAATGCAATGTATTGATTTGCTAGCTTTCCCATCCATTTTGACAGGAAGAGGTAGCAAAGAAGCGCACACGTCGCGCCGTGAAGTTCCAGAGGGCCATTACTGGTGCCTCTCTTGCTGACATCATGGCCAAGAGGAACCAGAAGCCAGAGGTTCGCAAGGCCCAGCGGGAGCAGGCCATCAGGTATGAAATATACCTCCACGGCACGAGAAGCGTACTCACATCTGCAGCTCCAGCCAGAACAGAGTGAAAATGTGGCCGAGACGTACAAAGTGCATTCAAACTGATGTTGATGCTAGCTAGTCCGCTTGCAATAGCATTTTTTCATACTTTGCTTGAGTGCATATCACTTATTCTTGCCCATCTGACAATACCTGCTATCAATCCATGCGTGAGAAACTGATTGCTTTTAAGATGAGGTAAATTCCTTTTTAAGAGTGTTGGAACTTTCTTAACCCTGACGCTTGCTTGAACAAAGATGCAAGGGGATTTTCTGTATTCCAAATGACCGAAGGAAATTACTTTCTGTAAGCATTGCTTAATACATGCATATCAGTCCTGTTTCAACTAATCTGGTTGAGAATAGTAGGATCTCTAGCAGCAACACTGAGTGTGAAAGAGGCTCAAAATAGAGCTAAAAATAAGTGTTCTGAATGTACCATACAGGATTCATGCAGACCACTAATATAGAATAGGGTTGGACATCACGGTCCCAATGGCATTTGTTAAGTCAATGCAATGGTGCATGAGGCTATATTTTTGGAGAAGTGTACTGTATTTGTTGTCGTTCAGATTGATTCGGGAAGCCCTAACAGTTTATTTGCGTGTTGTAGGGCTGCCAAGGAGGTCAAGAAGGCCAAGCAGGCAACCAAGAAGCCAGCGACCACCACAACAAAGGTAACATGAAGCCGATGGGCCCGTTTTTTTAAAATCTTGTTTTACTCCTTACAAAGGAGGACAGGGGTACATTCCCATACATGTACATAAATGTTTATCTTGGTCCAACCGTATCAAACTTGGAGGAGTAAAGAGTTAAACTTTTTATTTTCCATTTTTGGCTGAAGGTGGATGGTGTGCACAGTGTAGTCTGTGTTATGTGCTGTTGCGGGACTGTGTTTTACAGCCTCCGCAGCAGTGCTCATGCCACACCTGAAGCCATAGACCAACTGGTGATCATAGTACTGGCCCTTGACGTCTTCATTGACATACCATTGGTCGGCCTCCATACTCTCCTACAATCTTATGTGTATGATTGGAATATTATAGAATTGCATGGCATATTGAAAGCACTAGCATGGTTGATTCTACATATGTTTGAATTGGTGATGAATTCCTAGACAAATCATAACCATGATATGGGACATTTAAACCAGTGCATTAAATCACAGAATTACATGACGTGTGGTTCTGACGAGTTTAATGTTGGCCGTTCCGTTCCCATGTATTTGGCCTGAATAGTCAGTTAAATACGACTGATTCTTTGGCAATACACCATCAGATTGACTCAAGGCTTGTCTGCTAATGGGGTGGCTTTTTTATAACCTTGTTTTAGTGTGGTATTGACAACTATCCTAATTGCTATCTAGGAACATTTCCTGGGAAGCTTTTATTTAACTTGTTATTTCTCTTTGACAGGCTCCAACCAAGGCAGCCCCAAAAACCAAGATTGCAAAGCCCATGAAGGTCAATGCACCACGTGTTGGAGGAAAACGCTAAATCTGTTTGTGTGGGCTGTTGATAAATAAATCTTTTCTTGGATAACAAAGTTTTGTGAGACACATTTTGTAACTGTATAAAGTCAAGTTGAGAACACGTCTGCCTTTTACGAAGGATGTATGACATTGAAGAGTTTTAATTATGAGAAATGTCCATAGTATCTACATAGGACCGCGTTCACATAATTTCTAAATGTATTAATTGTCCTCAAGGAATCATCATAAATGTATTCCTGATGGCCAGATTTGATCAAATAAATTGTATTAGTTGTGACGGCAAATGATTCCCTGATCTGTTAATGGCTATGCCATTCAACGGATCACATTGAAATAATGGCTCTTAAATCACCTTAATGTTGACCCCTTTAATTAGACTTGGACGTCTTGTGCAACACATGACAAGGAAGTTGTGACTAAGTCCCTAATGCAGTAAAAGGTACATGGTCTTTTTGCATGCTTGTACATGTTTGTTTTGACTAGGCCAGGGTGTCTGTCCCCTGAAACATTTCATGGGACATGACCATGGGTCATTCTAGGGGCTAAATTCTACATTTCTGCCCTCAATGTCATGTTGCCCAGACGTAACTTTTGTCTGGGGCTTATGGAACCTCAACCACTGCCTTACGGCTCTCGATATACACCTACAATTGAGGGAACTCATTGGCAATCTCCAATGGTCAGCTTTGGTTCCTTAGACCAAACTAGGATAGTAAATGTTTTAATTTATTTGACTTCACATCTTTCTGATGTGAACTCACTAAGTCATTTACAGTTTAAGCCTCCAAGTAAATATTTCTGCATTTACCTTTTTAAAACCTTTATTTTTAGCTGTCAGACATCTCATTGCTTGAATGTCCAAATACCAATGCAGTGATACTTCAAATCAGCCTCAACTTATTTAATCAAATACATGCATTACGCATTGATATTTAGGAAAGTACATGGGATAGTCTTTTAAATTAAATGTCCAGCCACATGGTTTTAGATTTTTTTTATTAGCATACAGCCATTACATAGCCACAGAGCCCAATCTTACTATATTACATTTTTCAAAGTCAGCAGGTCAGACAAGTTATTGCTAGAATTCAAACTAGTGAATACATGTAACAAGGATGCGATAAACCGCTTTCTCAAGGAAGAGAACCGTCCACGACAAGCAAAGCAAATCGTTTCTTGGCTGGGCGAGAATGAATAAGGACTATATCTTCAACATTACTGCTCAAAATGTAACCTTTTTGAGCAGTAAATAATTGTTTAGGTTACAGTAGTTAAAATTAACAAAGGCCCTACAGAGCTAACACATTGCTACTCTAAAAGCCTTCCATGGCAATTAAGGATGATTCTGAAATCACCAAATAATAAATGCTAAAATAAACAGACATTTCCTACAGGACATACATTATTCTTTTTTAGAAAGTGTTAAATGATGTTCCATAAAAGCTGACCTAATGGAAAAAAGTACCCACCAAAAAGTGCATGATGTAACTAACTTGAATGACTTTGAGATTGTAGAATCATAACATTTGTGGAGAAGGGTAAAATACTGACAACCATCCCTCAACAACAAAATGCACCTGAACTTCTTACTTGTGTGCGAGGCCGGCGCTTTCTGTGTTAAAATAATGGTTATGTCGAGGATGTAATGGAGGACCAATGTTATGGAGAAGAAGGGGCATGACAATGTAATCACTTTGTAGTCTCCCTTAACGGCGTGGAAGCTCCTTAACACAACACTCAGGATTCTGCAGCAGCCGGTTCTACAGTGGCTGCAGATTCTATTGCTGCCTTGGCTTCATCCTTCAGCCCTTGTCTGTATCTAGAACAGAAATAAACAAGATTATGACCCTTGACAGGAAAATGACAACCTATTAAGAAGAATGTTGCATGCTAATGTTGTGCATTCTTGAATCTGAATTTAATGTAAGATATAGATAGATAGATCCCAAGGTTAAACAGTAACTCAAAAGTGAGGTATTGTGGGGCTACTGTACACTTATCTTTAGACTCTAGTACACAAAGGATGTGAAGGACACAGGACAGTAGCCATGAACCATTTAGTTATAGAGATGCAGGCTATCTGATCTAAGAAAAACTTCACTCACTGCCAGATCCGGTAGAGCTGGGAGGCTCCTGCACCGCCGACAAAGAAGTTGACACAAAACAAGTTCCAGTTCTTTGGGATGATGACCAAAGAATACCTGGACCAAACCAACCCTGAAACCAAAAAACAAAAGGGGGTCGCTTAGCATGCGAGCAAGGAAATGTTTACTGGGACAGAGTGCATGTATTGGGCCGAGGGGCCCAGATAGGCTTGTTTGCAGGAGCGCCGTGCTTAGACTGGTGCACTGACCTCTCACATGTACTGATGAAATGTTTGACGTCATTTCAAACTGTGCAACTTCTGACTGTCCAGTCAATGTCACAAGCAGTGGTACAGAGTTTATAAGTTCCTCCACTGCACGTGTTCAACCAAGTGGTTCAGGAGTTGAGGTTGTACTGTCTTCTTCAACATAATTTAGACACATTTCTGAAATATATTCTTTGAATCTTTAACCCCGGATGTGCACTTGTGTTTATTCAGCTATGGAAGATGACACTCTAGTAAGTAGAGGTTTGCGCGCCTCATCTTTGAAAAGCTTGTTACAGTCAATGAAACCCAAATCCCCCCCGGGGAAACTTCTTCGGAAAAGTGCAGATGATAGTCAGGTGGACTCCTTCATGTACCTTGAATGAAAAACAGTTTTAACAGTGAGGAGTGACGAGGACTGAGTTCAACATTGGGTTGAATCTTTATCAGGTCCTTTGCATGTTCATGCATCACGATCTTTGTACCCCCCTGTAGTGTTTACCTGTCGCTGTCAGGACGCAGGACTGCGACAAGCTGAGCTTTTCTGCGGGCCGATTCATATCAGCCAGGCCAGCGCCTACCAGGGCCTGTTTCAGTGAAGAGAGAAGCAATTATTTACTTTAGTGTGATCAAGTTCTTCACTGTTATAATATTAACACTACTGGTGCAAGATGTCCTTACCCATTTAAACATCGGGGCCCAGAAGAACACAGTCTTTGGGCCTAGGAATCAAAGAGAAAACATGAATTAGGCTCTTGTCTTATTATTTGCACTATGAGAAACTCTCCTTGCAGACAATCTGGTTTATATGGTTAGACAATAGACAAAGAACAATACTTTTTGCTATACGAATAATGTAATGAGGACCCGTTTTTATAGTCAGTCAGGAAGTTGTCCTTGACAAATTGTGCTCAACATTTTGTTACCCTTGTACAGACAAAACAAGTGTGAAATGTCCCTGATAACAGTAAATGTCTGAACCAGAAAGTCACCAACCACAGGTTTACTACAAATATTTGGGTACTGTGTTTTGACCTTACCTGTGAAGACAGTTAGGTCAGTTGTAACCTACCCTGTGTAAACTAGATAGTGGCCTGCACCTACATGATATTGACCTCATTATACTTTCAATTAGAAGTAAAACATTTAAATAAAAGTTATGCTCAAATAATGTGAGTGATACCGTGACTTTGGCCGCCACAGCAAAGTAAACATTTAAATGGTGTTATCCCAGCAGATTATCTCAGCAAGTATTTCGGATACCCTTTTCTTACTCTCAATGTAGGCTGTACATCACTTTTTTTTCTCCAGTTCTATATAGTTCCTAGCTGAACAATGATATCGATATACACACACACACAACTTAACAAGAACGTTGACAAATTACACCGTTTTACTACATTGTAAACGGTCTATGGTTACTATGCAAAAAACAATGGTTACTTTAACAAAAGCATCCCCGATATCTGACATTATAGGATGGCTATACAGGATAGACATTGGAGGACACAGAAGAGTTCACATAAAGGTAAATATCCTGCACGCCATTCACATTCCTGTTACTTTAGAGGATTTGCCTTACCTGCCGGGTGGTTGTACAGAGGTCTCAGCTTTGCAGGTAGAATATGTTCGATCCTGTCTAGAATCCTGTGGTAGGACAGTCTGAGCGCAGCCATGGTCGCTGGCTAAGCTAGTGGTAATATGCACAATAAACCTGGCAAACTAGCAGCTAACTAGCCACTGTTGTATCGACTAATGTACCGCCGCTTAATCTAACGTCCGTATGGTAAGTGGTGATCGTAACGTCCGATGAACTTCGGATATAATGCAAGGTATTATTATTGGAAATTATGCTGTCCTACTGTCGACCTTCCTCGTCGGCAGCGGTGTGTCCGTGTTAGTGCTGCCAGACCGATAATGATTGGTCGGGACCGGCAGCGGGGCGGGGCCAGTCTCTTGCGTCACAAGTCCCTCATGTGTTCTTCACTGCGATTGGTTCAAACGGGACCTATCGCATTTAATCTCCGGCGTGTCGCCAGCGGGAGGAGAGGTTAGGCCTCAGAAATCCTATTTAGAAAAAAAACAAAAACGAAATCGTTCAACTGTTTTTCAAGGCCTTTGATGTGTACAAAAATATTATTTATTTATTATTATTATTTATACATCAGTAAATAACTAACTTTCTCTCCAAATGAACCAAGTCCTACAGTACAGTGAGAAACAGTAACTCCTCCCCTCTCGGAGAGCGACCGGGACGAGAGGAAACATAAAACGCGCGCCCACCAACTCTCCATCGAAGTGTGCGTATCGCGTTGTTTGTGAGTGTTTGGCTTTGGGAGCTTAAAATATTGGTTGGTTGCTGCAAGAGCGATATCTGCAAAGAGAAGTAAACTAAGCTATGCTAAAACAAGGCAGATAGCCAACACGTCGGAGCCACACCATAAACTTAGACCCTGGGGAGGACAGCCAAGAGAGACACATTTATATTACGAAGGATGTTAATGTTGCATGTCCTAGCTCGATACCGCTGCCACAACAAGCTGGGACCCATTTAGATCGCTGCATAAAAAGCGACGACGTTAAGGTCGTTTTTTTATAAAGACAGGAATAGCTTGGAATTTCAATGTTATTGTTAAAAAGCTCCGGTCGATCACAATGTCATATTCTGGCAATTTGGTTTGGGATGTAAATAAACGTTCAATTGGATACAACGATCCCAATAACATCAGGACCAACTATCTAGGTAAGAAAGACACCAACATCTCTCGCAAATTAAGTCGGGTATGCAGATCTAATAACACTCGCTATCGATCGTCGACTCATGTCGTGGCCGAGGCTTTGTGTAAAGGTCTATGATCATGTTATTGACGGAACAAAGATCACTTCCCGCATTAATGCATATTGTTGTTCAATCTGCCACACGATTTGCTTGGTAGTACACAATGCCATTCTAACGAATGGGTAATTGTGATTATAATATACACTGCTTTGAGTTTAAAAAGCACGATAATGTATACCCACTGAATTGACCTACAGATATACCTGCGCCTAGAAGCGAGTTACTCATCTGAATATTATGAGCGTTTCTGTACGTTGTGTCTGATGTTTACTTCCTATTTGGCTACAGTTGTTGATGAGCGCTTTATACATCAAAAAGCCAAACTGGTGGCAAATATTTAGTTGTCATACGTTTACCACTGCTTGAGCTGCTGCCCCCGCGACCCGACCCCGGATAAGCGGACGACGATGAGGGGACGTTTACCACTAATATAAAGGAATTCAACGCTTGCCCCCCAGTATTGTAGATAGCGTACCTCAGGGATTTAGCTTTGTGCTGTATTAAGCCAGACTGTGATGTCTTTGGTGCTGCCATTGTCTGCATTTTGGGGATGGATGACCTATTGGTCAGACGTATTAAGCGATTTAATTGGTTCAGATTGGTACAGCCGCAACAACGACGGGCATATGCCAAATGCCTACAAAACACCCTCGTAGGGTCATTGAACGAACTCTCCCGTCCCCCAGAGAGTCTAGAAAAGCTAACCAGGAGGGCCCTTATCACCGACCCGGGTTTCCTGACTGCAGGGGATGGCAGAGGCGGGTGGCAAAGAGCTTTGAACTCTGGTGGTTAATGCATGCTGGTGCTGAGTGATTATTGGGATTGAATACTTCCAGCTTTCAAAGATGGGGTATCTCACTGGAAATGAACAAAAATGGACTAACGTATAACTGAAACATAACTACACATTAATGAATGAATAGATAGAAGCACTACGTAGCTGTACTTATTATTCATTGTTATTTCTACCATGTCTACTGCTAGACTCGTGTATTTGTAGGTAAGCCTAAGGTTTTGATCTACAATTATATTGGCCTGGGTTGAGATTTTGATGGGCAACTGTAGTAATGATTTAGAGTCTTACATCTTGCTTCAAAAGCAGTCAGCCCTCACTAACAAAGGAGATCAGCGCTTTTGTTGGTCTATATTTTTGATGAGGATGGATCATAAAATAAGCAGGGAACAACTATGTCATGAATTTAAGGCCTCTTCAATTCAATGGCTGCAGATTTGCTGGTGGCTGTCTCTTGATGAATAATACATTACACCATGATACAGAACTGTTGCATGCATATGTTTTGATGTGACATTTAACCACTAACCACCCATGGGCTGGTGTTCATCAGATGAGGCAGGTAGGATGGTATAAAGCAGTGTCATCCTGTTCAACTCTTCCTCGTCTCTCTTTCACTCTCCTTTGTCCTTCCAGGTAGGAGAGAGTTTGTGCAGCGGCTAAAACTTGAAGCAACGCTGAATGTACATGATGGCTGTGTAAGTGACTTATACGATTCTTTGCTTTCTTATTGGTTTGTGTCTTTGTGTGACACTTTGTTTATGTTTGTTGGTGGGTGTTTATTGGTTTATATTAAGCCGTATTTATGGCCATTATTTAATGTGGTGGGATTGGGTCATCTTCAGTCCTCTGAACATGTCGCTGTCAGAGGTTTTGAGTGCTGTTGCTCTGAGCAACCATCTGGATGCTGGCCAGGCTAATAATGCCTAAAGGAAAGCTGAAGCTGCCTAGGCTCGCACTCAGCACCAGAGCTCCTCTCCTCTACTCTACTCCACACTGTCAGTCACCTGCCCCTGCACAGCACAACCCAACCCAACCCAAAGCAGCCAAAACAACATGGAACTCAACAACAGCAACAACAACAGCTCGCTGGCCCATGACTTCGCTGCACTATACCCGTAGAGGCCCACTGCAAAGTTGGAGTATCTAACTGGATAATACAAATCATAATGCATGTCTCAGTTATGTGTCAGTTAACTGTGCCACATTGTATGTTATCAGGGTCAAAAGGTGTCGTTCTGTTTCCGATGCATTGCATTGGATTCTACATTTAGCCCCCCCGCCCCCTAGCATCCCCTCCCTGGCCGGACTCAGCCTGTCTGTTACTGTCTGTCTCCCAAAGCTTTAATTACATACCAGACGAGGAAGGAGGAGCAAATGCTTCTTCACTTTAACGTTGTAATCGCACACACCTTTCAACTGAGCCTACTTCGTCAGGTGATACGCAGTTTCCATTAACCCAGGCATCAGAACATTTTGAAGGCCTTTCAAAGGAGTCGGACCAGGAGTTTTGAAGAGGCATCAACTCCATTGAAAAATGATTGAGGGCTGTGTGCAATAATGACAAATGATTTTTAGTGCAGCAGAATAAGCTGTATTTTACAGCCTCTGCTATTCCACATAGTTACCCTGAATTTCAAGACCAGTGATTTGAAGTTCACTGTTTTCTTTGTTTGTTCACAGGTCAACACTATATCCTGGAATGACACAGGAGAGTACATCCTGTCTGGTTCTGATGATACCTTCCTTGTCATCACCAACCCATACAACAGAAAGGTAAGAATGCACATACATGCCACACGTCAACCATGTAGAGGGATCTCCTTCAATACCAAATGAATTGCGAAGAAACCATTAATTCCAAATATTAAATTGAAACCACATTGTCCTGGACACTCACTCCCTCACTCTATCTCCATCTCATCTCTTCCCCCTTTCCCCGCCTCAGGTCAAGAAGTCCATACGGTCGGGTCACAGGGCCAACATCTTCAGCGCTAAGTTCATGCCCCACACCAATGACCAGGAGATCATCTCCTGCTCGGGGGACGGCATCATCTACTACACGCACACAGAGAAGAGTCTGGAGCTGAACAGGCAGTGTCAGTTCTCCTGCCATTACGGAACCGCTTACGAGGTGGGGGAGGGCGTTGCCAGTTTAGTAAAGTTGTCTAGTGCGTTCTTAACCATAATGAATGTAAAGTTGTGATTAATGAGTTAATGAGTCCATTATTTATAAGTGAAAGGGCCGAGGTGATGATGGCTTTCGCAATCGAGTATTAGCTTTAGGTTGGGGTCACACTCACAGGTTTACTGTAGGTAGACTGGGTACCCCCAGCCCATTCTGCCGGCGAATGAATCCGCCCTGCAGAAGGGTCTGGAGAGGAGCAATACATTTCTTTCTGCTTCCGATACGCTTTTGCGGGAGCCAATCGCCAAGACTGGCTTCCCCCCTGGCGCGATATTGGCTGGTTTAACACACTGACGACAGGGAAGCGATGGCAGCCAATTGCGTACAAAGTCATTTGAATTAGGCCCGTTGATCACGCCTCTTGTGCTGAACTTGGTCTGGCAATAGCCAGGCTAAGTTTTAGCACCACTGATCCAGTGCTTATGGTGGTCAGCTCTCAGTCAAAACGTTCTGGGTTCCAACACCCAGTGTACCTGTAGGCAGCCTTGAGAGAGATGCTTAAACACTCCCTGCACCTTAATGACATGTATCAAAAAAGATCCACTCTAAGTACCATGCATAAACGACCATAAGAAATCATAATTGTCCAAATCAGGAGTTCTCTGGGGTTCGCCGTCTCTCGCTCTTATCTTGTAACCCGCTGACTCTTTTCGTCCTTTGCTGTGTTCTGTGCAGATCATGACTGTACCCAACGACCCGTACACGTTCCTGTCATGTGGCGAGGACGGGACCGTGCGGTGGTTTGACCTGCGAACAAAGACCAGCTGCACTAAAGAAGACTGCAAAGATGTACGGTGGTAATGGCGAAGGCCCTCACATCTGGGGCTTCACAGTCCGTCACAGGGCCCTGACCTAGTCAGAGCCAGAACATAAAGGCATACCTTTTGTAAATTCAATTCAATTCAAATTTTATTTGTATAGCCCTTAATCACATTACAGTCTCAAAGGGCTCAACAGGCCAAATATTTATGACACCCCCCTGACCCAAGCCCCCACACGGGAAAGAAAAAACTCCCTTAATCAGCAAGGAAGAAATCTTGGGAAGAAACGCAGAGTGGGGGATCCCTCCTTCCAGGGATGGTCAGGAGTGCAGTGGGTGCCATAATTGACATACATACATTACATACAGGCAAAACATATTAAATTGATGATGGGGTGCTGCCCGGATAACAACACAATTTATAACAACACAATTTGATAACAACAAATTGATAACAACACAATTTATAATGCTAGAACAGTTGGCTTACTTAATGTTTTTTCTGCCACAGATGGTTTGATGAGATAGAGATTCTTGGCTGTCGTGAATGTATATTTGTTTTCCACTTCCACTTATTATCGTCTGGCAGTAAATGTATTGATTTAGTCACCGTGTTTAGTCCTCCAGTCCGCATTGTGGGATTTCCCTGCTGCGTGCTTGTTTGATTCAGGCAGCAGCTGGAATAATAATTCATAGCATCGTCTGGGATATAAATAGGGCTTTCTCCCATGACATAGCCGGGCAACCGTCTCTCTACCGTCACTCAACATGTCTCTTGTGTCCTGACAATAATGTCCCCGCCACCCACGGCCAGAGCTTATCTCTCACTGGGGCAAGTAGAGGGTAATGACAGCCCACTCCCAGCATCTCTTCAGCAGGCCACCTGTCAGGACACGCTGATCCCCATCACGCTTCACGGGGATCCCGGGAAACTCTGAACTTAAGATACTGTTTGTCAATTCGTTGCAGTGCGATAGAGATGTGGAATCAATGAAGTACATTGTGCCACTAGATGTCAACATTTGTTGTTGAGGAAACTTGGAATCTGCTTTTTTAGAAAGTCACTTTTGGTTTGAATCTTACTTTTTGAAGGGCGTTGCAGAAATGGCTCGATGAAGGAACTGGCATTGAATTCACTTTCATGGCTCATTGGCACAATATCCTACTTCCTCTTTTTTTTATGTTTAACGTGTGAATGCTAAAAAACAAGAGCAGTTGTTGCACATTTTTTCAACCAAATCCCCAAAGATATCGTGGAATAGCAGCCGAGTGTTGTAGCAGCAGAGTATAGCGTGTAGCAGCAGAGTATAGCGGTGTAGCAGCAGAGTATAGCGGTGTAGCTGTATAGCATCAGAGTGTTGTAGCAGCAGGGTGTGGCGGCAGAATGGGTACAATGCGTACATGTGCGATTGGATGCAGTGACATTGAGATTCTAAAGTCCCCCGTCGATATAGCAAGATCCATATCAAACCAGACAGGTCTACCCTGACATTGAAACCACCATGTCTCCAGCCCGGCCTACAGTACCCGGGTTCCACCCTCCACTGCACCCTCTCCAATAGGTGTCCTCTTACAGTCTTCACAGCTGTTTTTAGAGCACATGGTAGAACCGTTTGGGTGGGTGGGTGGGGGGGGGGGGGGTACCCACCTAGCTTATCTCTCGCTAATCTCGTGTTGTTGTTGTTGTTGTTTCCTCAGGACATACTGATAAACTGCCGCCGGGCAGCCACCTCCATATCCATCTCTCCCCTGGTGCCCTACTACTTGGCCGTGGGCTGCTCCGACAGCTCAGTCCGCATCTACGACAGACGCATGCTGGGGACCAGAGCGACGGGTAACACGCTTATGTTCAGCCGGCAGAGGTTCTGCCCGGACAGTTCAGCGCGGGGTATGACAGCCGTCGTATCGGCAGTGTTCACATGTACCTGGAGGTGAACAACGGGCAATGCCGTAGTGCCCAACGTGATTTTAAGTATACGTCATTGTCCATCACCCATGGGCAATAGATTTACATGAGCTGGTAGTGAACTCTGGGGCAATTGCTTTAAATTGTGCCACTGTCCCCTTTATTTCAAATACACAATGAAATAAAAAAAATATAAATCACATTGAAGATTGTGCAGTTATATGTGCAGTTAGATTTTTGTGTGCATTTATAGAGCATTTGTGGCGCCTGTCAGGAGGAGCTCTCCCCTGTGTGGACACGGAGTACTAGCGGTATAAACCTGAGTCGTCCCTGCAACCCAACTACTGCTTTTAAAAGTTTAAACACAAGAAGTCCTCGGTGTAACCGTGACAACCACACGCCTGCCTGCTGCAACTCAACCCCCCCCCCCCCCCCCCCCCGGGCGCTGCTATCTTGCTCGTAAACACCTCCTCACTTCTGTCCCCCCCCCCCCCTCCCTTCCAGGTAACTACATGGGGCGCGGTACGACGGGGATGTGCGTGCGCTTCGTGCCCGCCCACCTGTCCAACAAGTCGTGCCGCGTGACCTCGCTGTGCTACAGCGGCGACAGCAAGGAGGTGCTGGTCAGCTACTCCTCGGACTACATCTACCTGTTCGACCCGGCCGACGACCAGGCCCGCCAGCTGAAGGGGCCGTCCGATGAGCGCCGCGAGGAGGTGAGCGAGGCGGCGGGGAGGTGGCGGTGGCGAGGTCACCCCCGCCTGCAGGGTTTCATTGGTTCAGGTCTGGGGCCCTCGTCAGGCGGCCGTCGCGCCGGTCTAGAACCGGGGTTTGGATCCGGTTCTACAGTGCCGTGGTGTGCCACCGAAGTGTTCCCTTAGCCCGGGCTGACCCAGACCAGCTCCGGTGGGCAGGGGGTCTGGGACAACTCGAGGGTTCCCCTTAGCCCGGGCTGACCCGACCAGCTCCAGTGGGCAAGGGGGGGGGGGGGGGTGGGGGGGGGGTCTCCTGAGAGCCGGTTGACCGTGCTAATCCTTGGTGACAGCCAGATCAAAAATATTATTGACCCGGTCAACTTCGGTGCATCCAGAGCCCCCCCCCCCTGCCAGGGAACCTGACTCCTGCGTTTCCATAAAGCGAGTCCAAGCATTTAGCCCACTGTGCAGACCCACCTTTCCCTCTGAGCCAGCCTTGTGCTCTCCCAAGTCTCAGGACGCACGTGGGCCATGGGTGAACAATTAAAACGGAGCTGGTGCCACGTGCACCGCCCCCCTCCCCCCCACAGAAGGTGATATGGATGGTAAATGGAGAAGGCTTTGTTTTGGCTGGCTGGGCCTCAGATCAGAGTGCCCTGCAGGCTCCTCTGAGAGAGAGAGAGAGAGAGAGAGAGAGAGAGAGAGAGAGAGAGAGAGAGAGAGAGAGAGAGAGAGAGAGAGAGAGAGAGAGAGAGAGAGAGAGAGAGAGAGAGAGAGAGAGAGAGAGAGAGAGAGAGAGAGAGAGAGAGAGATGAGAGAGAGAGAGAGAGAGAGAGAGAGAGAGAGAGAGAGAGAGAGAGAGAGAGAGATATGCAGGGACTTCATCACGTCACAGAGGCGATTCATGTCGTAGATCCTCAGGTCAGACTAAACTTCCTTTCTAAGCAAGTCTTAAATGGGTTTGCAAATTGCCACTTTAGGATTGCGAAACACAAAGTTGTAAACGGATAAGGAAATTGCAGCATTGCACACTACTCGTTTTGTTCACGACCTGATGGTTTGATTAAAGATTGACAATATGATCAGCCAGTCTGACGGTCTGGGTTTTGCCAGTAGGTGTGAGATTAGTGTGAGAGAAACTGCAGGTTTTGGTGTATTGATATCTGGCGGGTGCGAGGAAGCCGGGGGGAAACGGAAACGTACCAGTGTATCAGCTGTGTTTCCATGTGAGCACTGATGCACATTCCTTTCCAAATACAGCAGCCCGCTATGTTCTGCCACCGGCAAAAAATAGCCCAGGTCCCGAGGTGTAGGGCCTGCCAAGGAGAGCCTAGTTACCCCTCACCTCCCCCCACACCTTATCTCTTTCTTTCGCTCTCACTCTCTCACTCTCTCGTTCTCACTCTCTTGACCTAACTCTCACTCTCTCTCTTGTCCTTCTTTTCTCCTACTCTCTCTCTCCATCTCTCGCTTCTCTCTCTCTCTCTCTTGCCCTTTCTCCCTCTCGCTCTTTCTAGTACTTTCTCCACCCCTTTTTTCACTCACACTCTTTATTTCTCTGTCTCTTACTCACTCTCGTACTCTGGCTCTCTTATGCTAGCGCTCTCCCTCGCTCTCTCTTGTTGCACTCCTATTTACATTCAGGGCATTTAGCAGACGCTTTTATCCAAAGCGACTTACAATAAGTACATTTGTCATAAGAAGTGAAACAATATATCGCTGTCGGTACAGTAAGGATGTTCATCAAACAAGTGCAAGTACTAACAATCGCTAGGCTAACCCATTCCCTGTATCCAGCAGTGATAGCTAGGATAAGATGCTACACAATTAAGTACTATGAATAAATACAACGTACATTAAGTGCGTACATTAAGTGCCAGGACGTACAACAGACAATAGTGGGAGGGGGGGAGTGGATGGCTATGCAGAGTCCAGGTGAACTCTGAACAGGTGAGTTTTGAGTCTCTTGCGGAAGCTGTCAGGACTCTGCGGTCCTGACATCGGCAGGGAGCTCGTTCCGCCACTGTGGTCCCAAAACAGACAAGAGTTGTGACTTTGCTGATCGACCTGCCGGACCTGGCTTTGATCTCGGATCGGCCACTCACCATCCTCTCTCTTGACTCTCACATTTTTCCATTCTCTCTCTTTCTTTCATTCTTTCTTCCTTCCTTTCTTTCTCCCCCCCCCCCCCCCACCACCTTGCTGTCGTTTGTTAGCCCTTGCTGTTCATTGTGCCGAGTGGGGGTGCTTATTCGCAGCGTTTCCTGGCCCACCACCTGCAGCACAAACACAAATCCCCAGCCATGTCCCGCTGCATCTGAAACAGTCATGTCCCGCTGCATTCTGAAACAGTCATGTCCCGCTGCATTCTGAAACAGCCATGTACCGCTGCATCTGAAACAGCCATGCGTTGATGGCAAAGACACAGTTGATGCGCGTGCTTGTGTGCGTGTGCGTGATGAGACCGACGAGGGAGGCTGTGTGTGCGCAACTGCGCTGTCTGGAGCCGATTTTGGAGTGACGGATTGATAACGTGTGTGTGTGTGTGTGTGTGTGTTTGTTTACGTCCACAGCTCAGACAGCCTCCGGTCAAGCGGCTCCGTCTCCGGGGGGACTGGTCCGACACCGGGCCCGCGCTCGCCCCGAGAGCGAGAGAGAGCGGGATGGTGAGGCGGGAACAATCAATCTTTCCCCGCGCACACATTTCTATACACACAGGCACAATAAGCACATGATTGCCTCAGGCTGAGATGTCGGCGTGTCATTACACTCACGTAAAAAAAAAATCACACACACAAAAGCCTGTACAACACAAGCCTGAAGAGCCTCTTCCCCGTCCGTTGTCTCCGCGTCCAGGCGAGCAGAGCCCCAACGTGTCCCTGATGCAGCGGATGTCCGACATGCTGTCCCGCTGGTTCGAGGAGGCCAGCGAGGCGCAGGAAACCGGGAGGCCGGCCTCAGACCAGACCCAGAGGTAACCCCCCCCCCCCCCCCCCCACTACACTATGCTCCAACCCCACTCTGGATCGCAGTCCTGGCTCATTCTGAGGCAACATAGTCCCTGTTTACAAGAGTATCCAGATCTTACTCTGTTTCTTTTTATCAAAATTTCTCAGAAACCCATGTGTTCACACGAAATGGTATCCTGGCTATTGCCAGACCAAGCTCAATCGTAGATTGCGCGTTGGTTTGGGAGGCTGCTGTCCTTTTATTCAGCACAAGAGGCGTGATCAACGGCCTAGTTCAACTGACTCTGTACGCAATTGGCTGCTTGACGTTGTTTCCCTGTCGTCTGTGTTAAACCAGCCAATAGCGCGCCTGGGGGAGAAGCCAGCTTGGTGATTGGCTCCCGCTCTGCTCCAGACCCTTCTGCAGGGCGGATTCAAATCGCTGGCAGAACGGGCTGGGGTACCCAGCCTAATGAAAAGGCCCAGCTCTCTCAGGACGGTCCTCACCCCGTTTACACATGGGGCTCGTTTACGAGGGATTGTGGTTTGGAGAACGGTTGTCTAGATCTTCAGTACAGACGGTTCCCGCCTGTTAGTTATAGAGCTATAGATGGTTTAATGAGAATATAGTGATGTACATTTACAGAATATGGTCGGGTGGCTAGGGCTATTTACTATTCGGAAGCTTGCTGCGCTCTGTCCCCCGAGCACTGATTGGTCCAATCAACTTAAGATTTTTGGAAGGAGCATTCGACCGGGATCCCGGCCAGACTGATCTGCAGAGAGAATCGGAATATGAACTTGAGGATCGTGATGGTAACCCAAAGCTATATAAAACTCTGGGTAAGCTTTGTATAAAAAATACCCAGAGAGGAAAAGCTGCAAAATGAGTGTTTATTTATCCCCAGGGACAGCCATCCGTCCAGAGATAGGCTCCAGTACCCAGATGGAGGCCAGCTCCCCACCGGCCGCCACAGAGACCCCCACTCAGGGGCCCAGCACTTCAGAGGCCCCCACCGTATCTCCCAGCACTTCAGAGGCCCCCACCGTATCTCCCAGCACTTCAGAGAGGCCCACGGAGGGTCCCGGCTCTTCAGAGACCCCCCGCTCAGGGTCCCAGGCTCTTCAGAGACCCCCGCGGAGGCGGAGGCCAGCCCGCACTGCCTGCCGCCGCCGCCGCTCCTCCGCCCCAGCCCGCCTCCACTTCCTCCTCGGGGTCGTCGCCGGCGGTAAACGCGCTGCCCGCCTCCAGCACGTCTGCATCAGTGGAGCCCTCCTCCTCGTCCCTCCATTCTTCCCCGACGCGGAGCAGAGCGGTCGCGCTGACCCCGCCACTGCCCCACCCCGACACGCACATCTGGCCCGGCTGCACCTCAGGTACGGCTCCCACCTTGAATCAACGTGTTCTTTGTAGGGATCCACGGATCCATATGGATTTTTTTTTTTTTTGTTAGGGCCGATGCAGATTTTTTTTTTTGATCAGCCTTTGCCGATAACCGAGCTGCCAATTTTCTTGAGCCGAACGCAGCAGACAACACACACACGCACGCACGCACACACACACACACACACACACACACACACACACACACACACACACACACACACACACACACACACACACACACACACACGCACACAGCCCTTTCAGCGTTTCACTTCCTCTGTTTGCCTCCCCCCTCCCCCCCCACCCCCCCTCCCCCAGTTCTGTTCCCGGTAGAGTCCGGTCCTCACCGGCTCCCGGTCAGCCTAGTGTGCCGGCGGCTGCAGCGGCTGCTCCAGCTGGCCGAGCCCCGGGTCAGGGCGGCGAGCGGGTGGGCCACGCCCACGCTGCCCCGCCCCCCCCAGAGAGACAGTCCCACAGAGCCCCTCCCACGGCCGCCGCCGCCGCCGCCGGCCGGGGGCCCGAGTCCCTCCGCCCAGGTTTACCCCCCCCACCCCCCACCCCCCACCTCCCCTTCCCCTGCACATGCACCTGCTGTTTGCACGGCCTCTACCATCATGAAACACCCCCCCCCCCCCGCCCCCCGGCAGAGCGGCCCCTCCCTCTGCCCATCATGTGACGCCAGGACCCAGGAGGAGCTGATCACTGTCCCTAAACCCCCATCCTGCACCTTGATCAGCTCCTCCAATCGGATCCCATCTCGCTCACGATAAGTCTCCCATCATTCCACCTGCTGCTTGAGTTGTCCGCTCCTCCCCTCCCTCCCAGTGTGGAGTGCGTCTGTGCGCTGGTTTACTGGTCCACGCTTGATCACACGGAGATAGAGAGTTAGCATTAGCAGCTGAAGCTGTGGGGCTGCGTCGGGACACGTGTGTGTGGAACATGCTGGAACACAAAGGAATTGCCTGCAACCTAATCAAATACCTGCTTCAACCATTCATCACCAGTCTGCCCTGACCTGTATTGGCTCTGGATGTGGACAACATGATCAATGATCATGTCCGATGTGTATGCCTACTAAAGTGCATTACTACGATCTATTTCAAAATCATCCTACTCCCCTGTGTTATTCCCTGGCATCACATTCAACTGCTAATAGTTTTAATATAAGAAAAAACAATTAGCCTCGTGACATCATAACCCAGTAATGAAGGACACTGATACTGGCACAGGGGAACCCTTCTCTTTGCCAACCCTTCCCTTTAGACCAAGTGTAACACTTCTTTTGCCCAGGGATCCCTCCTAGTAGCAGTGGTGTTTGACCGGCTTTGATTGGCTTATATGGGACGGAGCTCTCGCGATGTCGGGCGTAGTGTGCTCTCGCCTGCCTGCCTGGTGGTTTGTCTAACATGATGGGGGGGGGGGGGGGGGTGGGGTGTTGATGGTTAACCTGCCAGCCTGCGTGTGTGAGGCGTATGGTAATGAGTATGGTGATGAGGAACTCTTGTTGACTCCCAACGTTTGTCTTCCAGATTCCCCCTCGTCTGTGGTAAACAAACAGCTTGGGCTCCATGACTCTCAAATGAGCAGCAGGGTGCGTCTCAGACACCGCACGCACGCACACACACATCCAGCACGCACTACCGCAAACACACACATTACACACATTACACACATTACACACACACACACACACACTCTAAGAAGGTTGTACTAGAAAACAAAAAGAAAAAGCCTTTTTGGAGCCATTACGATTTTTCAATACAATCACGCAGTGATGTAGAGGGAGCTCACCCGATAGACTTATCCCAATAAGACTGTTTTGTGTTGAACATCAATAAGTAATCATAAACGCGGTACACGCAGGAAACCTGCAGGATCAGACACATAATGGGGTTCAGAAG
>NC_140284.1:17655138-17715305 GCF_964030765.1 Micromesistius poutassou | reverse complement strand
AGAGAGAGAGAGAGAGAGAGAGAGAGAGAGAGAGAGAGAGAGAGAGAGATCACAAGCAACAGGATCCCCAGCCCAAGAAGAACAATAGTATATTCAAAAATGTGTATACCAAAAAAATAAATAAACAATACACTCAGAACCAGGCTTTTGTCTTTTCCTGGAAGGACCAAGAGCAGCAGCTGCCCCTCTCTCAACTTCCAACACCTTCTCTCAGCGACACCCAGAAGAAGCTATGTCTTTTCGGTCCTATCTGGGACCTACCGTGACCCCACGCTGTGCTTCTTGACTGGTGTGCGACCCCAGCATAGCCTGAGGTTTTAGACAGAATATTTGCATGCTTAGAGTTCAGTCACACAATCCCAGCATGCATCTCTCTGGGATCAAAACAATTCTGTCTGACCGGAAACCCCATTTTTATTTTTTATTTTTTAATTTTCACAAATGTTAAAATTAGAGTAACATTTGTGATGGATACACAAAACCACATACACATCCGGTCCTACTGGCCTGGAAGATACCTTACAGAAGACCTATCATTTGTGATGTGTTTGTGTGTTTAAATCACTTTGCTTTCAATCAGCTGTTCTCACATAGCGTGCCAGCATAGTGATCCAACATTATTTATATATATATATATATATATATATATATATATATGAATGAATGAGAGAGGAGGTGTGTGTTCTGTTTCACGTGTCAGCATGCCTTCCCGCCGTTGCGCTCCACAGGCGGTCGGCGGCGGCCCGCATCCAGGAGCTGTTCCGCCGGAGGAAGGAGCGGAGGGAGATGGAGGAGAGCGAGACCCAGAACATCCGGAGGCCTTCGGTCAAAATGGTCTACAAGGGCCACCGCAACTCTCGGACAATGGTACCCGACGGCGGCCGCTGTGTGCCCCTGAGTCAAAGGTCCCCACGACGCGCCACCAGGTGTGAGTGTGATTGACGTCACAAGTGGACACGCCCACTTGTGACGTCAGAAGAGCCCGATTTTTTTAAAACGGCTCGTAACGGCTAATCACACTCACACCTGGTGGCGTGCCGTGGGACCCTTTTAACCTGCGGTTTATCGACGTCGGCTGCAGCGACTTTGAAACCAAACCGTCGCTCATGGTAATGTTGCTGTGGCCGTTTGTCCCCCCCCCCGCCCGTCTTCCAGATCAAAGAGTCGTGTTTCTGGGGCGACAACTTTGTGATGAGCGGGTCGGACTGCGGCCACATCTTCGTGTGGGACCGCCACTCGGGAGAGCACCTCATGCTGCTGGAGGCCGACAACCACGTGGTCAACTGTCTGCAGCCCCACCCCTACGACCCCAGTTAGTGCGCGCACGCACACACACACACACACACACACGCATTTAATTCATTTATTCGGAATGACCAATACTTAGGACACAGCATTCCAAATATTAATAAAGAGCCCATTTATGTCTCACACAGCAACAAAAAAACACTGTGCAAGTACTTACAGCCAAGCAAATCAGTAAATAAATACGTTATCAGGGGTAGAGGTGGCACCGCCTTCTCCATACATGCAGACTGCCTATGCTTGCTGACACAGAGCAGTATTTGGCTATTTGCTTAGATTTCTTCTTATTAAGTCCAGCAACTGGATATAAATGGACATGGACATAAATAAGTACAACCAGTTTTGTGCTATAACCACCTACTGAAAGAGCATGAGTTAATGGCTGGTATTTTCGCATTTTGTCTGAGAAACACAGGTCCATGTACATGTCAAAGCAACAACCCACTTCCAGAATCACAATGGTTTTTAAAACATCAACAACAACAATGTCAGGAGTGTTTGGAGAGTCTCTAAGAACACTTTCTAGCAAGTAGTCGTTCAAGTGTGTGAACAAGTTAAATTGTATTTTTTTGTTTGTGTGTATTACACTTTGTCCATATATTCTGCGTAGTTCGTTGGCTGTAATATCGACAATGCAATCGTGTCAGGCACACACACACTCTCCCCTGCTCTGGGGTCTGTCAGCGTTGCTGTGACGATACAGGGAATGGTTTCTTGGTTTTTATGGTTTTATTTGTTTGTTGCAGTCATGGCCTCATCTGGGATCGACTATGATATCAAAATCTGGTCGCCTCTGGAGCAGTCCCCTTCCTTCAACAGAGTCCTCGCTGATGAGGTATGACTGTTTGAAAACTGATTAAATAGGGGGCAGAAAGACTTCAATGGCTGAAGGGTATTTGGATTTTACCATTGTCTGCTGCCATCTTTACCTGCTCACTGTAAGTCGCTTAAGGTGGATAAGGTGACCAATACAATGACCAAATAGTAAATGTAACTTCAGGTATGACTTATGTGAAAATTGACTTACGGCTATTTACTCTTTGTTATTGTCCATTCAAATTGAACATCTAATCTTGAAATCTTGTTCCCTGCTGTGTGTGTCCGTCCGTCTGTCTCCAGGTGATCACTAGGAATGAGCTAATGCTAGAGGAGACCCGGAACACCATCACCGTCCCCGCCTCCTTCATGCTCCGAATGCTGGCCTCACTAAATCACATTAGATCAGGTATACACACACACACACTGATAAGCACATGTACACACACACACACTTCCAGACAACACAAACACAGATGCACAATAACATTCATTGCCATTTGTACATCGTGACATAGTTGTTTCGCTACTGCAGAGAAATGGGATATAATTAGTGTATAGTTTGTCCGTATCTCTATTTACGTTTTGTTTTCTCCATCTTTTCCATCTTGTAGATCGGCTGGAGGGAGATCGTTCTGAAGGTTCTGGGCAGGAGAACGAGGACTAGCATTAGCTACTTGACGTTTTAATTTAATTAAAAAATAAAACACAAAAAACATTTTGTTTTTTGCTCGTAAGCACTTGTAAACCCAAGATTTGTACATGTCTACTGTAGAATACTTCCTGATGAGAATTTCTATGCCCCTCTCATCGCTTTTTTAAGAAGACTTTCTTACTAATGTTTCTGAATGAGGGTAAAAAAAAAAATGGTGTAATAAAGATCTGGGAAATAATAGGAGTGGATGCAAGGGGGGGAAAGTCCTCTAAAAGAGTGAAAGAAGCAACGTTTGTGAGGATGGAAAGTGCAATATTATTTAGGCAGGAGAATGGGAGCTTAATCAGTGTTATGTGTGGTGGTTTCTTTTTTGTAGCAAAAGGCAAAGAACTTCAACCTTTATGTACTGCACTGGCGGTTCTGCATGTCAACACGAATCGTGCTTCAATTTAAACTATACCCTTTTTGAGTTTGTGTTTTGTTTTTTTTTTGTTATTGAAACAAAGCTGTATTTTCTCGTCCCCAAAAGGGTTAAGTCAACGAAACAATCCGTTGCCAATTTCTTTTGTGTTGCAAAAAGTTTCTGGAGTAGATGTTTTTTCAGAGATGTGTTTCTGTTAAGGCCTGGCCCACTGCCTGTGCATCTCGTCTCACCAGTGAATGAACAAATAAATTCATTCCGAACAAATGACGCTTTTCTTTCATTGACCTTTTTAATTGTCTCTGATTATGGGCTGCCATGGGGGATTTTTTCAAAGTCGTGTTTGGAAGATGTATGCAAGTCTAGTTTACTTGAAGTTCACTTCAACTAAAAAAAAAAGTGTTCTAAGTTAAGACGGTCCCCTTGATTGGCTACGGATTTCTCACTACCATAAATGGACATTGAGGGACAGTTGGTCGTTGTTTTGGTAGCTGCTGTTGGAAAAACAAAGCGTTTTATTGCCCTGACTGTTATCTCACACCTTTCAACTATAAGTGGGAAAACAAAAACACTGTCCGAGCCTAATAGGATTTTAGTTCAGTATACTTGGTCACGTCTTGTTTCTTTAAAAAAAATAAATAAACTTTGTAGAAAACATTACAAAGCATGAATATTTTTATTAGTGGACATGAAAAGTACACTTTTGTAGTGCATCGCTTCCTCCTACAAAATAGTACCATATTATTATGCAGAGAGGTTTCAGTCTTAAGTAAATCATGTTGACTGCAGTAACTTACTGGGGTCTCCGGCAGCACAGAGCCACACTAACACTACAGCCCCTAAGTTGGTCATACACAGGGTTTGTATTGTGGCATTCATTCCAGTCGTAACGTCTGGTTACCCCCTACTTCACTCTAATGACGTGCAAATGAAGACAATATAACTTCCTAAACAGCCTATGGGTTATCGCTGTCCGTGTACAAACAGGAGTATCCTTCTAATCATAAAGTACATATTGTGTTTGCTTTGAAATCTCATCTTCAAATTAACTACAAGATATTTTTTTGGACTACTAGATATATTGGTCTTGGTTGAATGTTTTTGTACAGCTTTAAGTACATACAACCTTGATATATATTTTTGAAACAGGTTTCTGCATAAACCCACTTGCAACAACCCTTGTCATTGACTTCAACAGCACTTACATCAAGTTCTCCCGTCAGGACCACAGACTAACGTTGACCTATCGCCAGGATGGATTAAACTCCTCCAGCACACACTGGAAAATTGAAGTGCAACTCTGGTGTACACCATCATTTCTGGCACACGATCACAGGAGAATGCAAAGGACCACAAGTAAAAAATGAGGTACAAAACACAATAAGGGGGACTATCTAGACACCACGAATACCTGACAAACACTGACTCACAGATCCCGTTAGTCCGTATTACATGAGGCACGCAGCCATGCAAATAATGAAAAACAATACAAAACATTGATAAATAAATCATTGGAGTAAACAAAAGCTACAATTTTGAATCGTGTAAGAAGTCACAGCAGTAGAATAATTCCTATATTTTTTACTATAACTAGCAAGGCACTTGATGCGTACACTTGGTCCAACATAGTGGAATGAATAATGTGCTGCTTTTCCTAAAAACAAGTATTTCAAGTATGGACGAAGACACAATAAACTCCCAAGCAGAATATTGTTTCACCGCTTTGGGAGACCTCCTCTGAATAATATTGTCTTAAGAAGTTGACAATACACACACTACTCTGGTTTCAGTCATTCGTTTAACAAAAAAATTGAATTGATTTTTTTTTGTTGAAAATTTGTGTTTCCTAGTGGCCAGGCACGAAACATGTCTCATTCACGATAAAAGCTTTGCGGAAGTGGTCAAACAGTCAACAGTTATTTTTGTAGAAATATGTTTTACACCTACGTCATGTGTGCCCGTCACTATCGGCAACGTTTGTTCTCTTACAAAAATGTAATCAGCACGGGGCTATAGCCACCCCCTCACCCCCATCTTCCCTTCATGTCCGTCCAACCGTCCGTCCGTCCTCCAGCCGCTCATGCGTCGCCGTGTACCTTGAAGAGGTCGTGGTGCTCCGGGTGGGGGGGGTAGCGGTCCAGGCTACAAAAGGGCCACGTTCGTCACTTGAGCTCCTCGTCCTCGTCCTCTGGCTCGTGGTCTCGGTCGTCCTTCACGATCCCCTCGTCGATGCTCTCCAGCCTGAGTCTCTGGCCGTCCAGGTAGCGCGGCCGGGCGGGGGCCGACCGGGCGGTGAACGCCCCCCCGCCCGGGAGGCTGGAGTCGTCCCCGAAGAGCACCAGCTTGGCGTCGCTCTCGATGGCTTTGGCCAGGCCCGCGGCGAAGCTGTCCAGGGACTTGTGGATCTCCGCGTGGACCTGCACCGTGGAGGGCAGGGTGCTCTCGGCTTGGGGGACAGACGGAAGTTAAGCGGTTAAAATAGACGACGTTAACCGAGCGAGACCACCTACGTTTCTTTGCATTGCATGGTTTTTGTTGACGTGTTCGCACTACAGTTAATTCAGACATAATTCGATTAGATTTTGGATTACGGATTTTGGATTATGAGGCTCAGAAACTCAATAGATTCCACATGCTTGTGGTAAAAGTAGGAACGCTCAGATTCAGGCCACTTAGTTAGCAGTATGGTGTTGACAGAGCATGTACGTTTTGGAGTGTGTGTCCGTTCCCCTGTAATTTCCACTCCTTTGTTCCCCGGGAAATGACAGGTACCTTTGGAATGCTCCACCTGGTCCTCAAAGGTAACGGAGCTCCGCCTCTTCCCGGACGAGTTGCCATGGGAGGGGGGGTGGGAGGAGCCATCGGTGGAGAAGTTATCAAGCAGCATCACGTCTGTACCTTAGGGAATGAAAAAAAAAAGATGATGAATTGAAAAGGTGTTTATGCTTTTACTACCTTGCATTTAATTGTGCCTTATTTTGTAATAGCAGGTTCAAACCAGCTTCTGGTTCATTGATTTAGACAAGGCATCATCATAAGCTGTAAATTGAATGGCAAAAGTAAAAAGAAAGTCCATATAGAAGACATTTCATCAAAATAATAATAACAGGTATTTTACTAACAGTTAAAAACATTGACAGGAGACCATCACTGCTGTGGGAATATAACATCTCTTCTTCTAGTGATGTTGTCTTCATGTGTTAAGGTGAATGATGTTCCTATATTGGTTACGAAAATAGGGTGGGCATGCATTTCTTTCATGCTTCCTGTGTCCGCCTCCTTCCTGTGTGCGACACTTACAGGAGTCCTGAGTGAAACTGAAGCCGGTGTCTCCCGTGCTGCTCCCAGGGGCCAACAGCTGTCCTCCAGCCAGCATCGCCGTCAGGTGGGGGGACATCCCTAGGTCTGGAGCACACACACACACAACACACAACGTCACATCAACGCTCCATCGGAGCAACGACCAAATTCATACAGTGCCTTCAAACTGAATATAATAGTGATAATAAAGTCCATTAAGCCGTCGCTTTCATCCAAGGTAAAGTAATATCTAAGGTCATTTCATTTAGGCATCGGCCGATTTTATTATCACTTTTATTTTTTTTGGCCCGCGGCATGATTTTCAGACAGACAAGTTCAATTAATGTTCCTTTTTTAATTTGAGACTTGTTATCATCATTGTGTCATTTTTTATGATGTAAATTGAGGGAGCGAATGCAGTATCGGCTCAAGAAAATTGGCAGCCCGTATCGGTCATCAGCTGATGAAAAAAAAAATCGCTATCGGCATCGGCCTAAAAAAAAATCCCTATGAGTGGATCCCTATCGGGGATCATCTCACCTGTGATCCGGTTGGAGATGCTGAAGAGCCGCGAGGTCCGCTGGCGCGTGGCGAAGGGCTCCCGGTAGTAGCGGTCGCCGAAGCACATACCCAGCAGCTCCTTGCGCACCGTCTTGTTCCACAGGCCGTAGATGAGCGGGTGGCACACGGCGCTGCAGAACGACAGCCAGGCCACCAGCGTGCCCGCCGTCTGGGACGCCGCCTCCGGCCCCCACACCGCGTCGCAGCACACCACCACCACGTAGGGCCCCCAGGTCACCAGGAAGGTACCGATCACCACCAGGATGGTGACCAGCGCCTTGCACTGGCTGCCCGCGTACACCAGGCTGCGCCGGCTGCCGTTGCTGCACGTCGACGTGCTCGAGTTCTTGCGACCGCTCTTCTGGCTGCTGCCGCCGCCGCCTCCGCCAGACTCGTCCTCCGCCACGACCACGGTGCCGCAGTGCACCTTGCGGGCCTTGGTGCGCGCCACGCGGAAGATCACGCCGTAGCAGCCCAGCATGGCGAGGAACGAGGGCAGGCTGCACCACGTGACCCAGAAGGCCGTGTAGCCGCGGTCCCGGTGCCAGGACGCCACGCAGGTCCGCTTGCCGCAGTCAAACTCGAAGGAGGACCAACCGAAGAGCGGCGGGAGGCAGGCCACGAGGGAGTGCAGCCACACGTACACGATCACCACCACCGCCCGGTTCCCCGTGATCTTCATGGGGTAGATCATGGGGTAGAGGACGGCATAGTACCTGAGGGAGCGCGTCGGGTTTTCGTTACAACTCTGGTCAAATAAGGCAGCAAGGTAGTGGCGTTCATAGGCACTCTTATGATATTGTATTGTTCCAACGGTATTATTACAATTGGAAAATTATTTATTGACGATTAGATCGTAGCATTTGGTTTAAGGTGATTTGTAGCTGGCACATGAACAAATGAATGTACACACAACTCTTGTTAGGGTTGAAACTATCCATGTATGCAACTGTTTTTTCTATCACTTGTATTGTATCATGTTAAACATAACAACAGTACGAACTAGAATGTGTTGATTGTGAGTGCGGTAGGTGGCAGCAGTGCTCCAACAACGTGGGGCCGTTCTCTTCTGGCTCCCTGTCACATGGAAGGTGGCCACTAAACCCCAACAAATGCAGCATTCAACGGTAATTCAGGGCAACATGCACTGCCACGTTAACCCTATACACCTAGGCCTTTATAATAGCCCTCTTGTTGTGAGCTGTTGGCGCGGTCATCTCCTAAACACTTTGTTAATCTGGATTAGCATCTTTGCCTTTTTTTCCGCTCCGAAAATCCTGAATACATTTCACTAAATGTAAGAGCACATTGTGTTTCATTAACTCCCGTCTTTGTGAGAAACAATCCATCAGCAACACATTTCCAATTATTAAAAGGTATAAACAGGTAATACGTTAGGGTTGTTAGGGTCAACTAGACTGTAAACACATGTCTAGTTGCTTGTAAGAAAATGTGTCCATCAAAAGATCACCCAAACAACCATTCATCCCCATGGCTCCATCAGAATTCCTAACTAAAAGCACTGCACTGCACTGTGTATATATTACTAGGTGGTTTTATGTTGTGCATTGAAAAGGTGTTTATGCTTTTACTACCTTGCTACTTCAGCATTTTCTTCATCCACATTTGTGAACAAAGGTATACTACCCACTTGTATTGTAAAGTAGAACATTTAATTGTGCCTTATTTTGTACTAGCAGGTTCAAACCAGGTTCTGGTTCATTGTTTTAGACAAGGCATCATCATAAGCTGTACATTTAGTTCATTAAAGAGAAAAGCAAAAGTAAACAAAAAGTCCATATAGAACACATTTCATCAAAAATAATAATAGAGGTATTTCACCAACAGTCATTTGTTTTCGGGCAATGTTATTACTGAGCACTGACCTGTCAATAGCTATCGCCCCCAGGGTGAGCATGCTGGCAGAGCTGATGAGCAGGTAGAGCAATGCGGTGAAGTTGCACCAGACCACACCGAACACCCACTCCCTCTTCGCGGAGCTCACCGCCACGAACGGCAGTACCAACACGGACAGCAGCAAGTTGGACAGCGTCAGGCTGAATACGAACTTGTTGCTGGGCGTGAGCAGGTACGGCCTCCGATACAGGGTCCCCACAATCAGGAGGTTTCCCAGGAAAGCCAGGAGGGTGATGGTCACAATGCTGACCGTCTCCAACACCGCCTGGCCCTCATTATTCCCCAGTGCGGTACAGTTCCGACTGGTATTCATGGTGAGAGACAGGGCCACTGGAGATGTGAAGGCATAGTAGTACCCTGGTAGGAGACAACAGGGAGATAATAGGTATGTGATGAAAGGCCAGTTGGTTAGGGGTGCAAAGGTATCCCAAACAGTGGAGCTGTAAACCTACCGAGGCTGTTATTACAATGCAAAATACGGTCAACCTACGCATGCGTTGAGTGTCACGGGAAAATAATAAACTCGCTTGTTGCTTAACCACTGCACACATTACACTATTAGTATTTCAATGCGTGAAAGGGCTTTTTGGGACATCCGAGTGTTGGTGAAACGAGCCAAATATCAGATTCGCTCTAGGCGATATAAAGAAGCGTTGCACACGGGTAAAACCCCGTTATAAACACCCGTTATGTATCCGCGACGTCCGGTTTTGTCGCGCACCGGAGCCCACTCACCCGACCTGGCTCACGCATAAAGTAAGTTAGCATAGCTTAGCGGAGAAAACTTTCTCCATTGTCCCTCAAAGAGAAATCTCCAGCCCTGTACTTACCGGTACGGGGAAAACAACGTTACGGGTCAGTATTCGTCCTGTTAAATGTACGTTTCCCATTCTACTCGTCGTTCAGAACCATGTGGGTCGCGGCTGGACTTTGAGCGCGCGGGTCTCTACGCCATCGCGGCGACTCGGAGCTCAGTAGAAAACCAGCTGCGGTGCAATGGCGTCGCTCCCCCCCCACCCCGACCCACCCCCAACTCCTCACCTCACCCAGCGGAGCCCCTGGAGAGCGGTGGGTGGTCTGGTGGCTGGGATGACATGTAGTCATTCTGTCCTCGCTTCGGTTTAAACGTGGACGTTCAACCATAAGTACACTCACAGAAAGTAGTATACCAACAAAAAAAAAAAAACTATGGTCTGGGATGACATGCAGTCATTCTCCTCGTTTTGGTTTAAACCTTGACGTTCAAAGTTCAACCAAAAGTAGGCATACACTCACAAAAAGTATACCACCGTTAACACTACACCCATTTGACGGGTCCCATTTCATGGGTGTAGGCCAGGGTTTACGGTGGTATACTTTTAGTGAGTATACTTTTGGTAATTCATGTGGGGAATAGATGCGATATGAACTTCAACGCAGAACCGTGGGGTGGGATGCTGCTTCATTTAATATATCCCGAGCGTCAGAAGTTATTGTTTAACAGATAGATGTCTTGTCCGAGGCGTATTGTGTTTGGTTGAATGAAATTTGGTTCCTCTGGACCACCTAGGTAGACCAAAGCTTCCCGCAAATACTCGTCACCCCCAATCAGCCAATCGCGGCGGAGGGATGTGGTTCGTTTCTATTCCTCATCCATCCACCAGGGGACGCGGATTCACCTCTTCCGAAACCAAAGAGCAGTTTAAAAAGTAACTAGGCTAAGAAATGTATTTATTTATTATCGTGTTATTTATAGAAACATCATTTTGCTAATGTGATATAAATTATTAGAAATACCAAACATCTCAATGAAAATACAAACAATTTAACACATTTACAAAAAGTCTTAACAAATTCTTATCTTTAATAAATTGCAAACATAAAACAGTGAGAATAATCATCCAGTCTTCCCTCAGTTGAATATCCTAAAATTGTAAACATTATTTAACAGTGTAACGTCGAGGCTAAAACCTTGGCATTTTAGTCTGTGGGGTGTAGTCAACCAGCAGAGAAAGCATTAGACCCTAGAAGAAAAAAAGGTGATGTTGTTAAAAGACACATTTTTAACAATATATATATTTTTTAACAATTAAATAATATGAATAAATAAATTTAATAAATAAAACAGGCAAAAAAAAGGAAGGTATTTTACTTGGGGTATAATTATCGTTAATACATAACATCAAAACGTAGTGTGGCAGACACTACAAAATGTAGGTTTAACAATGGAACCAACTGGCAAACTACCTGTAACTCTACCTGTAACGGTTTTAATTAGGCTATATCACTCATTTAATTTTAATTCCATCCATTCTACATCTCTGTGTAAATGTTTAAAAACTTCTGTTAGTTGTTGTATATTTGATGTATTTGCATTGTATGCTGTGTATGTATTGTCGTTTTTGCTTTGCATTTGTTTGACTCGACATCATTGCAAATGAGGGTCACCCCTCAACTGATCCCTCTGGTATAAATACTGTTTAATGAACCGGATCAGCAGTAAAACTCACCATGATGGTCCACTTCCTGTTCTCGGCCTCGGGGAAGACCAGGGATCGGGGGGAGTAGAACACGTCGTCGTCCACCTCCTCTGGTTTCCGAGGAAGGCAGTGCAGGAAGGTCCAGTCTGGGTTGGCCACACTTCCTGTCTGGTGAGGATCAAACCACCACCGAGAGGACGGTTATAAACCTCTAATCAAAGTGCGGGGGCGGTGTTTGTTTTCTATTTGGCGTTTCTTAGCGTTATCGGGACTCAAGTGGTTACCTTATTGGTGATCTGGTAGCCATGGAAGTCTTTTAGTCTTTTCTTCTTCTCCTCTTCCTGTCCCATGCTGACCCAGGTGTCAGTGACCAGAACATCACTGCCCTTTGCTGCCTCCATCGGGTCGGAGGTCATGACTAACTGGGTCCCGTGCTGAGGGGAAGTATGACGTAGTCAATAGACAACAGTATTTCACATGATTATTTTTACAAACTTGATCCCATATGTGGCAACACACGTAACTTTGTAAACACAATTAAATAACCTGTTATCTGACAAACAGCAGCTAATGGATATTAATGTGCATGTTTCTGTGTGTGCGTGCGTACGTGCGTGCGTGCGTGTGTAACCTTACCTGTTTGGAGAGTCGTTGGGCCTCCTGAACCACGCTGGTGTCTGGCCCATAACCCTGAGAATGACGTACAGAATGGGGGTTTATTTTCCACCACAAGTCATGTCTGTCCATTATGGCACCCGTCTGTCCGTTATGGCAGCCATTGCATTCCTAAGCATCCCTGGAAGGAGCGATCCCTCACTCTGCATTACTTACTTCCCTTGGGGGCTGGCATAAACATAATGGCCTGTGAAGCCCTTTGAGACTGCAACTGTGATTAAGGGATTACTCTTCTCAATGATAATCAGGCATATGTGACAAGAATTAGACAAACTCCAAAAACTCCCATGGTCACAGAAAGGCGAATGCACCTTGGGGGTGGCGATCCTAAGATGGACGCCGAGTTTGGCCGCGGTCATCATGAAGGAGTGGAGCACGTTGTTTCCATCTCCGATCCAGCTCACCGTCAGACCGTCCAGTTTCCCATAATGCTCCTGTAATTAAACTGTGGTAAGTGGCAGGATAGGAGAGCTTACCTCGGAGTGGCTAGCCCTGTCTGCTACCCGATTCCCTGGAGCCGTACGCACCGGATGTAAAAGGGAATGAGTGGCCATTTTTGTGAACTGCGCCCAATAATTATACATCCATGAGCTGTAATCTCTCACTTCGTATAAATCCAACTGAGTGACTAAATAAATCTGAGTGACAGACAAAAGCATGTATACTGTATTTGCTAAATTGAAGTGTAGGCTAGTCAATTATTTAGTTGGAGAAAGGCCGGCACCTGTAAGGTCAGGAAGTCAGCCAGGATCTGGATTGGGTGGTAAAGATCACACAGGCCGTTAATGATGGGTATGGTAGCTTCTTTCTCCAGCTCCTTCAATGTAGAGTGGCTGTACACTCTGGCCAGCACGATGTCACACAGCCCAGAGAGGACCCTGCAACGATAAGCCATGAAGCTTGGTTACTCTTCAGCTCCATTGAGCTCAACATTTTCATTGGGACTGGGAAACACGGACCATAATCTGTCCAAACTAAAACAAGAAATACAAGCTTAAATTCTTGATGGCGAACAGTAGTGGTTGAGTTGATGTCAAGGGTTAGGGTTAGGGTTGGGGTTATTTTAGGATATTTCAAGTTCACTTATCTTTTTGTCTATGTCTTATCTGTCCATTGTGTTGGATTCCATGTGTGCAAAAAATGTGCAAAGCATTTTTACGTCCACACAATTCCAAGCTATATGGCTTCACTTTAATCCCTAGCATACAACATCATAGACAAAAGGATAGACAGTTCGACTTAATATAACTTAATATATATATATATAGATGGATAATTAACGTATAGATGCAGCATGTGAATGGAGATACCTCGCGGTGTCTGTAGAGCTCTCGTTGACACCCAGATGGATGTCTTGGGAGGTGAGGAAACACGGGTGACCACCCAGAAGTGCAAAACCTGTAAGGAATGCCAGACAACCATACAGGCCTATCGTTAGAATTATTTTTTTTTTTTATTTACTTGATAAACAAGAATTTCTTAGTGCTAATAAAAAAAGAACAATTCAATATAGGCCTTTTAATTGTTGCGTGTATGTGTTGTATCACAAGATCAGCGCGTAAAGAGATGTTTTTGTAACGTGCAACAGAGAGTGTCCTCTCAGCACTTCCATTGTATGGTGTATGAACGGGGCCAGAGTTGCCTGTGGGATTGTAGACGGATATACTGGAGAGCACACATTTAAAGGGCATTCAATTCTTACTAATGAATTGATGCAATAGGCCTACCGGCATTCATGGTGAATGAACACATGTATACTTTGACTAAACTACATGGCATAAGAAGGCCCCACCCAGGCCCCCGATCTGACACCTGTTTCAGTGGACATTCTGGTTCGGGTGCTCCTCTTCTCAAATATCATGGCAATCGATTTCCCTTGAAGAAGAGGAAGGTACTAAAATAGAGAAGTGGGAGTTACCTTGATTTGCCAAAATTGCGATAAGAAAACGAATGCACAATATATTTAATATGAAGTGAATATTTCACGAAGACAACTTATTTCGTTTACTACCTGGTTTTCTTTTTTGATCCTGTGTTTCAAATCTCCTGACACCCACAGAAGTCTCTTGATTTCATCTGAATTAAAATCTTTCAGTGTGAGCAAACTGCGCCCCTTTAGATTCACTGAACCCAAGCACGCTGCGCCAATGCTGGAAATAAACAAAAAATAAACAAATTAGGCAAGTTATTCCCTGGGATACTATTTACTGCTTTTCTTTTCTTTAAGTGTTGCCGTAATGATAAAATAGTTATCTGCTCGCCTTTGCCATTTAAAGCACTGTATTATATCTTACCTAAGTCCCCTCGCGTGGATAGTTTGAACATGTTTCAAACTTTTGCAAATGGAAGTGCTTACAACTAAAACTTTAGCCATTGCAAAACTCATCGAGTTGTGAATGGCAGGGTGCTAGCACCGTTAGCAAAGTCTTTCAGTGTGAGTGTTGGATTTCTGCACAAATGAACACACTGCATGCTTCAACATGCGTGGCCTCTGCGTCAAGTGAACACGCCCACAGGGCGTGTCTTTTGGACGCCCCTGGCAGTTTGGAAACTTCTATATAATAGTTACGAAGATATCACGAGCTGTTTTATTTAATTAAAGCTATAAACGTTACAAATTGCATCTGGAAATATACGAATAATTTCTCACAGTGCAGACAAAACCTTGAAGCCACAGCGACAAGATAAATGGCTAAATATCTCCTATATTCCAATTTCCTCCAGCGGTTTTCCATTTCGCAAAGAATATACGTAGGATTTGAGGACTTTATATTTCTAGAGAATGTGGAAAAGGGTTTCATATTTTACATTTGGAAAGCTAACTGAATAACACGAGCGGTCTCTGTTTTGTCATGTTTAATGTGGTGTTTTATACACTTGCTGAAACCCAAAAGATTAAATTTCCTCAGAATTGCAATAATTTAGGAATATCGACTGCTGCTGCATTTATACTAGTGATGTTAAAAAAGTTACTAGAGTATATTCATTTTAAATGATTTTCCTGACACGAATGTTCATAGAAAAGCATTCACATAGAAACGTTTTGTGGACATGCATTTATTTTTAGGGCGACATTGACTAACAAGTGTATTTATTATGTGTTATGTGTGTTGGGACGACAGTGAGCGTGTCGAACGCTTATGCATGGAATAGCAGGTGAGAAATACTACCGAAAGCCCATTTGAATGGCTGCTGTCTTGACCACTGTGGGTCTTGACCACTTTATTTCGGCCCGCCCCCTCTGACGTTTCATTCATTCACCTGGTGGCCTTGTGGCTGGTTAAGCGGTGCGCTGGAAAATGATTATAGAGTGGAAATGACAGGAGAGACCGATATTGACATACCCGGTGAGAGCATTGTCCTCTGATACCCTATACATTTAATAGCCTATCGATGGCTAGTCTACAGTTTGGTGTGTTAAAGCTGTTGCTATTTCTGTCTTGTTGCTGCGACTTACGGCTAGAGATCTGACAGGTTGGGTTAGGATTTAGTCACTTTGTACGCTTATTTCCCCGTTAGGTCATTTAACAATTTGTTTTCCGATGTAAGGAACATGCCTCGGATTTAAAATTGCCTATGTGATCAAATCTAACCCTCATCCTCAGAAAAGGGAGCCATCTTCACGTTTGGAAAGAGCAATTTTGCTGATAATGTTCAAAGTAAATTCTGGTTGAAAAACGACCATGCTGTGAAAATTGCTTGTGGGGAAGACCACACTGCTGTCATCACAGGTAGGCTGTAGGACAGGGAGGATATATCCTCCCTGTCTGGATATAATACCAATGTCTCCCCCCCCTCCCCCCCCCCCATCCTATAATATATTATATAACTGAATCCTGAATAATATATACATCATCTTATGAAACCTCACTTTTTAATAAGATATCTTCCCCTCTGGCATTGATGATGAAGAAACTCACCTCTAAATAATGTATCAAGTTTTAAGTTATAAAGTGACATCCTATATTAAATAATGTTATATAACTGTTGTTAAGTTGGCCCGTATGCCTTACAGGTAAAGGAAGACTGTTAATGTTGGGTTGTAATGACTGGGGCCAACTTGGACTGGGACAGCAGGCAGCTGCTGTCACACCCACCTTTGTTAAAGGTAAACGAAAAGCATATCAGCAATTGTTTTATTTGTTGATGCAGTTTGATGTGAGTACTTGACATGTTCTTGTATGTTGTATGCTCTTTGTATGTTTTTAGCTTTCAAGTCAGAGAGGGTGAAGCTTGTAGCGTGTGGAAGGGATCACACCATCATCTGTACCTGTGAGAGAAAGTTACAATATTATTTTCTACCATTGTTTAATAGTGCAGAAATGCTCTCAACATTTATCTGTGGTTTTCTAGTTTTTGAGTGTTTGTGGAGAATAGGTGAATAAATGTGTGATTTGAATGATATGCAGATTTCTCTGAAATCATGGAAGTTAACTAAATCGCTTGGGAACCTCATTATTTCATTTTCAAATGGTTATAAGGGTAAGATCCATCAAAGTCATCATACCATCGACACCATCGAGTACAGAAAAGATATAGGATCAAACCAGTATGAGTATTTTTTTAACGATCAAGTGCTTCTAAATCACAACAATACAAACAATACAACAATTGTTTACAATACAAACAAGAGTACTCAAATCATCATCACTCCAATAATTTATTTAAGTAACCACTGATAGCTGAAAAACATCCACGTAACAACCACTGCTACTGTTAGCAGACCTGTATTACACCGTTATTGTAAGGAGCATACAAGTTGTTTCTGTGTATTGGGGAAACGGGCGTGTCACAACACGGCTCTTGTCTGTTCACAGGGCGTGGGAGCGTGTACGTCACCGGACGCAACCAGGAGGGCCAACTGGGCCTGGGTCACCGTGACGACACCACACTCTTTCAGCTGATGCCGCCGTTCTGTCACCACGCACCTATCAAGATGCTTTCTGCGGGGTGTAACACCTCGGCCGCCTTGACAGGTCAGAGAAGCGGAGAACAGTGTTTCATCCTCCCACCGGTCAGCTGTATTTCTCTCTCTCCCCCCTGAACTGAGTGTGTCGTCACTAAGACTGTAGCCTTACTTACCCCGGTGCCTTTCGTCGTCTGCATCCGTGTCGCCCCACTGGCAGAGGATGGTAGGGTTTTTGTGTGGGGGGACAACTCGGTGGGCCAGATCGGTCTGGGAGAGGCGTGCTTCGCCCTGGAGCCCAGGGAGCTGTCCGTGGGGCCACTGGTGACATGGGTGTCATGTGGGAGCCACCACTCTGCCGTTGTCACGGGTACGCACACACACACACACGCATGAGCAGACAGACCGGCAGACAGACCCGCAGACAGACCCGCAGACAGACGGACGGACAGACCGGTAGACAGACGGACAGACGTGCCGGCAGACTGGCAGACAGACAGACAGACGGACGGACTGACTCACTGACTGACTTTTGCATGTGCGTGTGCAAGCCAGATTTTTTGGGCAGCAGTTTTTCCATTTCAATTTGATTGAAGAAAAAATAACCTTTTGGATGACATGAATGCATAAACCTTTGTGTGGTGCGGTTTGTTACATCCAGCCAATGGAGATCTGTACACATTTGGTGAGAGTGGCAACGGAAGACTGGGTCTCTACCCGGGGCAACTGACCAATCACAGAGAGCCTCAGCGGGTGCTGGCCATTCCAGAGCCGGTCATTCAAGTGTCCTGTGGAGGAGAACACACTGTGGTCCTTGCGGGTACGATGCAGGACCAGCGTTACTTCACACATTGACTGTAAAACGAGAACAGGGAGGGCTTTCTATATGTTTTAGGCAAGGCAAGGCAACTTTATTTATATAGCACTTTTCATACACAAGGCAGAATCAAAGTGCTTCACATAGAAACATTGTCATACAATAAATAAAATAATAATGAATAAATAATAGATAAGTAAAAGAAAACATAGGCAAAGTTAAAAAAAAATAGTAATCAAATAAAAATATAGAAAATAAAGGCAAAGTTAAAAAAGCATTTTAGAAAGTGCATTTGTACTTAAGAAAAACTGTCTCTGGTATCAGATCAACAGTCTCTGGTATCAGATCAGATCAACAGTCTCTCTGGTATCAGATCAACAGTTTCTCTGGTATCAGATCAACAGTCTCTCTGGTATCAGATTAACAGTCTCTCTGGTATCAGATCAACAGTCTCTCTAGTATCAGATCAACAGTCTCTCTGGTATCAGATCAACAGTCTCTCTGGTATCAGATTTAGCACCAGAATATAACATGTCGGAAAAGAGTAACATAAGAGTTACGTATTTATCCTTAAATCATTATCCTTAATGTACTCCCTATAATAAAACAAATCAATACTTATTATTATTTGTTTATAATCCAAACATCTCACTTCTCTTCTATGGTTCTTCTACATGTGGTTATCCAGAGGAGGAGGTGTACACGTTTGGCCGAGGTCAGTACGGCCAGCTGGGCCAGGGAACCTTCCGGTTTGGGGCAGACCTGCCCAAAGCGCTGCAGCTCTTCCACCGTGGCGACGTCTGCCAGGTCACGTGTGGACAGGGCCACACCGCTCTCATCACCAGTAAGCTGTGCATTACTTTCACAACGTGCGCTCATATCATATAAAGCAATAAAATGACAAGAAGGGGTGCTGTATTGTGGTCACTGCCGTGAATTAGCATGCTAGACTTGAACAGCACAGGAACATGCGTACCAACCACCTTGTTCCCTTCCCTTGTTGCCCTTCCTCCACAGACAATGGGCTGCTTTACACGTTCGGCGACGGTCGCCATGGGAGACTGGGGTTAGGGGAGGAGGACTTCATTAACCAGTTCCATCCCACACTCTGCACACGCTTCCTGGAGTTCAGCGTTCGCCAAGTGTGTGGTGTGCATGTGCTGCTCGAGTCGAAGACGTTAAATGGGCGTTTGTGTGATCAATACAGCAATCTTCTAGGATATGGATTGTGTGGAAGAGGAAAGGAAGTACATTAATTGTGGTGTGTGTGTGTGCGTGTTTGTCTGTGTCAGGTGACCTGCGGTGGTACTCATATGCTGGTTCTTGCGACAACTAGACCTCCAGATTGCGAGGTAGTGGAGATGGCCATGGAGGCCAGGGTTGGTGATTATCACTTGGAGCTGAATTACAAGGGAATTCTCCTGGAGGATCTTGATCTTCCCATCTTCTCTCGCTCAGCTCGTGCTCGACGCAGAGACAGGGTAATAATAATGAAATCCATAAACCATTGTCCTCACTATCTAGCTATTAACCTCCAAAGCAGCGATGTAACGGAGTGTAGTGGTCTTCTATCTCCAGCAGGGGGCAGTGTTTGTCCATATTGATGAACATTTGATTGAGTTTAGTTGCTAAACCTCCTGTGGGAGCTAAAAGTCGTATTATGCATCCGTGAACTAAAGAGCTGGGACATCATGGTACCTAAGGTGATGGTTTTTCAGGTAACTGGTCTGTGTGTGTGTGTGTGTGTGTGTGTGTGTGTGTGTGTGTTTCCTTTTGTTATAGGAGAGCTCAGTGGAACAGTTTGGAGAGAAGTTTCACAACCTCCCTTCTCTAAGATCCGACTTTCCCGACACCACATTGTCCATGTCTAGAAATGTAAAAAAGCCAAAAACGAAGGCAAAGGATTTACCCAGCCTTTCAATATTACCGAAACCCTCAAAAGTTACCCAGAGGAGTCCACCTCCAGCCCCCAGATCCGCATCCCACTCCCCACAGAGTCCTCTGCCGTCACCCAGACCCAACAGCAGCCCGCCCTCCAGGGCGAACGCTATCACACCCGGCACTAAAGTCCCCTCTACCGCTGCTGTTTCTGGGGTTGAAAACAAGCCGGTGCGCCCCCCCTCCGCCACGTCCCCCGGGTCCACACCCAAACACCACTTGTCCCCGAAGATTGCCGCCAAGAAACCACATTACCTTAGATTAACGCGACCCAACACCGACCCTCCTGGCAGGCAGAGCCCGCCGCCCGCCCCGCCCAACGTCCCCCGCCAGTGCACACAACCAACCACAGACTACATCAACGCCCGCCCAACGGAGGAAGAGGAGCGCTGCGTCCGGGAGCAGCCTTCCTCTCCACTAATGGGTATTAGGAACCTGCAAATTCATCCACCTGCCGAAGTCACTTCATATATGAGCCACTGAAGCTTAAGGGTGTGAGCTCATAATTGAAAAGCACTTTCCTGAACTCTTGTACTGTGTGTGTGTGTGTGTGTGTGTGCGTGTGCGTGTGCGTGTGCGTGTGTGCGTGTGTTCTGTGTGTGTGTGTGTGTGTCTTTTCAGAAGGTGACCCCGCACAGGAACCCATGGTCATCAGAGATGAGGCTGAGAATGATCTAGAGAAAGCAGTTGCCATAGATATGGTAGGAGAACTGCAAAATACGTCCTGTATAGAAGGACAGGCAGTGTATGAGAATATACTGTATATAATGTGGATTTTATGCACTCTTGCCTTGTCTGTTTTGGTTTAGAATATGTGTGCACTCCAGGGCAGGAAGCAGCCGCGTGGTTGAATAACTTTTCCAAGAAATAGGCATAACTCAGCATGTTTTCTATGTGTGTGTGTGTATGGTATGTATGTGTGTGCAAGCATTTTCCACTTGGAGAAACTTCGGAGTGAATTGTCAAAACTTCAACAATTTTAAAGAATTCCTTCAGTTTTCTATCTGTGTCACATTGTTTGGCTTTTCCAAGAATAGTTGTAATTAATCCCCTGTCCGAAATCCTGAGAGATCAGTGAATATCTTCCCAAAAAACAAATTTTAACACACACACACACACACACACACACACTTTGGCACAAACCGCCCACACACCACACACACACACACACACACACACACACACACACACACACACACACACACACACACACACACTTACAGACAAACACACATATTTAACGTGTGTGGTGCCTCAGAAAGTTGGCCGGCCCTCTGCAGTATTTCCATCGCTTCTGATGACACACTGTGAATAACTGTCCAACATCGTTAGGGTAGTGTAACACTAGTGTGTAACACTGTCTTGGGAAAGACGTCACAATGCCTGGCTGTACTGGGGAGCAGACTAGTGTCTGTGGGTGCGTGCAGGAATTAACGACAGTGAGCAATGGACAATAGCTCCACTTCTAGATTTAAACAGAAGGGGGATCATCTCACTTTGAGATGTATGATATGCTTGTATATGAAGCACAAGGTATGACGATGACTGGATCCGGCTGCGCTACCACTACACGTCACTGCCGCTTAATTGAGTGTATTTATAATGCTTTTTATTTTAGTCCAGATGGTGTAACAAAGGACACATGCCCGCCTGTCATCACCATGGTTTTATTTCATCCTCCCACTAACTTCTGCTCATTAGCCTGCAACAATATCACAGTCCGTTCACGACAGACGTTGTGAGCAGACATATGCATATACAAATAGAAACCTACGCATATGTGTGTCTCTATTTGATTCAGTTTTTTATTATATATCCGGTCAGTGAGTTTGTTAGTTGAAATTTATCAGTGGTTTGAAGGGACAAGAACAGTTAAGGAATGCTGTATCGCCATCTCCATTCGGCCCACAGGGTCCACCAATTCTGCATTTCATTCTATCCTTTGAAGCCCTTGTTTACCTCTTTGTATTCATGCTATCTGTTTTTTTCTTTCTTTTTTCAGGAAAAGCCAAAGCGGAGAGCCCTGAGGAGAGCTGTAAAGGCAGCAGCAGTCGAGACGGTGGAACAAGCACAGTCGAAGAGCAAACATCTGAAATCCAGCAAGGCCTTATCCACAGAGCTCACGCGAGCGTCCAGCTCCCCATCCCCAAAGAGGGAGGCCTCACCGCAGAACCTCCAGAAGATGGTCTCTAAGAGCAGGCAGACGCTGATCAGACACGTTGCACCCGCCGAAGACAAACCCAAACCCGACACACAAGGTCCGGATGCGCCTACTGTTTCTATAGGAGATACTTCCACGCGAGGAGAAACCGGGACCTGGTTATCAGAATTGACCTCAGGAAATCTTAAAGATGGTGACAGAGTAGCAGATTTCCAAAATAAGTTGACAAGAGAGCAGCAACAAGTGACCGAAGTAAACAAAAGTGGAGAGGAAGATGTACATTCTGATGAGTATGCCAGCAAAGTCCTGGATGAAGATACGCAAGAAACAACAATCTTGCCCAAACAGGAAGAACCAGACACATCTCTGGTCAATGTGAAAAGTCAACCTGTTGACAAAATGTCCACCGATGATAAGGTCACAAGCCAAAGAGCCGACTGGAATAGGAAAACTCTCCAACCTCATAGGCCAAGGTCTGGTAAAACTTTTGAAGGTAAAGATGCAGAAGTCGATAATCCATTCAGGGAATCTTCTTGGAATAAATCAACTCCAGTCAAACAGCGGAGACTGAAGCATACACCTATTGAGGTTCAAAGCAGAGCTGTAGAGTTTAAATCTCCCCAAAACAAACTCTCACCTACAACACCTGTCAAAGTTCAAAGCAACCCCGTAGAGTTAAAACCTTCGGTGATCGACCCCTGCACACCTGTTAAAGTTCCAAGTGGGACTTCAACCCCTGTGAAGGTCAAAGGCAAGACCCATGACAATTACTCAAAGAAGTCTCCACTGAAGGTAAAAAGCAAACCTACTGAACATTCTGACAGACCTTCAACACATCAGGCTAAACCAACGGAAGTTAAACATGATCGCACTGGCTCACAAGGCACCAAGGGTGCAGAGGTTACATCACTTTCCCCTCGGCAGCCTGATCTCCTACTTCCTGGGGAAGATGGACCTGATGTTGCAAACCAGGATATAGGTGGCGATACTCAGCCGAGTTGGGGGGAAAATATTCTGAATGATGCAACCCATCTTCTTCCAGCAGTGGGCATGGCAGGCATGGCAGTGGGCCTCCTGGGTGCAGCTGTAAGCAGCGTGAGCGCTTACCAATCTGACAGTGACACCGCCACCGCCACCTCTCCGCCCTCCAGCAGCAGACCCATTCGAGCCGAGAGCTTCATTAAGCAAAGGGCCGTCGTTGAAGAGTCCCTTTCCTCCACACATTCATCTTTGAGATCTGAACCAAACTCAGCCGACGAACCAGTGGACGAGAGAATCAGAAACCAGGAAAAGGCAGAAGATGAGAGTGTCCAAAAGGGAACATTGGTTGAACATCTAGACGTTTCCCAGGCGGAACAGAGGAGCAAGAGCAGCCCTTGTGAGACAAAGGATTCCCAACTCAAAGGAACAGAGGCTTCAGATGAAAAGACGAGAGAAGAGACGGAGAACGTGGGGGAAGACTGTGAACGTGTCTGGGAGGGGGAGGTGGAGAGTTCAAGGGAAGAAGCAGAGAGCGACAGCAGCACCGAGGGAGATGATGGGGATGAAGATGCAGAGGAGAAAAGTGAGGAGAGGGCTGAGGCGGAAGAGAAGAGCATTACAGGGGGCAGTGTTGACAGTGAGGAAGAGGATGGTGAGAGAAGTGGGGCGGAACAAAGCCAGGAAGGCGATCAGAGTGGTGGCAGGAGTGATGACAAAGGTACAGACATCAGCCCCGGGGAGGAGAAGGAGGGAGAAGAATCAAGTGCAAGAGGCAGCACGGAGCCGGGGGGAGTGGGGGAGGGAGAGAAGCAGGAGGGTGTGGGGGAGGGAGAGGAGCAGGAGGAGGAAGGGGAGAGTGAATCAGAGTCGATTGACGGTGGGGAAGAAAGCAGTGTGAGTTTAGAAGGGGAAGCTGATATGGACTCAGGGAGCGAGGCAGAAAGCAAGAGTAAAACCTCAGGGGAGGAAGAGGAGGACACAAGAGCAGGTGATGAAGCTGGGTCTGAGAGGGGTCAGGGTGAAGGCAGTGCAGGGGAGGAGAACGTAGGGATGATAGCAGGGAGCGGAGCTGAGGAAGAAGAAGGAGAAGCTGAAGATTCCTCTGAAAGAGGAGGTCAGGGGTCAGTGAAACAGGGAGCAGGAGAGGAAGATGAGGAGGAGGAGGAGAACAGTGAAGTCAGAGCAGAGGAATCAAACGAGGAGCAGGAACATAACATTGTTGAGGGTGTTGAGGAGGAGGCGCAAGATTTTGAAGAAGAGGACGCAGATGCTGACGAGGGCGAGGAGCATGAAGCGGAGGGTGAAGAAGAAGGAGAGATTGGAGAGAACTCAGGGGAGGAAGAGGAGGGAGGAGGCGGAATGCTGGAAGAAAAGGGGGAAGGTGAGGAAGATCAAAGTGGAGATGAGGAGGAGGAGGGGGGCGAGGAAGAAGAGGGAGGAGAGGATGAGAAGGAGAGTGATGAGGTAGAAGAAAGTGGAGATGATGAGGAAGAGGAAGGCGGAACGGTGGGTGAAGAGGAGGAGGAAGACGAAGAGCAGGCAGAAGATAGTGGTGGAGATGGAGAAGAGGACGTAGATCAGGAGGAAGAGGGTGGTGGTGACGAAGAGGAGGACGTAGATCAGGAGGAAGAGGGTGGTGGTGACGAGGAGGACGTAGATCAGGAGGAAGAGGGTGGTGGTGACGAGGAGGACGTAGATCAGGAGGAAGAGGGTGGTGGTGATGAAGAAGAGGACGTAGATCAGGGGGAAGAGGGTGGTGGTGATGAAGAGGAGGACGTAGATCAGGAGGAAGAGGGTGGTGGTGACGAAGAGGAGGACGTAGATCAGGAGGAAGAGGGTGGTGGTGACGAAGAGGAGGTAGATCAGGAGGAAGAGGGTGGTGGTGATGAAGAGGAAGACGTAGATCAGGAGGAAGAGGGTGGTGGTGACGAAGAGGAAGACGTAGATAAGGAGGAAGAGGGTGGTGGTGACGAAGAGGAGGACGTAGATCAGGAGGAAGAGGGTGGTGGTGACGAAGAGGAGGACATAGATCAGGAGGAAGAGGGTGGTGGTGATGAAGAGGAGGACGTAGATCAGGGGGAAGAGGGTGGTGGTGATGAAGAGGAAGACGTAGATCAGGAGGAAGAGGGTGGTGGTGATGAAGAGGAGGACGTAGATCAGGAGGAAGAGGGTGGTGGTGATGAAGAGGAAGACGTAGATCAGGAGGAAGAGGGTGGTGGTGATGAAGAGGAGGATGTAGATCAGGAGGAAGAGGGTGGTGGTGATGAAGAGGACGTAGATCAGGAGGAAGAGGGTGGTGGTGACGAAGAGGAGGATGTAGATCAGGAGGAAGAGGGTGGTGGTGATGAAGAGGAGGACGTAGATCAGGAGGAAGAGGGTGGTGGTGACGAAGAGGAGGACGTAGATCAGGAGGAAGAGGGTGGTGGTGATGAAGAGGAGGACGTAGATCAGGAGGAAGAGGGTGGTGGTGATGAAGAGGAGGACGTAGATCAGGAGGAAGAGGGTGGTGGTGACGAAGAGGAGGATGTGTGGGAGGCAGAGGAGGTAAAGAGCAGAGGGGAAGAACTGGAATCAGAGGATGAAGGTGAGCAGAAAAACAAACATCTCACAAAGGTTAAGCAAACGATTAAGGTCTCTGAGGACGAAGAGGGTGAGGAAGAGGAGGAGGAAGAGGAGGAAGGGGAGGAGAAAGGATTAAATGCTAAAACAATAGAACAAGGTTTGGAGGAGGAGGAGGAGGAGGAGGAGGAGGAGGAGGGTAACCCACAGAGTAAGGCAGACTCCAAAGCAGCAAAGGACACATCTGCAGAGGAGGAGGAGGAAGCTGAAGGAGAAAGTGAAGAGGACGAAGAGGAAATTGAAGAAGAGGCCAAAGCAAATAGGAAACACGCCCAGAAATCCCCTATCCCCGCAGGGAGGAGAGTGAAGTGCCCGGGAGAGGCACCGAGAGCAGCTGATGCGGCCCGTCTGAGACCTGCACGCGGGGGTGGGGGCCGTGGCCCCCAGGGACCCCAGGAGCAGTTCTGGAACAACGTCTTGCCTAAGTACTTGGACCTGCAGTGACACGGACAGGCCCGGTCCTCAGCCCGGTATCAGCATTTCAGTCACGTCTCTACTTGCATTGGACCATTTCCTCCCAAGTTTGACAGCTCATTTGTAGCGTCTGCATGCTCTGTTGCCTGTTTGAACGTCCTTGACATTGAAACAGGGTTGCTCCTCAGAACTGTTCAGGCTTGAAAGAGATTGTGGAGCTTTGAGCATCATAGCCTGGGTGGATTTCGGGAATGATATGTGTTGGGCATAAATTGAGTCGCGTGAATCACCTTTTGAATCACGCAAACATTAATACTGTTGGAGATTGTTGGTATGGATTGATTCCATTTTTCTGTACATATAATGTATTTATATAGTTATTTAATTATTAGTTATTTAGAGAGAGGAGAGATAGAGGGGGGGGGGGGGGGGGGGGGGAGTGAGGAGGGGGGGAGAGAGAGGAGGGGGGGGAGAGATGGGGTGGGGGGGGGGGAGATTGAGAGATTGCGAGAGATTAATAACTATCATTTGTATCTGGCTTTTGTTTGATGTACAAGAGGTAGCCACAAGTAATTACATGATATCCATAGCCGCGAACATGCGGGCCTAGAGGCGTCTTTCCTGTTTCCTGCGCACTTCAGCATCTTCATGTGGGAACTCGTTCCCATACCAGGGTTGCAAAATCCAATCTACTCGTGGTGGAGAGAGAAATTGGAATCAACGCGGTATTGTCAGAATGCTGGCACTGCCTGTATTAGGCCTGTATTATACACTTTTTTTTTAATCACGTGGTCTTCTCCCAATCTGGCCGTGGCTCGCTTCTCTTCTGACTTGCCCCCGCGCCGTGCACACGTCGCCCCTTCGGCCCCACATTATAAGGGGGGGGTGGGGGTGGGGGGGGGGACCCTCTTGTGTTACTGCTGCAAGAGGCGGGCCTTTGGAAAGTAGGAATGCGCTGCTGGAAGTTTTCCTGTAAGCTACTTTCACATGCAAGGAGCGTCCCGCGTCTCAATATGGACATCTGTCCGCTGGTGCTCGTGTTTGTCCAGTTCTGCTTCTGCCTCGGCTATGAAGGTAGGCTAAAGGAAAAGTCCCTGTTTTACCTCTCTGTCGACTTACTTAGTGGATCTAAATGTATGCAGAATAATGTAAACAACGAATGGGGCCTACCATATAACACAATTATTAATTCGGGCAATGTATATGTCGGTGTGTGTGTCGGGATTGCAACGCGTGTGATGTGTCTTACTGCCCCCCACCCCACTGCCCCCACACACGCACACTTTTGGGTGAACCACATTTGTGTTAACGTGGAGGGGGTGGACTGCGGGGGAGTACAGTGTACATCTGGGGGACGGTTCTCTTCTGAGCGCTCCTTCCCCCGTATGAACTAAAAACTAGAGACCTACTCGCCTTTGACACACACACACACACACACACACACACACACACACACACACACACACACACACACACACACACACACACACACACACACACACACCGGTATTAGCCATAATCCTCGCCACACACACACACACACACACACACACACACACTTCCATTCAAGGTTTCTCTGTAATTTAGTTATTTATTAATGGATTGATGTATCTATTTATTTTCAACCTTATTTTCATACCTCAATAGACGGATTACCCACATAGCCGTGTCAACAGAACGTGGTCAAAAGAAAGACTGTGTTGGATTCAAACCAATAAGAGATTTAGATTTTCATATAAAAAACAACAACACATGAATGAATGTTGTGAAATACACAGATGTGAAAGAATGTTCACATCTGTGTATCAAGATAACGGCTACTCAGAGACTGTAGCCAATGGCATATCCGCATATACCTGAACTAATGGACATAAACGACCATCTATATGACGTCAGAGCTCAGGTGGGGAGAGGAGTAAAAAGTATGAATAGCTGTGTGTGTGTGTGTGTGTGTGTGTTTTGTACATAAATCTAGTTAGACTATGAACAAAACTGAAACACAGTCAGTAGTTCGGTTTAAGGGTAAATACAGCTTCTGAAACCAACACTGCAGGATCTCACTCAAGTGCATGGTTTGTTGTTTTTATTAATTTTTGTGTATCTGCGGATGGTCGGGTGTCCTATTGGCCTACTATTTGTTGTTTGTGCACGTCCTGCGGGTGGGAATGGTAATGGTAATTCATTTTTTCTTTGGTGTCTGTATGAAGGACATCTCTGATGAGCTTCTGATGAGCTTGTGAGAAGAGAATTGCCTGGGCCACTTTTCAAAGATAAAACCTTGCCAGACATCTCTCATCTTCATACACTGCTATAGCCTAGTGAATCCCAGTCAAGTCTGTTTTTTTTTTATGTTTATGATGTCTTATAAAGTTTTAGTCATGTGACTGATATATTCCCCTAAGTGCTATTGAATATACCGAAATAAATTGACATTGGTTATTTCATTTGTCTAAATCATATATATATATATATATATAAATGGATAAAGAAGGGTATAGCGATGAATATAGAATGAATGGATAGAATGCATGGATGGATGGACTTCCAGTCCGAAAGAGATTCTTAGCAAAAGGAAAAACTAAATCTGGCTCTTTAGCGGCCAATGGCTGTTAACAAATAAGGTATAATCTTTACGATTTTCCCAAAAATGATTTTGCATGCCCTGTAATTATGGGAGGGAGAGAGACCAGAAAGAGGCAAGAGAGAGAGAGGAGAGAGAGAGAGAGATGCACACACGGAGACAGAGAGACACACAGAGACAGAGAGAGAGCGACAGAGACAGAGAGAGAGATCGACGGAGACAGAGGGAGGGAAAAAAGGACGTTTAGCTTCATCATGGTGTCGAAAAAGTCAAAGTCTACCCTGCTTAGATGAAGGTTTGACCCAAAAGTATAAACTATTGCGAGGTGGCATGAATTTTATCAACCCTGTTTTGAAAATCATCATATAACCCTTAGGGCATTGGCAGATGTATTATAGACGCCTTACAGAGAAAGAACAAATGTGCCTTCACATGGCTTCTCTCTCTTGGATCTTTCTGTGTCAAGGCCTGTTGGAGAAGAGCATAGCCTGGTTGATCAAAGCCATCGTCGCTCATTAGCCTTCTAGCCCATCCCTGATGAAGCACATCATCACTGCAGAGCCTTTCATTGCATGCTGCTGTGGTTCTTGTTATGTTTAACTGTGAATACTCATCATTCACTGCATTTATATACCCTCCGTTTAGCACCCACATGGGTAATGCACGGCAGCCGTTATTAGCCATAATCCTCTCCATGCACACGCACACACACACACACACACACACACACACACACACATACACACAACCTCTGCTGAGCACTGATGCTGACAAAAATGAAGCTCAAACTACAACCAAAAATCTAGAGATGGGAATCGGCAACGGCAGACCAAGGAAGGGAGAATCTAGAGGTGTGTTCTGGAGAGGGAGGGAACAGTGTGGTTGTTTTCACAGAGGAATTACAATTACGTGCTGCACTGCTTGCACAGGCTCCTCTGATTGATTTGGATTCAGGCAATCTCCCGTGTGCCTGCGCCTTCTCTGGGGAAATATGATACTCAAACAAATCTTGGACTGTCTAGTATACACATGCCTGGTGCTGAAGTACATGAAGTACGTCCATGTGTAGCTGCATAGAATATATAGGAGGAGATGGAAGGATTACAGGGCATTGTTGGTGTGTGTACATTAAATGCGGACGTGTTTTTTGTAGGGATTGGGGATGAATCGATTCATGAATGAAGATTCTCTGAATGAATGAATCAATGCATTTTATTGGTTGTAATCAAAGGGTAGGGGCAGAAGCTTCAGCTTACATCAAGCCCCCCCTTCTCACATTTTTAAGAGTAACAAACAAATGTCATACATACAGTGTGTTTGCATATACATGCATACACTTACCTACATGTATACACCCATACATACACGCCTACATATACCCTAAGGTATATGTAGGGTCCCTACGTTCTAGGGTCAATACACATAAGGGTCAATACTATCCAGTACATTTCCACCATAAGATGGATAATATCCTAAATAATGATGATAACCATAACGATGTTCATCATCATCACCATTATCTACATTCTCATAGACATACTACTCACTGTCTGTACTTATCTAGTATTGCTTCTGCAATACTTGTACAGTCAGGTTAAGTCCAACAAAAAAAGTAAACTACATTCGTCCAGGTTTTCTTAGTGGAAGTTCAATAATGGTACCGTCCAACAGAGAATGCTGAAGTGTATTCATTTGCCCAAATCAACCATGTTCTCTTCTGTTTGGCCAAATTCATTAAAACAATAACCTTGAGCTGCAGAAGCCAAACACCAACGTTAAACACCATCAAATATAAAAGCACACTGACGTTTTATGAACATCTTACATCAATATTTACAGAACTACAATATTTACAGAATCGCTATACAACTTGTAGTGGCACAAAACTGTGTGGTCCCGGTTGATTCCCATCTCTAGTTTTGTGGTTGCAGTTTGAGCTTCACTTTGGACAGCATCAGTGCAGGGCTCAGGAGTCAGTGGGGTCTGAAGTTGTATGCTGCCATGTTTTCTGCTCATCGGCTGTATGAGCGGCTGTGGGAGGAGAAACTGTGGGATGAGAAATGTCAGAATGTTAGTGGGGTCTGATCAATGCTCTCTGACACATTCAGCTGTCGGCGAGTTAAATATTTTCTTCTTTATTTTCTCTCCAACCGCACACACACGCGTGTCCGATTTGTTGTCTATACTTTTAGTGCACTTTTGTTTTTCGTATGCATTTGATGACACACTGATAAACCTTTCCCATTACACAGCTGAATCTGACTCAATCAAGGCTGCCAGTGTGTGTCTTTGTGTGTGTGTGTGTATGCTTGTGTGTATGAAAGTTTAAGTATGAATGTGTGCAAGTCTGAGTGTGTGTGTGTGTGTGTGTGTGTGTGTGTGTGTGCCTGGGCTTAGCAGGCATGTGTGGAAGCCTATGTTCTTGTGTTTGTTTGTGTGTGTGTGTGTGTGTGTGTGTGTGTGTGTGTGTGTGTGTGTGTGTGTGTGTGTGTGAGAGAGTGTGAATGTGTGTGTGTGTGTGTGTGTGTGTGTGTGTGTGTGTGTGTGTGTGTGTGTGTGTGAGTGTGTGTGAGTCTGTGTGTGTGTGTGTGTGTGTGTGTGTGTGTGTGTGTGAGTCTGTGTGTGTATGTGTGTGTGTGTGTGTGTGTGGTTGTGTGTGAGAGCTTGTGGCTTGATGGCTAGCGGTGCCTGGTGCCTCATTGAGTAGTATTAGTTTGACAGGAGCAGTCCTCCCTCTCTCTGCTGGGACTAACTGTAGCTCCAGTGTCAGGTTCATCCGCTCACATACAGCTGATACACGGCTGCTGGGTGAGCCGGTGGCGGCGGGCTGGGTGGAGCGCTCGTATGTCCGTCAGGGATGCTGAACAGTGGAGGCATTCACACCAAGGTCCATCAACATCCTGGGGTCAAGCCATGCACACACACACACACACACACACACACACACACACAAAAATACATACACATACACTCACATACACATAGACTAACACGAATACACACGCACTCGTCACTCCTAGCACCCCCAACTCCTTTCCTTTCATTTCCTCATTCCTCTCCACAGCAGCACTATTGTGACCTTATCCTTCCCTCTGGTCTTTGGTTTTGTTCTTTACAAATATACTCATATTTTGTTTTTATTGGAACCGCGCCAACTCAACCCTTCCTCCGAACATGCAACAAACTTAGCTTAGTCTTTAATCGCTCACTCACTCACCTTCTCTCTCTCTCTCTCTCTCTCTCTCTCTCTCTCTCCAACTCTCTCTCAAGGAAAATAAACATGAATACAGTGAAATATCCTTTATCAGTACAAGTACAGGGCAAACAATAAGGTAATGTCCAGTGAGTGAGGGCGCACTCACACTAGCCCATCTGTACCGTGCCCGAGTACATTTGCCCCCTAAAGTGTAGATCGTTTGGCTAGTGTGAGCACGCCATCCGTACTCAAGTACAGTTAAATTCTATGGCCTCAGTACACTTTGGAGAGGTGTGCTCAGGCCACGGTACAGATGCTAATGAACCGACATGTGCAGAAGCACAGATACGCAACCTATATGGACAAGAGGCAACCGTACTCAGTGGGGGGGGGGCAATCGTACTTGAGTACAGTACAGGGCAACTTTGCCTAGTGTGAGTGCGCCCTGAATCTCACTGTTTACTGGAACTGGGCCACAGAATGAGTCTTTACTCATCTGCATAGGTGTGATTGACATGACTAGAGAAGCACAATATAATATACAGAGGAAGAAAAGGTAAACATCTCTCACTCTCTCTCGCTTTACAAAGACCTACAAAGACCACACTCAAAGCAATCGTAATGTTTAAAGCAGGGGTTTGTTGCTTTTCAAGTGTCGCTTGGTGTTCAGACTTCGGAGCGCTACGGACGACTGTACAATCCGCAGTACAAATCACGGTACAAACCACTGGGATGCATCCGAACAAACCCAGTAATGCCCGGGGGAGCAATTGGAGAAGAGATGAAATAAAACAGCCCTTTGAGCCCAAAGGATCTGTTTTTAAACACAGGTTTACCTTCTTCCAGTTCCATCCCTATGTGGTGGTTACCAAAATAAAAAACACTGGACTGAACAAAGTGAATCTTTGTGTTGAGACGGGATCCATTTTCCATGCCAGCTGGAAGGGACAGGATCTCTTCCTGGGCTGCATTTATTTTCTGTGCATGTGTCCTCCTCTCCCTGAAAGAGAGACTTCCCTAGAGAAGGCTGTGTTTCACTTGGGTATGAGGAACAGCTCAGCAATGTCTTCTAGCCTGATCTTATTTGGTGTGTCTTTATTCGTTTGTATGAAAAAGACAGCTGGATATAAAAGTCTATTATTTAGATTATGACTTTGGCTTTGAAACATTGCTGAACGAACCGAATGAAGGCCATTCGTTACTTTTCTCTCTCTCTCTCTCTCTCTCTCTCTCTCTCTCTCTCTCTCTCTCTTTTCTTGCTACCTTTTTGAAATTCCCAGGGTCAGGACAATATCCGTATAGAGATGATGAAGACTGGCACCGCAGAGATAAAGGTGACACACACACACACACACACACACACACACACACACACACACACACACACACACAGTCCTATCTCAATATCGTCCATCCATGACCTCCATAATTGTAGGTATTCATCATCAGGTACATGTTTAGCTAAACAAACAGGAACCTGATTAAAATCCCTCCGCTGGCGTCATCCAATACTTACCATTGAGCTTTCAATTTACAAAAGCAGACGACACGGTTTTCTCGTCCAATGAGAGGTCAGATCCTACCAGCGCCGGGGTCAGTGAGACATGGAACACTGTGCCCTGACCCTTCCTCTACTCAGCTCCCGAAGGAACCCAAGAGCATTGTGATACTCTTACTCAATAGTGGTAGAAACATTGCCAACACACACGCGCACGCAGGCAGGCACACCAACACACACACACACACACACACACACACATACACACTTGCACATGCAGAAGAGTCTTTCTTTGGTTAAAATCTCGAGCAGCTGGATACTAGAATACCAGTACTATTCATGAGACTCTATGCCTCCACTCTCCAATCCTCTCTCCCTTGTGCTCAAGAGTGTGTGTGTGAGTGTGTGTTTGTGTAGTTGGCATTCGTAGCCTTACGTGAGTGCTTGCGTGTGAGAGAGAGAGAGAGAGAGGGAGAGCAAAAGAGAAGGTTGAGGCGTTTTTTCTGTGTCTGGCTGTTCATTTCAAAGCAGTAGATAAGAGACTACAGATTTTATGCCCGGGATATAAATTAGGGTCGACCCCCGACTTCAAGCTGCCTATGCTAATGTTTTAACGGTTTGGCAGGAGAATGCTGCCGCGAAAGAACAAGGTTAAAAGCTAATCCCAATACATTCCCATCATCCTTGTTTATGACTGCATATAACAGAGCGACGTCTTCATCACATGATGCCAACGAGGGCGCCATCGCACGAAGCATTCACTCCCAGAGCACGTCATGTGACCCCTCTCTGTCGGGGCAATGACTTCCTCATTGGGTCATTAGTGAGTTATTGTAGCTAGGTCAATTAATTAGCTGGAAGTCATTTGGCCCCAGTGAGTTATCCGTGATGTCGAATGTTTATGAGCGGTACACATTCACGCGCCATTATGTTCTAATACATCTTGTAACAAATCGTTTACCACGATTTACTTCTATAGCCTGGGTATCACCAAGCAGCACAAGCTGAAGTGGCTACTGCAATAGAGAGGGACAACACTAGTTTCCTGCATAGCTTTTGCTGCCTCGATTCTTACTAATAGGGGAGAAGAGATTTTTGAGCAGTGACATTGAACAGCACATGGCACTATAATCACCTCTTTTCAGTGTAGGAGTTATTATGTTATGACAGTGGATATCCTATCCTTACAGTGGACAAGAAGGCTTTTCAGCTATCCAGATTGATGCATTATTATGAAGTGAGAGTGAGAGGAAACGTCATTGAAGTGATCACCAAAAGTGCTTAAGAGCTGATCGCAAATACAGCGAGAGAAAAATTACATTGACGCTTTTGAATCAGCACTTCAGACTCTATACCGCGCTCTATTTCCCCTTCGTTACCTCTACCTCCAACATAACCACATACACACATACAAATGCATACGCACACGCATGGAAAGTTTTGTTGCACTCATGGAACGAAACCAGCGGCGGTTTCGCTTGTTGCTGAGCGTACCGCCGTCTAATGAGGAACGAGGCGTCTGAGGTGAGGTCAGATCCACCGTATCACTCTGCAACCAGATGATGGGTGTATTTCCACTGTAGTCCATAAGGGATCCCTCTCTTTGCTTTTAACTTCAGGTAAGTACCTCAGACTGGGCTTTTTAGGGGCTGTGTTACCAGTCCAAACCTATCTGCTTCACTGCTGCAGCCCACATCTGAGAACCATTAGCATACCGCGGGCGTCTTTTATCGAGCAGTTTACGAAATGCTATTTTGGAAAACTCTTTTCTCTTGTTTTTTTGGGTTAACCTGTTTCTCGCCCACCCTCCCCGGACGCTCCACCCTGATTGGCTCCTCCAGCCGGGACGCCGTGGTGCGCGCCCATCAAGGTGCAGCACGGCGACGTGAGCTGCCGGACCCCCCGCGGGGAGCAGCTGATGAACGTGATGGGCACGCGCTGCAATATCCGCTGCAAGCGGGGCTACGAGACGGAGAACTCAGAGGTGGTCTGCATGGCCACCAAGCACTGGTCCTCCTCCTACTCCTGCCACGGTGACGGCACAGACACACACACGCATGCACACACACACACGCCTGCACGTCCACATACACACACACATGCACACGCACGTCCACATAGACACACACGTACACACACACGCACGCACATTCACGCACAAACCTGCATGATGCTCCAAACATGCGCCTATGCGCGAGATGAGCGACTTCTTGATGGAAGGATGACTGTTTTGGATAAATATTTTGGATATTGCTTCATCAAATACTTCTTCAAAACTCATAGGAAGCAGGAGAACGGAAATTGCGTTACAGTAGCCTAGAGCAACGATCAAAATGAAGAACCTTCTCTCAGCCAAGCGGTTGAGAGAAGGTTGAACGTCCTACTCTCCCTCTATGCAGAGGTCCGCTGCCGCAAGCTGAACATGCCGGTGAACGGGGGCTTCAAGTGCTCCGACGGGTCCTACTTCAACTCCCGCTGTGAGTTCTTCTGTTCACCGGGCTACTACCTGAAGGGGCAGAAGACCACCACGTGTCAGCACACCAAGCTGTGGACCGCAGAGGAGAGCACCTGCATAGGTGAGTGTCTGTGGTGAGTGACTGTCTGTGTGTGTATGTGTGGGTTTGTGGAGGATCCAGTATGGCTGTACCAGTATGGTATTTTGATCTGAGCAGTCTTGAAAAGAAAGACTTGAAAAGACTTGAAAATGGACACGTTGGGTTCAATAGGGCCAAGTGCGAAGGCCGTTCAAAACCGAAAAAAACTAAACCTACGTCACACTTGCTCGGACCAGGGTGCGCAGCCAATAGGAAACCATCACTTTGGAAAATTGTTTTTATCTGCCGGACGTAGCAGACATCTTGTATTTTATGGAGAATTGCCCTGTCTAACAACGTTATACATTTTAGTCTGAAATAGCACAGCCTCTGAGTTCACCAAACTTTCATGGACCAAACAGAACCGTACAATAAAAAGGGTCTACTTACCCTTTAATGTTTGTCGTATTCTGTGATTGGCTTTATTATTTTTGTCTATTACAAAAGCTAGGTGGCAGTCAATTATCTGAACCTGATTAAGTTAAACGATTGCACATGTTTTCTGGCATGTTTCGGATAGTGATGAGATATGGTTTTAACCATGAACAGTAAAAAAGGATAAATTATACACACAATGAAACAAAAAGAGAAAGCCAAAAGAAAATGTATGTTGTGCGCAAACCGCTAAATCTGTCATTTTCACCACTGGGATTAGTGAACATTAAGATGAGAAACTAAGTAAGATACCAAACTGCAAGAAACGGAAATTCACCGGTCAGTACAGTGCACACTAGTGTGTGTGTGTGTGTGTGTGTGTGTGTGTGTGTGTGTGGTTGTTTCTTCAGCGCTCCCCCCTGTGGTGGGTATGTGTACTGTGCTTAAGATCTCCTCCTGAGCTGTAAGCCAGAACCAGGAACGCCGCCAGCTGAACAGACTCCTCAAAGATAAATCGATGTCTTCTAAGAATCCAATGCGTTGCCTGTAGCCCAGCCATCAGAGGCCATCCCCATCTCTGAGTTCACATTCTGTTTCTCTCTGCTCATCGGTTGGCCTTGATCCTGTCGAAAGCGTTTTCCCAAAAATGTCCAAAAGCTAGCACCAATCAGTCCATGGGGAGGGAGTTTCAGTTGTAGACCAAGCAAGGAGCGCCGCGGCCTACAGAATTTAATAGAAGACCAGATCCCTAAGACCAAGACCTTAGGAAACCTAAGCACTCTACCAAGCAATCAAAACAGTTTGGATGCGACATAAACTTTATAACGATGTCAAAGATCGACAGATAACTGCAGGGAAGACTTTTTCTCATATGATAATAGGTTTTTCCTCGCTTTGAACCGGGTTTGGCAAGCGAATGAGACCAAGATCATCACTCTAATTGGAGTTTTTTGAACAAGATAACAACCCAACATACTCTGTTATTGCTGCCCAGCCAAGGCCTGACTGATATCCATTGATTATCTGGATGGTCTCGTGAGGCGGCCTTAATTCCCCTCGGCGACACAGTGAAGTAGCGCACTATGAAGGCCCGTTGTCCACCTGCCAATGGTTCGATGAAGACCTTTAAACAAGGCCTTTGAAGGTGGGTTGGGTGTCAGTGTGCCTGATCATGCCAGCCAAACCCAGGGAGACAGCGAGCCAGCCTCCAGAACCCGTTGACTGAGAGGCTGCCAGCACCAGAACTCTTTTAACGAGCTGGATTCTTCTGCAAAGAGGCAGCCCTGAACCGGCACACATAAATAGAACAATGTCGCTCTAATTGCTTTCATTTGTAGCATTTCTTATTTTTTGACACGACTTTCATGGGAAAGGTAAATTGTAATGACTGTATTTATGTCATTACACGTGTGGTGTGGAGTTACTCTGTCAGTGGCACTGATAAAGATGACTAATCTAAGGGTTGTGTGCGTGCGTGCGTGCGTGCGTGCGTGCGCAGGTCTGTCTGCTCTCATGAAGACTAAAGCCACGAGCGTCCTCACAGTCTGCTACTGCGACTGCTTCCTTCCATGGGTCTGATCCTCTCTGTCTCTGGAGGACCTGTCTCCCTGTGAACGTCTCCTCAGCCCGCCACTGTGCTGGGTCTCTCAGTGTTTCATATCAACCTCTATTGGTTCAGTCATCAATTCACATTACTTATCCATATCCTATCTTCACGTTTTGCGTCTCCCAAAGCTCACATCTCTCTCTCTCTCTCTCTCTCTCTCTCTCTCTCTCTCTTTTTCTCCCTTTCTCCCCTCTCACACTTACCCTACCTGTCTCTCACCTGCTCTCTCTCTCTGTGAAGATGTTGCAGCCTTCCCTGGGCTCAGTGCAGTGTTATAATGTACAGTACAAAATGAGATATTTGTGTTTTTCTTTCTGAATCATTTTGGTTCATTTTCGATTTGCCTGCTTTCCTCTGTAAATAGCTGGTTTTCTGTTAGTGATTTTCGGTAATTGGTTCAATAAAGGACCTTATAACCTTAATTAAATAACAAATCTCTCTCTCTCTCTGTCTCTGTCTCTCTCTCTCTCTCTCTCTCTCTCTCTCTCTCTCTCTCTCTCTCTCTCTCTCTCTCTCTGTCTCTCTCTCTCTGCAGACGTGGATGCTCCGGTGATCAAGTGCCCCACGCTGAAGGATAAGTGGGCGGAGCCCGGCAAGCTGACGGCCAGGGTGACCTGGGACACGCCGGAGGGAGTAGACGGGGCGGACGGGATCCTCACAGAGTACGTACCTCCAACACCTGCTCCACCTCCACCACCACCTCCTCTCGCTCTCTCTCCCTGTTTCTCTCTCTCCCATGCCAATTAAATTCAAAGGGCTGTATTATCATGGTGAAATTGTAAAAACCAATAACCATCTAAATTGCCTTTCAAAATGTCATGAATGTGTAATCATTGTAATTAAGGTTGTCAATTATTGTAATAATCTCTCTTTCTTGCTAACCCTATACAATTCTCCCTTGTTGCTCCAGCTGTACTACAGTTTGGTGTTGAAGCATGTGATCTAGGTAGTCTCACAAATCAGACTATAGTTTGGTGTAAGGTCAGCAGGCAGAAGAGCGCAAATCTAGGTGAAGGCAGCATTTATTTTCTTTCGCTTTAAATTGATTTCGACCAATATTGTTGCTGGGGCGTATAATGGAATGGATCCCTAGTGGAAGCAACCTGACCGACCGAACCACATCAAGCCTGATATGGCCGGCCATTAATCCCGGATCCAGGAGAGGACTGATAACTAAAACGGTAGAATCTTCTTCCCATTGTCGGAATCCCTCATGGCTGACAGTGAACTAAAACATGGCCAGTGCTGGTCAACTAAATATTTCCCGTAATGCCCTGTCCAGACACCAACATCCTTAAACAAAGTAAAAAAAATCAAACCCGTGTAGACTGGTCTCTGTAGAAATACACGCATTGACGCATTGTCGCTTTGACGCAGTCATGAACCTGTTTTGGTTCTGCGTCGGGTTTATGTCTGGTTTCAGTGAGCGGCCCAATCACAGCCCTTGCTGCTGCGTTGCCTTGACGCAAGGTTAAAAGCACGGCAGGGTCCGCAAGGACGTAAGGGGACCGTAAACACCCATAAGAGGTCGTGATTTAGGTAGCTTGATGTTTTGCTGTAGAACAGGGAAATGAAATGAAATAATTATCATGTGGTTTTCATGTTTGTTTCTGTTCAGTGTTATTCTGAAAGGAAAACCTTCAAAGACGGACTTCCCAGAAGGACTACACAAGATGTCGTACTCTGTCTTTGACCGGGCCGGCAACAAAGGAACGTGCCGCTTCACTGTCAGAGTGCGAGGTAAGGAAACAAAAGCCTTTCCTTTGTGGAAGGGCTTTCCTTTGTGTGCTTACATAATGTCATTGAGCTCAACTTTTGTTCATAGCCTCTGAACGTTGACAGACAGAGTCTGTCTGGCACCAGCTTGTGTTTACCGAATAGGCTTCGAATAGGCAGTAGCCTTGGCCCTCGAGTCTATAGTGTTTACTGTCCACTACAGACACTCCATATAATTCAGAAGTGGTCATATTCAGTCTGTCCATTCCAAATTGTATTTGTGAGAGACTTAAATACGGAATTCTGTGCGTACATTGGTCCACTCTCACCATCTATGCTTGAATGATATTTTTTCATAATTGTTCAAATATTTTTGTGGAATCAAATCTTTATAATTCATAAACGATTTAGTTCAAAGCAATACAATCTCCTTTGAACGTGTCTTAATACTTAGTCACACCGTGCCATCACTGGTTTGCATTACGTAACCCAACCTCACTGCTGAATATCACAGTTTCACTGCTGAACTGCAGCCTTGCTTGCGGGCTGACTGGAGAGCGTCTCTATCCCCTGTTCATTCGGATCCAATTCAAAATACACATTGCCAAAGAAGCAATTATTCCAGCTTTCAATGATTCTTTTCAATGATTTAAATCCAGCAGGGTCTTCCCTAGCTTTGTTTTCGTCCCATAAACGAGCCCCATTGAGTGAAGATGCGCTGTGCTCTCCCTTATGTCATGTCATCTTATGTCATGTTATCTTATGTCATGTCATCTTATGTCATGTTATCTTATGTCATGCTATCTTATGTCATGTTATCTGATGCTATGCTATGTCTGGCGCAGTGCGGCGCTGCAGTCCGCTGTTCCCCTCTGACAACGGCTACATGAAGTGCGACAGCGACGGGGACAACTACGGCGCCACCTGCCACTTCACCTGCACCGGCGGCTACGAGCTCACAGGCAGCGCCGCCAGGGTGTGTCAGTACGGCCTCACCTGGTCCGGCACCGAAACCAACTGTGCACGTAGGCTACCAAACGCACACACACACACACACACACACACACACACACACGTATGTGCGGGCGCACACACACATGCATGACCACGCACACGTGCGCAAATGTACACACACACACACACACACATGCATGCATGTGCGAGTGCACAAAATGCACGAAGACACACATATGCACAAACATACACACACACACACATACATGTGGGTACACACACACACACACACACACACACAACTGCACGCACACACACACACACGCACACATACACACACACACACACACACACACACACACACACACACTAATAATCACAAAAAGGCTATTATTTAATTAGTGATTTGGCAGGTGCTTTTATCCACAACAGCTTTCAGTGAATCTTTATATAAAGTTGAATTAATGGTAGGCCTAATTCATTCAAGATTGCTATTTCAAGTTAGCTCCAGTTGAAGTTGCATCGATGGCAGACGCCCCTAGACATGGCGTGCTGGACGGGGGTCTGGTGAAGGGGTTTGGGTCCGCTCGTCTAAAGTAACACAGAACGCATCGAATTGTGCCTTAATTGCAGAGTGTGGATGTGTTCTGTCTATTCATTTATTTATTCATGCATAGCTGAATATCTCAAGGATTTCTGTCTCCTCATTTGAAACATCTTTCATACTACGTTTTGAAAACCAAAAAGTGTAGTAGTTGATATACTTATTTTTACTTTTTTTTAATATCTCCTTTACTGGCCAGTAATTCAGCTGCTCTCACATCCTCATTTCCTGGATTATAATAATCATATTATCATTTTTACACTTACTTACATACTTAATACTCCTCCTTGCCATTATTCCTCAGAAGGTGAACAGGTTTACACATACTACTTGTCCTTAATATTATTCCTCAGAAGGTGAACAGGTTTACACGTACTACTTGTCCTTAGTAGTATTCCTCTGAGAGTCACCAGGCTGGCCCAGGTGTGTCTGCTAACCCTACCGTACTGAGGGCTCTGTTGTGTGGCAGCCATGAACATCAACGTGGGCGTGCGCAGTGCAGCCGCGCTATTGGACCAGTTCTACGAGAAACGGAGGCTACTGGTCGTCTCAGCGCCGACCGCAGCCAATCACTACTACCGCTTCCAGATGACCAACCTCCAGGTGGGAGAACATACACACGCAGACAACACACACACATACGTGCAAACACAAACCAACCCACACAAGCTCGTACACACACACACACACACACGCTAATAGGCACACTCACGCAAACACACACACACACACAGGGAGAAGACGGACGTGGGGTTGATTTGTATTATAAACATGAATATGAATAATAGGCATGGATTTGGTGAGCCAGTCTGTTTCCGGGGGTGTGGCGTTCCCCTGCCGTCATCTGGATTGAGATAAATGATGGAGAGGGAGAAGGAGATGGAGCCAGAGGAACAGAAAATGTCATGGAAATAACGCGTCTGACAAGGCTACGTCAGGAGTTGGATGTCTGCCTACTGACAGACTGAGCGCCTGACCTTTGAAAGTCACTGTTTATTTTCAAACAATGAAATATAACCGACCACAGCGTGGGCCTGGGTAGAATTTAGCCACCCCAGCGCACACACGGGGCGGTGGTGACTTGTTGGAGTTGTTTATGTTGGTTTTGTGTCTAAGATGCCACCCTTCATCTTTCATGCTTTCATGAGCCCTTTCAATGAATACAAATGTAATACTAGTGTGTGTGTGTGTGTGTGTGTGTGTGTTTGTGTGCGTGCATGCGTGCGTGCATGTTCGTGTTCGTGTGTGTGTGTGTGCGTGTGTGTGTGTGTGTGTGTGTGTGTGTGTGCAGCCAGCCCAGTGTGGTCTGGACCTCAGGCATGTGACGGTGATAGAGCTGGTGGGGAACTACCCGGCCCAGATTGGTCGGATTCGACACAGGCTCCTCTCCCCAGGACTGGCCCTGCAGCTCAGGTAAGTCTCCCTCTGTTCCTCCTGACCTCCCCCCTATCTCCCCCCCCCCCCCCCTAACGTCCTCCCTCATGCCCTCACCAAAAAGCTCAAGGCTGTAACTAATGCGTGTAATCTGTCACAGCTAGTAGGATCAGAAATCAGGTGACAAAGTTGAACAGAAGGAAAAAGGCTAAAAGGCTATTTTCAAACAAGAATAAATGAAATGACAGTAGCTCATACTTTTAATCAAAGCTTAAAATGGGGTGTATGCCCACAGGTTTGGAAGGAAGCCAAGATCATACCATTACCTAAAAATGCAAAAAACTAGCTCACCAGTGCAAACAGCCGCCCTATAAGCATTCTGCCAGTTCTGGCAAAACTCATGGAGAAAATTGTCTTTAATCAAATACAGAACTATTTTTCTGAAAATGTTTTTTATACAGACTTTCAGCATGCGTACAGGGAGGGGTATTCAACATGTACAGCACTTACTCAGATAACAGATGACTGCTTAATTGAAATTGACAACAAAAAAATGGTGGGATCTGTATTGATAGATTTCAGTGCGGCATTTGATGTTATTGTTTATTGTTTAAAAGGATCCCCATGAGCTGTCCCAAAGTGGGACGAGCTAGTCTTCCTGGGGTCCAGACAGAAAGACACAAAACATAACGATACACAAGATACAAATCATAATTCTGTTAACAATGAAAATCTAAACGCAGTAAATCATTATATACATCACCAGAAATGATTCATAAAAAGTTATTAAATTCATGGTTACAATCATTATTGCATTCATACAGTGGGTATGTTCATTCCCTACTCACAAATTTAAATAGTGTTTCTCAAATGGTACTTGAAAGATACTTTGCTATTCAGTTATTCATCACAGACTATTGCTAGAGAAGCTTTCTTGCTACGATTTATCATCCTCTGCGGTGACCTGTATAGAGAGCTATTCATCCAGAAGATCACAGAGAGTTTTTTTAACGGTGCTCTCTCTAATACTAAACAAGTACAGTCTGGAATACCACAAGGGAGCTGCCTTGGGCCGCTACTGTTCACAATCTTTACAAATGACTTACCATTGGTTGAACTTGAACCAATGTGTCTATGTATGCTGACGACATGACATTATATAGGTCAGCTACCACTGTGGAAGATTTGACTGCAACTCTGAATAAAGAGTTACAACTAGTATCAGACTGGGTCAAGAATAACAGAATGGTCTTAAACATCTCAAAGACAAAATTTATACTTAAATTTATATACTTATATTTAATATCAGTAATAGACATAACTACTCTACCAGGCAGGTGGTAATGGAACGTTTTACGAATGCAATGAAAAAAACAGTTATGTTATCCCCTCATTATGATTGTATAATGGTACATTGCTTTTAATTATTTTTTATTATCTGCTCTCTTTTCTTCTTTATCCGGTTTTCGTGTATTGTTGATTTATTGTATGTTTTTCTTGTTAAATGTGGACCCCAGGAAGAGTAGCTGTTGCCTGGTGTAATGGCTAATTGGGATCCTAATCAACTAAACTAAACTCTATCTCACTCCCTCCCTATCTCTACCTCACTCCCTCCCTCTCTGCCTCACTCCCTCCCTATCTCTCTTCCTCACTCCCTCCCTCTCTACCTCACTCCCTCCCTATTTCTCTGCCTCACTCCCTATCTCTCTACCTCACTCCCTCTCTACCTCACTCCCTCTCTCTCTCTACCTCACTCCCTCCCTATCTCTACCTCACTCACTCCCTCCTTTTCTCTTTACCTCACTCCCTCCCTCTCTCTACCTCTCTACCTCACTCCCTCCTTTTCTCTACCTATAACCTCACCTACCTCCATGCCACCCTTCCTGCCTCCCCCCCTCCCTCATCTCCCTCCCCCCCCCCCCCCCAGCTCCATACTGAGCTGATGTGTGGGTGTGATTCCTCTCCCCCCCAGCTCCATACTGAGCTGATGTGTGGGTGTGGTTCCTCCCCCCCCCAGCTCCATACTGAGCTGATGTGTGGGTGTGGTTCCTCTCCCCCCCTGCTCCATACTGAGCTGATGTGTGGTTGTGGTTCCTCCCCTCCAGACTGCTGCTGCAGCTCTCCCAGAGGACCTTCAGCATGGTGCTGCTGGACAAGCAGGGCCTGGACAAGATGCGCTACACCTTCCCCATCACCGCCGCCGAGATCTTCACCACCATCGACACCTTCCCCCTTCGCAAGGAGGAGGTGCTGCTGCAGCAGGAGGCCGGGCAGAACTGTCAAGCCTAAAGCCTGCCCCGTCCGTCAGCCAACTACGCGTCGCAACCGCCACAAAATAACCGCGGTGCCGGTTATTATTTTTTATATTGATGCTGTTGGTAAAGGTCCTGAATTGTCCAGAGAGAGAGGAAGAGAAACCACAAGAACAACCCACAGAAATATCCCCTCCCTCCCCATGTTTCTCCGCCATTGAGAAGTCCTTGCACCTGATTATAAGGCAGTTTCCCTCCACCAATCAGGTGAGAGATGCCGTGATTGGTCAGAAATAAGCAGGGAGCTGTCTAACATCTTCATGGCTCATACAGAGGCAGGCAACTCGATACAGAGTATTTCCTCACTAGTAGCCGACAGATAGCTTTAGCATTTATAACAAATTACACTCAGATAATAGCTCCAAAATCCTTCTTACAGCACCTTTAACAGAAAGACTCTGTTCAGATTTGTCGAAGGTGCTTCAATCGTCAGTCTGAACGGATTTGTGTGTGTACAATACATGTGAGTGTGTTTGTGTGCATATGTGTGTAAGTCTGTGCGTGTGTGCTGGCATTCAATATTAATAGATGCCATGTCAAGAGTTGAGGCAACCAAAAGAGTTTTCTAAATCTCAAAAATCTATGATTTGTGAGATTCATTACAATCATACATTCATTACAATCATATTGATTTTCTGTTCCGTCGGTCTGTATTTTTCATTCATTATTTTCCATTATTGAATCATTTATTTGACATATGAACACTAATGCCCAAATATTTTTAGCTGCCTCATATTTATGTTTTATTGTTTTTTTTAAAGACACATACGCAGTTGTTTTTTTTCAATACATAATATGGGCATATGTACAAGACAGTTATGCTGGTGTATCTGCAGGCTGTGTCAATGTACCCAAACCTAATTAAACACGTCTCTTCAGACCAACAGGTGTTCTGTGTTTACTGTCTGTCGCTTCAGGCGGGAGAAATTCCCAAGTGCACAGCGTGCCGGTCCGGCTGTGAAAACGCCTGCTTCAGGGAAAAAAAAACGCACGCACGGAAGCAGAAGAAAAGACCGAAACCATCCATGTGGAATCTGTGTCGCCGCAAAACACCTTTATTCAGGAAACATATTTACTACTGGAAATAAAAACGACCAAAAAAAACGAACGCAAAAGAAAACCAGACAACAACAAAAAAAAAAAAAACAGGCCAGTGGAGATAATGCGCTTTTTATTTAAAAATATTCTGGCAACACGATTCAGACACAATGGGGCTGTCCTATAAGTCGATGACAACAGGGAGGGCCCGTAGTGGCGGACACACACAGAACACAGACTAGTACATGCTCTACGCTCCAGAGGCTCTGTATTGTGCTCTCCTCTACAGTAGTACTGTACATTGAACGCCACGGGGTGTTGATGTCTTTTGTCTATTAGCACATGTTTTAGTCCTTCGATCCGTGACTGGCCAGGTTCAAACAAGGACGCCGCGAGGAGTGTGTGTTTCTGTGTGTTTGTGTGTGTGTGTGTGTGTGTGTGTGTGTGTGTTAGGTGAGGAGGACGATGGTGGTGGGTGGTGGTGGTGGTGGGGTCTGGACTCACACATAGGTGATTCACCAGGGTGGTTAAGATGCAGTGGTAGTCCCGCCCCCCCCCCCCCCCCACCCCCCCCACCAAAACAGGAGGGACAAATCGATGAATAATTATATTCACACACACACACACACACACACACACACTCAACCCACCCGAGGAGACAGAGGACGTCGTGCTGACTCACTCGCTCTCTGATCACCGGTCTCCAGGCGGAAATTCTTTTTTGACTGTGAGCACACTCACACGTCACTCGTGTTCACACTGACGCGCACACCCCTTCAGGCCACAGCTCAAACTGTGCCCTCTGTGTGTGTGTTGTGTGTGTGTGTGTGTGTGTGTGTGTGCTTTTCTTCTGTTTATTCGTTTGGTTCGGGTGTGACCACAGCCTCATATCCTTTACGCTTGACCTTTCGGCCTTCATTCATGACGCTGATACAGTGTCACGTGAACTGCTGAAACCAACGCCATCAGCCTTCAGTGTCTCTCTCTCTCTCTCTGTCTCTCTCTCCTTTGGAAAACCTGCTTGACACTGTGGCGTCCCATCCCGGAGTCTGTGTGCTTCGTTGTGCGTTCTCCCATGCCCCCATCGCCCCCCCCCCCCCCCCCCCCCCCCCCCCCCCGGGAATGTACACGTTTACACTACAAACAACACATGCAACACATGGAAGGGAGAACTTGTTGTTCATTCATCGACCGCAGCGCCGACCAGGAGCCACAGGGGGGCGCCGGGGGATGGGAGGGGTTTGGCAGCGTGGGTGACTATGTGCTTATCGTTCACTAGCATGTGTGTGTGTGTGTGTGTGTCTGTGTGTGTGGGTGTCTGTGTGTGTGTGTATGTGTTAAAGGGGACATATTATACCACCAGGTGTGAGTGTGATTAGCCGTTTTGTAAATCTTCCTCTTCTGACATCACAGGTGGGCGTGTCCCCCTAGATGTACGCTGGATAGATCAGCCTTCCAGCCTACCCAGTGGACTGTAGCAAACGTTGCTCATCCGTAGAGCTCTGAAGAATAAGTCCCGCCTCCAAGGCTCCGGTTCCCTCTGTCAAATGTCTATGGGAAATAACGTGGGGTTTTTGAATGATCGTACATAACAAACTCTGTAGGTGGCGAAGAAGTAAAAGCTGCGTCACGTTTTGAACAACACACATTTTCCATCTAGTTTCGACTGTGTTTTTGGATTGTCGGTGCCATTAAAGAAGTAAACGATTATTAATGCTACTTTAACGGCACCAAAAATCCAAAAAACCCAGTTGAAACTAGATGAAAACGGTTGGAGTTGAAAACGTGACGCAGCTTTTACTTCTCCGCCACCTACAGAGTTTGTTACGTACGATCATTCAAAAACCCCCCCGTTATTTCCCATTGACATTTGACCGAGGGAACCGGGAGCCTCGGAGGGCGGGACTTATTCTTCAGAGGTCTATCCGTCACACGTCTAGGTGGACACGCCCACCTGTGATGTCAGAAGAGGCCGATCTTCGGAGTGGCTTGTAGCGGCTAATCACACTCCCACCTGGTGGTAATACAACGTGTCCCCCTTTAAAGTACAGTGCACGTGTTGGTCCTCTTACGCCTGTCGTTTATGTACAGCAGTGCTTGGTCGTGGAGGGAGGCTCCGGCGGGCGACGGAGGGCGTAAGGCATGACTGGTGGTTGGAGACGGGCGGCGGGGAGGGGCTCCGGGGGACAGATGGGGCAACAGGAAGTAGGTGGCGGTGGTGACGTCGTGGCGACCACGCTCCACAGCAGAGTCTCAGCGGGGCGGCGGTGGTCGTGGTTGTTGTCGTTACTGATGTTTCATCTTTGAGTCAACGATTGTTTACATGGCCTTCTGTTGGCCTTCTCTCTCTCTCGCTCTCTCCTCCCTCCTCCTCTCTCGTCCCAAATTCACGCCACTTTTCTATCCCTCTCTCCTACCTCCCCCTCATTCTCTCACCCCACTCTCCCTCATCCAGCAGCTCTTAGTCTTTCTCTCACCCCCACTCTCTCAGTCTGTCTCCCTATCTCACCGCCTCTCTCTCTCTCACCCCTCCTCTCCCTCATCCCCCATCTCTTGCTCAATCATCCCCCCCCTCCTCTCTCTCCAGAGAGACTGTGGTGATTATCCCTCTCATCCCTTGTCCCCCTCTCTCTCTCCCTCTCCCTCCCTCTCTCTCTTTTCCCTCCCTCCCTCTCTCGCCCTCCCTCCCCCTCTCTCCCTCACGTGTCGGGGTTGCGCCGCATGCTGGCGCGCAGCATCAGAGTGCACTCCTGGGGGACCTCTGGGTTCTCCATCATGCGCTGCCACAGCTGCTGCTCCTCTCCGGAGGAGTCCATCCAGTCCACCTCGTTCCCGTAGCTGTGGCCTGGCGGGGAGGAGGAGGAGAGGGAGGGAGGGGGGTGAGGTACAGGCCGTTCCGTTTGTTCTGCCGGTTCCCCGGGTTTTAACCACACCAGATTACTTCCAGGAGTCTTCCTGGAACTGAGCGGCTGTCCTGGACTGAACTCGCCGCGTGGGGAGGAATGTGTGAGTAACACGTTTACAACATGCTTACAATGCACTTACGGCGCTGTTGCTGTTGCTGTTCAGTCAGGGGTAATGTTTCCTTGCCCAGACGTACTGCAGGTTCACAAACGCACACACACACACGACACACCCCGACAGCCACACCAAAACACCCAACCCCTACACATACACGTACACACACACACACACACACTGACAACCTCCCTGCCACACACACACACACACACACACCGACAGCCTACCTTCACAAACACACCACAACATTCAACCCCCCCCGCAGACACACACAATGCCAACCCATAGACATATACACACCCTGACACCCACACACACACACACACACACACACACACACACATACTCACACACCAAAACACCAACCCCTCACAAACACACACAGTGCCAACTAGGGATGGGGATCGAAAGCCGGTTATATCAAGGACCCGGTTCCACTTTTTTCAAAACCCGAAAATCAATAACGTTTGGGCTTATCGATACCACTATCGAGTCTCATCTTTTTTTTTTCTTCCGTAGGTCCTGTAACGTAACTGTGTGTCTCTCGAGTCACGGCACTTAAATCTAATCAATCTAATAAAAAAAAAAATAGTAATCCAATCCAAATCCGTGTTGTAATCGGCAGCATACAAGCTAGTTAGCTTGAAAAGTAAATAAAGTTTCAGACGTGCTGCGTGATGATGTGTTCAGGTTGGCTCAGTAAAACGACCGTTAGGTTATCATGATGCGTTCAAGTGTAACGTAAAGAAAAGGGAAATTGAGTTTTTGGCGAGAAACATGAGTAATACAGTTGTATAGTTCTCTAATCATTTTAGAATATATAATTAAACTACTGATGCCAATATTTATTAAAAATGACATTTAATTTAAATATTATTTCCTAAATAGTTTCCCAATCACTAAAAACATGAAGGCTAGAAACGTTTTTGTTATGCTCACTTGTTAAGCAATAAAAGCAATACCAGTTCTGTTAAAAACATATTGTCGCGTCGTCTTTCCACCAAATAATAGAAAAGTATCGATAGTGGTATCGATAAAGACTCGCCCCCCACACACACACACACACACATACACACACACACAGAGCACCCACCAGTGCCGGCTCCCAGCCGGACCCCTCCCAGGAAGACGTTGCTGGCCAGGGCCTCCTTGTCCCAGACGGTGAGCTCCAGACACACGTTCTCCAGGTCCCCGGGCTGCAGGCCGCAGTAGGTGAAGGTGTGGTTCCACCGCGGGCTCACGGTGCGCCGCTCCACCGCCGTCTTGTGCTTGGTGGACTTGTTGCTGTCCGGCAGCAGGTACCTGGAGAGAGAGAGAGAGAGAGAGAGATAGACAGAGAGAGAGAGAGAGAGAGAGAGAGAGAGAGAGAGAGAGAGAGAGGAGAGAGAGAGAGAGAGACAGAGAGAGAGAGAGATAGAGAGAGAGAGAGAGAGAGAGAGAGAGAGGGAGAGAGAGAGAGAGATAGACAGAGAGAGAGAGAGAGAGAGAGAGAGAGAGAGAGAGAGAGAGACAGAGAGAGAGACAGAGAGAGGGAGAGAGAGAGAGATAGACAGAGAGAGAGAGAGAGAGAGAGAGAGAGTTTTATGTACAAAGAGTAAATTATGATCCAGATTTGAGAAAAAAAAAGATTGTATTTTATACTGTTAAGATGGATTGATATTACCAGCTTGTACAAAAGACTTAATCAAAAGGCTCTCTGAGCTTCTCTGAAATGAATTGAAGGGGAATACATTTTATGGAGTGTTTGAGACAAACATTCCATCAAATGTATTCAATTTTCTTAAATTTTCATTCATTCCAAATCGCTCAACAGCTCTGATGTGTTGAAATGTAATGTATAATAAACAAAGACTAACTACATAGAATAGAGCACTTTCAATTATCATTTCAAAGGTAAAACCCCCAGCTATGACATAAACAGTCGTAAATGTTGCTTAAATGCGATAATCCTGAAGCTAAATATTTCCCCAGAACCCCTCTTTTGTTATGCGTTTTGAGGCCCCTTTCACATTAGAACCAAAAACCCACTTAAACCCCAACATCTGTCTTTTGTCTTTAGCTGGAACGGTTACAACCGACATTCATTCCCGGAGCGAATGACTCCGCAGTAGTCCTGGGTATTTATCGGCTTTCGGCTCCCCTCGGCAGCTGATGGAAACAGGGCTCCTGGGTGGACACGTGGGAGAGGTATCCACCGGTAACAATTGTCTGGCTTTCATGCAGCCTGGTACTGTTTATACGACCCCCTGTTTTATGGCTCCTTCCTGACGTGGAAAGTGACACATCAGGACAAAACCCCAGGGCGTACTCTTTTAAAGCCAAGCGGGAACGGTTAGACTACTTAAGGTTCTTCACGCATTTTAAAAACGTGAATATACGTGCTCTTTTTGGTGGAAAAGGGGTATCATTTGGTCCCCCTGAAAGCCAGGTAGTATAACAGACACTGGCGGTTCGAATGAACAGCCCTTCCCCCTGAGGGGGGCTTTATAGGAAGCTTTTATAGCTTCTCATAAATGCTCCCTTGTGAGGCGCTTCTGTTGGCAGGAGGGCTGATGGAGATGGAGTGAGTGAGGGTCTCACCCCTTGACGAAGGGGTCCGAGGTGCCTCCGGACTTGACGGCCGTGAGGTTCTTGGCCTCCTTGACCAGTAGCTCCACCATGCCCCCTTTGGGCAGCATGAAGCGACTGGTCTTGGTGCCTTTCAAGAAGCTCTTCTTGTTCACTGAGGGGAGAAGAAGGATCAGGAATGAGCCGGGTGGGGTAACATAAAGGGAACACTTTACAATAAGGGTACATTAATGAATCGCTAATCAACCTTAGTTAATGAGATAATAGGCATTCACCAGCAGTTAATTAACAGATAAATAACAGTCTAGTTCATGTTCACTTAGGAAATGGTGTTCATGAAAACTAAGGTATTCAATTATACGTGATTTAAAAGGGGACATAAATATTGATAGTACTTATAGATTGTAGAGATTCGATTTGTTTGGCATATGTGTGGGAGGCTGAAAGTAGCTTCCTGAGACCATGCTGATCTCAGTAGATCACATTCTGTTTCTCTCTGCAGATCAGTTTGTGCATAATTTGGAAACAAGCCATTTCATATGAAATTTCATATGACCAAATAATGATGTTAAAACAGACACGGGTGTGCACGGATGGCTTTTCTCAGAGGAGAAGACGTTTCTGCTTTACCTCAAACTGGATTTGGTGAGAGCGAAGACAGCAAGAGATTCACTTAGTTATTTAATCTGATTGGCTTGAATTTCTTGCCCTTGCCCTGGCCCTGCGTGGAGCTCAATCGATGCCCAGCCAAGGCCACCCTGACAGGCTGATGGCATGCATTTAAATCCACCCTGAGCTGGAGGGTTTGGAAGGGGCCGTGAACCAGGTCCGGAGGTAGGAACAGGTTCTCACTGTGAACCAGGTCTAGGGCTGTCAAAATTGCTCCACATATATTCAAACTATTCGAATATCTATATTTGCGCATCACGTCAATAACAGGACAAACTAATACAACAAGACATAACTACTTGTATAGGTAGTTTATTTAAGTTTAAACATATTTGACAACATATTACCTACACAAAAATAAGTAAATTAACTAATGGCCAAGACCGCAAACCTCGCTCTCGCTCGCTCACTCTCGCTCGCTCACTCTCGCTCACTCACTCTCGCTCGCTCGCTCACTCTCGCTCACTCTTTCTCTATCTCTCTCTCGCTCCCCCTCACTCTCTCTGCGCATACTGGTTTAAATAAACAACAACAATAAACAAATGCTGAGTGCTGATCAAGAGTTTTGTGCCAGCTATTTAAGGTCCCGACTCTTGTCCCGAATATGGCAGGCTCCATTCAGTGAGTGAAACAAATACAACATTAATTGAAGTGCAGTGTGCCCACTCGCAAAGCGCCGTGGCTGCCGCGGGTGTGTGTGTTTTTCCACATTCGAATATTAATTTTCACCTTTGACTGTCTGTTTTTAAAAACTATTCGAATATACATTCAAATTTAGAATATTCGTTGACAGCCCTAACCAGGCCCGGAGGAAGTGCACGGGGTCTTACCATGAACCTGGTCCAGAGGCAGTGACAGGTTCTTCTCAGCTGGGATGTACTTCAGGACCACAGTGAGTTCTCCTTTGTACTGCATCGAGGAGTCAATACTGTTGTCCACCTACACACACATTGACCACATTCAGCCAATGACCACCGTCTGTGTGCATCTGTGTACAATGTCGATATATGTGTGTAAGTGTATACATATTTATGTTTATGTATGTTCATGAACATATGTAATATGTAATAGATGTGTGTGTGTGTGTGTGTGAGAAAGAGATAGTGTGTGTGAGTGTGTGTGCGTGCCTGCATGTGTGTGCGTGCCTGCATGTGTGTGCGTGCCTGCATGTGTGTGTGCCTGCATGTGTGTGTGAGAAAGAGTCAGTGTGTGTGCGTACGTGCCTGAACTTGTGTGCGTGCCTGCATGTCGGTGTATGTGTGTGTGTGTGTGTGTGTGTCGGCGTGTCCCTACCAGTGTGTGTGCGTACGTGCCTGCACTTGGTTGCGTGCCTGCATGTGTGTGTGTGTGTGTGTGTGTGTGTGAGTGTGTGTGTGTGTGTGTGTGTGCACGTGTGCGTGCGTGCGCCCCCACCTTGGGCTGCAGTGCGTACCACTCCTCTATGTTGGAGTCAAACTCCCAGGAGTCGAAGGTGAGCTCCACCTCTCCCAGGAAGCTGTTGTGTCTGAAGCGGTCGTGGTGCCACACGGACAGCTGCAGCGTGCGCGTCTCCAGCTGGGAGTGGCTGATGGTGTACTGCGGTAAAGAGCCACACGACCACAGAGGAGCCATTGAAACCAGGACAGAGAGCCGTCGTTTACTCCTCGCTGCTTTCCTTAAGGGTTATTCGGGTGTGTGCACTAACTATCTGAAAAATGATGTTTGCTGAAAATCAATCTGACGCAATTTCGGTCTAAATCGCTTTTTCTCCTCACGCTCTGTTTCCTTTAAAAGTTTCCATTCAAAGTTGAAGGCTTGGAGGAATCCAGTCCTCATCTTTTAATGGTTCTTTCTATGTTCTCTCTTGGCTTTGTAGCCTAACGTATTGCCAATTACAGCCCAATGTCATTAGAGCAACCGTGCAGCTGAATGAGGCTGAATTGTTTCAGACTTCGAGGAAGTACGAGCTACACAGACAGCGATATTATTCACACATTTTGACATTTTCCTGACAAGATATTCGTGGTTTGTGTCGTTGATACATCCTTCTGTCATACTGTATTGTTATTTCAAGTTTTTAGATTCTGTTTCCCGTAACAATAAGTCTTCAATAAAAGGCCAGCATCTGGTGATCATCATCATCTCTACCTCCACCTTCTAGCACACACACACACACACACACACACACACACACACACACACACACACACACACACACACACACACACACACAGGAACACCCTCACCCTCAGGTTCTCGTTGAACACGGGGTTGGTGGAGTTGGACTTGATGCCCGTCTTCCTCTTGCTCTGGCGGGACTTGTCGGGCAGCAGGTAGGTCTTGACGTACCTGTGGAGCCCAGCAGTAGAGCTCCAGATCGATCCTAGTCAAGCTCATTAAGGCGCTGAGCATGTTTTATGCATGTAGATGTGTGTGTGTTTCGTTCATGCCTTTGAGGGAATGCCTTCAATGTGTGTGCGTGTGTGTGAATAAATATACATAACGCATTGGTGCGTGTGCGTGAGTGTGTGTGTTCCATCCACATTGCCCCTAGTATGTGTGCGTGTGCATCTGGGTAGGTTCATGCGTTCTAGGTCATGCATTCAAATGTGTGTTTATATATGAGTGTGTGTGTGTCTTTGTGTGTATGTGTGTGTGCGTGCGTGTGTGTGTCTTCCATCCACTTTGCCCCGAGTGTATGCTTGGTGTCTTTGGGACTGTTGCGTTTGAGGTCATGCATTCAAATGTTTGTCTGAATATATATATATATATATATATATGTGTGTGTGTGCGTGTTCGGCGTGTGTGTCTATGCATATCATTACCATCGCCCCTAGTGTATTTGCGTGTCTGTGTCTAAGTCTGGTCATGTCTGTGAGGGCATGCATCACATGCACATGTGCGTGCATGTGATGCATGCCCTCACAGACATGTGTGTCAGTGTGCGTGTGTGTGTGTCAGCACTCACGCGTCCGTGCGCTGCCTCTTCTCGTCCCCGGTGGCCAGGTTCTGGCACTCTTTCACCAGCACGTTGAGCGCCCCAGTCTTGAAGCTGTAGCTGATCTTCAACAGTATCTCCCCGCTCACCCGGGCGTTACCATAGTCACCGGTCTCACTGTACATGCTCATCATGCTGTTTATGCTGCTCTGTAGAGGGAGGAACGCACAACAACAGAGAATGACATGGAGCAGGGCGGGGGGCGTCAGCACAACACACAGCGCGGTACGCGACGGATGAGCCATCAGACACGACAGATGAGGGGAGACGCTCAGGCAAACGAGGGAGAAAAGACAAAAGACCTGAAGCGTGTGGAAGAGGGCAATCAGGAAGGGAGGCAGGAGAGGAAAAAAAAACTAAAGGGGGAATCGACCAGAGAAAAGAAACCTCGAGAAATAAAGGATTGAAGAGAAGAAGAAGGAAAGGAACTGAAAGCATTTGAAATGAGAGTCCACGGATCCATTTTAATTTGGGTGTGCAGAGGAGTGCTCTAATGCCTTCAGAACAGATATGATCTGGGGTGGTCGATGGGAGAGGCTTTAAATGCAGAGACTACAATCCATTTTGGCACAACACTTCTTGGGAGTTATGTGCACACCTGCCTCTTAGAAAAAGATGGAATCTTAAAGCAATCTTAAAGCTCATCATCATCCAATAATCCCCACTCCCACCATCTTAAAATAATGGTTTAATTAATTATCTTAAAACCTAGTTAATTAATGAAAATTGGCGGATGTGAGTGGAGCTGTCCTGGCTATCTGCTGTCATTAAGTCAACCCTTTTCCAGAGGAAGTCAGAATGATTAAGGGCGATCAGCCTGATATGCTGAACCTTTGTGGGAACGCATAGATCATGCCCATAGACACACATGAATGTGCACGCATGCACATGCACATGCACATGCACATGCACATGCACACGCACATGCACACATACTATACTGCCAGTTTGAAATAACCCGACAGGGGACAGTGTATTTACGACGACACCGGCTCTGTGTGCGGTTCGGATAATAACTTGTGACTGTGGCTGTGTGTCACTGCTGCATTCAAACTGGCAAGCATCCGCACAGAGTAGTAGGCTGACACATAAACAAAAACACGGAGCGGCTCACAGTCTCGGCGTCCGAGTCAGGGACATTGAGGTACCCCCACCTCCTCTCGGAGCACGGGGTGGAAGACTGGAGCGGAGCGAGGGAGAGAAAGGCAGAGGAGAGACAGAGCAGGTTGGAGCGCCGGTGATAGACACAGACCCAGACTGGAAGAAACTACCGAGAGGGAACAGAGGGAGAAACGACCTCGTCCCCCATTACAGCCCGGCCCAAAGGGGCCACGTCATGCAGGGTTGCCATGGCGATTACCGAATGGAGAGGGGGACATTACTGCATCAGCTGTAATCAATTATCACGTTAACAAGGACACAGAGGACACAGAATAGAAACAGGCAAACATTAACCCCAGAGCGATGGGCTAGGATATATTTATGTACTTCGCATATTTGAATAGTCTCATTATTCTTATTGATTAGTATTTCTTTTTTGCTGCTTAAATTAAAGCATAGGAGGGAAATTAAGATTGTGGATGTTTTAATGTTGTATAAATGCCACCACCATTATAACTGATACTATTACTACTACTGCTACTAATGTTAATAAAAATCATTAGAATAATTGTATTGACTAGATCATTAGCGGTTGGCCCCGTGGACTCATGTCTCAAGTCGCGTGGCCAAAGCCACATTAGTATTGAGCTTCTTTACAGACAAATATTGAAACAGCCGTGGTGCTAAACTAGAAGACAGGTTTCCTAAGCATGCTTTCTTAGCTTTGGGCTAAAGTATAAAAAGTAAGTAAAGAAGCAATAGGGTTCTTAAGCATGCTGTTTTAGCTTTAGGTCGTAAATAAATTAAGTAAATAAAGGTAGTAAGAAGAAGAAGAAGAAGAAGGAATGGGTCAAGCCTGTCGTCTTAGCTTAAAGTAAGAAAGTGAGTAAGTAAGAAAGTAAGTAAGTCAGTAAATACGTGAGCACGTAAGTAAGTATGTAAGTCAGTAGAATACGTTTCAATAGGTTCTTAAGCATGCTGTCTCAGCTAAAGCTAGTAACTGAAGTTCTAACTGTCGTTTTAACTTAATGACACAACATTCCTCTTCAAGCCCTCAGCTTAGACCTCGTGTTGACACACAGTCAATAGATTGACACAAGCTATTGTCATGGCACGTCAGGCTTTTAGCACCCACCATATACATGTGTGTCTATGTGTGTGTGTGTGTATGTGTGTGTGTGTGTGTGTGTGTGTGTGTGTGTGTGTGTGTATGAGCGTGCGTGTACTGTGTGTGCGCGTGTGCAAATGTGTATGTGAGCATGTGTGTTGAGTGCTTCAGGACAAGGGTTAGCACGGGGCGTTACCGTGGACACTGCGTTGCTAAGGCGTCGGCTGACCCCTTTGCCGGCAGACACCAGCACATCAATGTCCTCCTCCTCATTTTCGTCCGAAAACTCCTGCGGAGCAAAGCATGTGGGAACGATTCAGAGGAAGGCCGGGGGGGCCTGGAACCCTCTTGGAAGGCTCCGGTAGCCAGTGAGTCTGAGGGGGCGTTTGTTGACCCTTCCACGTTAATTCAAAGGGACATGTTTGGACAGAGTGAGCTAATGTCATTACTATCTCATCCCACGCGACCAACACAAAATAAAATTAAACATGAATTATAAAAAAGGCGCCGTGCCTCGATGAGAATCTGCAGTGATACGATCGCTCTTTTGTCCCGGCCTCCGCTTGGATTGCATGCACAGCCTTGAGTAACGCACTGGTGTTAATTAACCCTTGGGGTACACAAGGAGACAAGAGACCTGAGGACGGCTGCTCCAGACAGCCGTCTTAGTCCGCTTTTGAATGCAGCCCTGAAGTGAAGCGAAGGCCTAAGTGAACGCATGAGTCATTGTCTCACGCTATACGATATACACCCTGAGATGGACGTGGAGGTGTGAATGGCATGAGGTGCGGATTAACCCTGCCCAGTCTGTCCCTCTCCCTCTCTGTTGGTTCTGTATGTCCCTGCCTCCCTTTCTGTATTTCTCTCTCTCTCTCTCTCTCTCTCTATCTTTATCCATCTGTCTCTTTCTCTTTCTGTCTGTCTCTCTTTATCTGTCTCTCTTTATCTGTCTCCTTCGCGATCTCTCCAGCTTTCTGTCTCTCTCTCTCTCTCTCTTTCTCTCTCTCTCTCTTGTCAGTGTCCAGACACCACCTCGTAGCACCGGCGATGTCCATGGTATTCTAAAAGAGTTACATCACAGGGAGCTTAGATGCGTGTGGTGTTGGTGTTGGAGGAGGTGGTGGCGTGCGTGTGTGTGTGTGTGTGTGTGTGTGTGTGTGTGTGGATGATGATGATGATGATGATGATGGAGACAGACAAAGAGATTGGAGGGGGTCCCACCGATCCGTTGAGACCAGGGATGGAGCGGCTTCGGAGGCTGAGGCCGTCATCGCTGGCTTCCCATCCAGGAACTGACAGGTCCAGCTCAGAGCGACTGTGGTCTGCCCAGAGGAGACGGAGAAGACTTTCACTTTCACTTAAAGACGACTATCTCTGTTGTTGTTTTTTATAAAAACAACTATTTGGACTTAATGTTGCGGGACAGTTCACTCCTGAAGCCAGAGAGGAAAATAGATAAGGATAGAAAAAAATAGCGATGGAAAATAAATAATCTTAACAGTGTATTTTGAGAAGCAATTACTCACCACATTTTATTTTAAAATGTAGAAGATGATTTAACAGTTTGAGTAATCCAAATGGAAATACAGTTTACATTTACATTATTCATGCTCGAAAAAACGTTCGTTTTGATCGTGTGTCGGGTTATCGCATTTCCCTCGCAGGAGTAATAAAGAGCTATCTCATCTTATCACTTTAATGACGCAGATCCTATAACTGTATCCGTGTACAACTTTATTGAGTGAGACGTCTCCCTGCACCCTGTCTGTTGAAGAGTCCCGCCCCGCGGTGCAGCTTTCCATCCCACTCTCCTACTCGATCCAAAACATTCGTTTGACGGTGACAGCCCCTTTGTTATGTAAGCTGTGTAACGGCGTTTGTGATGAGATCAAGTGTATGGGCTGCTCTCACACACACACACACTGGTGTGCCTTGAAGCACCACTAGGTGTGCCATGAAATTGTGCCTATTACATAATACGCATCATTCTGTCAAAGATAATTCAGATAATTGCTGCTATACATGGTTTGGTTTATCATTGATTTAACAAGCAAACAATATTTAACAAATAATGCAATGGCTTTCCAAATACAGTCTGCGACAGTCTGCAAAAATACTGTGAAAATGATCAATTACAGTATGTATAATAGCCTGATAATAACGGGTGTGACGTTCTTCAAAGTCATACAGAACACAACTTTTAGTTGGTGTGCCAACTGTTAAATATCTAAAGTGACGGCAGACAAGCTCAGATCATGGTGAACGGGGCATTTCACTTTCCTTCGCTTTAGATTTGTTTTCGACCAATCACGTGGCCGGAGGCGGGATCTGTAAGCGCACTATAGAAAACACTTCAGAAAGCTTCGGTAGAATATCTGGAATGAATAGGATATAGGCCTTAAGTCGTTACTTTGTCGTTACGGGTTCCCGGCCCAGGCTGCTACGCCGTCTCCCCCCAGAGGTTCCTCTATGACGTGGAAGCCCATCACGGCCTGAATAGTGAATAGTTATAGTAAAGGAAATACCGGAAGAGCCTGAGGCCTGCGACACAGCGATGGTGGGCGTGCCCGACTCGCGCCTTGGATGGCCAATGGGGAGCTTCTCCAACACATTGTCAGCGGACTGGAAACTGGCAACGCTTTCAGCACCATCAGGCTGCATGTGAGACACACGCACACACACAAACAGACACACGCACACACACAGACACACACACAGACACACACACACACACACACACACACACACACACACACACACACACACACACACACAGAGTTACAGCCGTTAAGCACATGTGAATCACACAGCCTTTGCGTAGCTGCCAATGCTAACCAGGACATGAACTCATTGAAAGTAGTTCATCGTGGATGTGGATATGGTGTACACGTGCCGGTGTGTTGTTTGTTGCACTTTTGTGTGTGTGTTTG
>NC_140284.1:17642638-17652638 GCF_964030765.1 Micromesistius poutassou | reverse complement strand
ACTCTACCCTTTCCTCTTGGCGCCGTCCAGGAGGGAGTGTATTGAGCTCTTGGCCGAGTGGGGGGTCCCGGACCTCTCGGGCTGTGCGGGGGCCTGGTTCTCCGGGGTGGCGCCTCTCTCTGGAGCCTTGTCCTTTGTGGCTGGAGAACCAAAGCGTTAACACAGTAGATGAAGTAAGCAGGAGTACGTGGTTTAGTAAACATCCAATCCGTGCCACAAAACAATATTTAAATGGATGATCAAGCCCATCTTTTTATTTTTTGTGTGTTTTGTGTTTTTAATTCGGTTTTATTCTGTTCTGTGAAGCACTTTGTAATCCTGTTTTCGAAAAGTGCTATACAAATCAAGTTTATTATTATTATTATTATTATTATTATTATTGTTGTTATTATTATTATACAAACACTTCCTCTTCCGGCATCGGCCATTGTTTTCAATATTTCTTCAAGGTGTTTCAGGTCCAGAAGTCATTTCAGCTAATCTCTATCAACAGATATCAATTGCTAATTAAAAGTGAAATCAAACATGATTGGTCAATACTACTCAAAACTATAAACTACTAAAGACTATACTATGCTACAGATTCTGGAGTCATATGGAGGAGATACAGTGTGTATTGCCTGGATATGTGTCTATCTATTGCCCCAATGTCAATCATCCTACATCCATCATCCTTTCATTCCTTATCCATCAATCCATCCATTTATGCATCCACAATCCATCTCTCCATTCAGCTTACCGTCCCTCACTCCTATCTCTCTCACTCTCTCCCTCTCTGTCTATCTGTCGCTCTCACTCACTCACACACACACACACACACACACACACACACACACACACACACACAACCACACACGCACACACACACACACACACAACCACACAACCACGCACACGCAGACAATGCAAAATCGGATCCCACAAGAATCAATCCCCGTCTCTGGAGCTCCGCTGCGCCACAACAAATAACTGTCCTCGTAATGCAAATCAGTTCAGGGTCACGGGCTGCAGCACGTAGCGCCCAATATGAACCGCCGTTGACGGTGGATTAGTGGTGAGGCTCACCGCTGGGGCTGCTCAGGATGGTCTGTTTGATCACGTCGCCGAGCACCGTGCGCCGCTCAAAGCGCTTGGATCTCTCCTCCTGGAACCATTCCCCGGTCACCACCTTCAGCTCCCTGCACAGCGAGGAGCAACGCCATCAAACGCCCGGCCCCTCACCCCCCCCCCCCCGCCTCCGCCCGGGGGCCCGGCCCGGCCCGGCCCCAGAGCTTAAAAGGGCCCCCGCCCCCGGTCCGGCTGATCAAACCATCGCAAACCACCGGCTCCCCCTGGACCCACTCCAACCTCTGCTAGCGCTGGCGTTTGTTGGAATGACGTGATGTTGTGTTGTGCAGTAGCCATTGGGTTGTTGTTTTTTTTGGTTGCGAAAAATACATTTTGTGAAGCGGTCGTATGGCGACAACAATGTTGTTTTGTCCATAAGCTTTTAGAAACTGTTCTGACGTGATGAACATCTATTCCAAAAAAACGAAAGTCAACCGCTTTATTGCTATTGTTTACATTCCTTTGAAAGCTGAATGAATTCCGCTGAATGCTCTTCGGCAGAATCAGTACAACAAAGGCATTTCGACAAATGATATAGCCGAGGGATGTTTGAGTGGCCGGTCTGATCACCCAGACCGGCGCGGTCATCAAGTAGCCCGCGATGGGTTTGGTTCTGTCGCGCCGCTCTGCGTCACACTCACGAGATCTTGGCACAGACGTTGCACTTCCACTGGCGGCCTTTGGGAGACGTGACCCGGCACTGGTTGCAGACGCGCAGCTGGCAGTCCTCGCAGAGGTCCCCCCGGTCGAAGATCAGGCCCAGGGTCCGCAGGCAGCGGGCGCACTCCCGCTCGGCCCCCGCCTCCTGGTGGGGGCGGGAACCCCGCATTTTGATCTCCAGCAACTCATTCTTCAACCTCCTGAGAACGGCCGAGAGAGAGAGAGAGAGAGAGAGAGAGACAGAGAGAGAGAGAGAGAGAGAGAGAGAGAGAGAGAGAGAGGGGGGGGGGGGGGGGAGAGGGAGTGAGCGCGAGAGAGATAGAGAGAGAGAGAGAGAGAGAGAGAGACAGTGGAGAGAGGGAGAGAGAGAGAGAGAAAGAGAGAGAGAGGGAATGTAAGGGGAAGTACATGGTGCCACAGGGAGAGATAAGGATTGTTGTGGGTCCACACTCACCGTATCCTCTTCTCCTCTTGTTTCCTCAGCTTCTCGTCCTTCTGCAGCACCCTCAGGATCATGTTCCTCTCGTCCTCCAGCAGAAAGCACAGGTTCAGGTCCTCCTCCGCCTTCTCCATTGGTCGGTCGGGTTAGAAGCAGCCAATCAAATCAAACGTGGGGTTTTAGAGGCAAGCTCACACGGGGTGGGGTGGGGGGTGGGGTGGGGGGGGGGTGCGGCGCTACATGACCCTACGACGGGACGCCGGCTTGTTCTGTTAGCGTCTGGGTTGTTCTCCGGCCTACGGACATGGCTCAGACTCCGCCCTGCAGGTCCTGCCCTGCCTGGCACCCCTGCGACGCAGAGTGCTTTTCTAGCAGGCGAAGGAAATGACAACCGCCAAACTGCAATCACAGCCGTCTCCGCAGGAAACCTGGAACAAAGCAGAAGACAACGCCACTCGACTTTAGTGGGTACGCCGAGACATGGCCAAAGACACAGAGAAACGGGACCACGGGTTATTCTTGCTCTCCTTGATTTTGTTCTTGCTTCCAGGCTGTGTATCCCACACAGCGAGTGATAGAATGCTAATTAAGGCCTTCTACGGCAAGATTACAAAAAGGAACAACCTTTGGTAATTGGTCGGCAATTTGACAGTAACACTGCGCTGTCTGTCAGTGTTTGCCAATTAGTGTTGGAGACGCCAGAATCTGCATGCCCTAATTATGTATATATATATATATATATATAACACATTATTCAGGCTTCATTTAATCTGCAGTACCTCGCTGGGAGAGTTATATAAACCCAGTATACATGAGAACTATTGCTGCCAATGTCATGCCTCAAGAGGTACTGATTAACGATGGATTTTAATGCCATTCTACATTAAGAGACCGTACACAAATGTGTGACGGAAGTTGACAAAAAAAGTGTATAAAAAGCACGTTAGTCATTTGATTAAACCGTATGTCCGGTTTCCTATCGGATCTCCTAGTCAAGGTTCCCGGTTCGATTCCCAGTCAACCTCTGGCCCCGAGCTAGATGTCCTACCCCTACTTGCATGGGGGAGAAAAGCATCTTGTGAATGGTTGCGTTTGTAACTTTTGGAGATCCATATAAAGAGGGTGTATTCATGTGGAAGCATGCTCTGCAGACGATGATGCTCTGCCCTATTTAGCTCCCTGAAGGAGGATGTAATGAAAGAGAGTGAGATTCATCTTTCTCATTTGATCACCTATTGTGGTGACCCGCACAGCGTGTCGCTGTGGTTAATAAGGCAATTATTATTCAGGATTTCAAGTGCATGTGATTTGTTTTCAAGTGCCTGACCCGAAAAAGGGTAAATTACGATATGATAATGTAGCCACAGGAAAACACACGAGGAAACATGAGAGAAAGAATCAAGGTGACGTTGGAAAGGGGAGAGACCGGAGGATTCACTAACTGGAAGGGAGATGAATCATAATTAGAATGGCATTAAGTATTAAGTATTACGGTTGGATACACCCCTGCTGTGCGTGAAGGAGCTCAGGGAAAAATGGGTGGCAAGAGAGCGATATCGAGAGGGAGCTATTAGGAGAGAAAACTTATCTATTCAGACACGCCTACTCCCTTTAAGTCAGTTGCATTCTTGGGACGAGCATGGCCCCACTCTTTTCTCTTGTACACTGTTTTATTATGTTGTTGTTGGTGACCTTGAGTGTCAAGAGAGGCGCCCATAAATAAAATGCATTATGATTATTATTATTACAGATAGTGAGAGAGCGAGAACAAACAGGATTGATAAACAGACTGAAAGGAAAGGAAAGGAAGCAATTACAGCAGTAATCAGATTGATGCGTTATAGCCCGGAGAGAACACTCGGGTGATTCCGAGGCGAACGCGGCCCCTCCGCGGTCGCCTGATTGATTTGGTTATTCTAAATGCATCCAGTGCATTATTTAGCGAGGCCGGTGATGGATTTGCTTCTTTCATTACTGTCAACGTACTCTGTATCCACGCGACACGACCCCCTTTTAATTCGCCTTGCCAAGATAATCCCTTCCATGCGTCTCTCTCTGCCTTCATGAAGGGGCGTCACACACCTTGTCAGAACTACGGGGCGGACGGGCGTCACAAGAGGAAACAAGCCAAATGAGATGAGAGAGGTGGAAGGAAAAGAGGAAAGTGCTGGAAGCGGAGAGGACGGCCAAAACCAGGACTCTCTCTAGACCGTATTCATTACTGCCTTGTTACTCGTTTCTCCCACCACGCTTTTTCCCCCTCTACCTCTCTCTATATTGCTCTCTCTCCCACTCTCTCCCTCTACTACCTTTGCTATCTCTCGCTCTCCTTCCCTCTCGCTCGCTCTCCCTCACGCTAGCTCTGTCTGTCTCCTTCTCGCCGTCTCTCAGTCTCACTCTCCCTCTCGCTATGTCTCTTGCTCTCCCCCCCTACACTAATATATATATATATCTTTGTATATATATCCCTTTCTCCCTATCACTAGATCTCTCTCCCCCTCTCACAATATATATCTCTCTTACTCTCTCACACTATCTCTCTCTCTCCCCCTGCTTTCACTCTTGTTATAGGCTCTCAGCCTCTTGAAGCTCAAACCCATTTTCAATTAGCAAAGGACACACTGAGACATCAATAATTAGCATTTTCAGTGGTGCCAAATCAGAATAATAACACACTGAAACGGACTAATTCGAAGCGAGGCAGCGGCTTAAATTATGTGAATCAGGCCATGATTATAAGAGGGAATTGACACGTTCACGTCGCTGATAAGAGGATTGGCTTCCACACCATGAACTCTCTTACTTTTGGCAGCCATGAAATGAGCATCTCGTCGGCTATTTTATGCGCCACTACGTGCTTATGGTTACAAAGAATCCCCATGGAGAGCAGACGAGACAGTAATCATCTGGAGGGACCTCATTGAGGCGCAGGACTGTTTTATCGACTAAAGGATCACCGCAGTATATATCCAACATTAGATTCATCACATCAGAGGGTTGTGACATCTCTTGTTTAACCACAGCTCAAAAATAATACTACAAATAAAAGGCCTCAAATATAGTTCAATTTTCTTTATTAGTAATATCATAATGAATACATTTTTCCCACAAATACGGCCGTAAGACAAAAACACAATGCTGTGTTATCCAATATCCTCAACCATTTTATATTGTTCCGGCTGCACAGTGATGTCACACCACCGTTTATTAACGTGCGCCGTCATGGGTGAACTGTAAGCTAATATTGATCCAAGATGGCATCAGGCAGCACACCGCGGTGCCACGCCATCGGGCCATTCAGCGAGCGGCCTCACCTCTCTCCCCTGTGTCACGGTGTCGCCAGCTGACCCTCCCTGAGTACACACTGCGCACATTCCCGCCTTTCCCCTTGCCTTGAGTAAACAAAACATTGAGTTCCAAACAGAAACTGCCGTGCAGACACTCTGACGCATGCAAAAAGCAAGGTCCAGCTGAACCCGGGACACCACGTCGGGGAATACGCTGAAGGCGAACCATATTCTTTGGTAGTTCTAAATATAATGCAGTTTCAGCAGTTCTCCAGAGTAGTATATTTAACACATATCTAAAAAGTAGGTTACTTTCGTTCTGCTCAGCTCCTTTCTTCCTCTGTCTCGGCCCCCATTGCTCCGTCTCTCTCTTGCACCCCTCTCTCAGCGCCCCTTCTCTTCCACTTCCTGCTGCCTTCTCCCCCTCTCTCTCCCCCCTTTCTCTCCCCCCTTTCTCTCCCCCTTTCTCTCCCCTCTTTCTCTCCCAGAGCTGCCATAACCTCATTATTTCTCAGACAAGAGCAGCACAGGCCACTTCACAGACCATAAAGACACCTCGCTGCTCCAAGTCCCAGGGTCTCCCCACCCTGAGAACACGTTCTCCCCACTTTGGAACACGTTCTCCCCCCGCCCAGGAGAACGTGTGCTCCTTTTGGTCATGGCTAACACAGCCGTCCACCGTGCTCAGAAGAGAACCTATCTGGGAGTCGGGCAGCAGGGGCAGACCCTGCTCATTAATAAACCATACATAGCATCCTCTATCCAGGGCCTCCTCCATGTCCTCCTCATCCTCCTCTTTCTCTTCATCTTCTCGCTCTCTCTCTCTCTCTCTCTCTCTCTCTCTCTCTCTCTCTCTCACTCTCTCTCTCATCACTCTCTCTCTCTCTCTCTCTCTCTCTCTCTCTCTCTCTCTCTCTCACTCTCTCTCTCTCTCTCTCTCTCTCTCTCTCTCGTCTGCCCCATCGTTCCTCCAGGGACGGGAGTGCCGCTGTCCCTCGTGTCTGTGCCGTGCCTTGGGCTGAACCCAGGGGGAGGACCTCGAGGTCTGTGCTGTGCTGTGCCTCCGTTCCCCCGTTAACTGCACCCGTCAGTGGTGGTGGTGGTGGTGGTGGTGGTGGTGGTGGGGTTGTGTTCCTCTTGCACAAAGTTACACCATCTGAGCCCCGGGGGCAGCACCCCTCTACTTCCTCGTGGGCGCCACAACAACTAAACACGATGGAAATATCTTTCCCCATACCATGCTAGCAGATCTACGGAAGATATCATTTTGTTATACCTGTTTTTTTTTTTTTTTTTGGTATACTGTATTATATATTTCGGTTGTACTATTTATTCATTGATATCATTTTAGCTTTATTTCTTACGTAACATTTTTTATGATTTAAAATGTTACAACCACCGCGGTTCTCTGCACACTCTCAATGGGAATGCCCCAGAACAACGTGCAGTCAGACCGCTTCAGTTTGGTCGGATCCTAAATCATTCATGCAGATGTTCTTATTGTAAGTCCCTTTGGATGAAGCGTTCTGCTAAATGCCCTGAATGTAGCAAAGGAATCAATGGGAGGGGGCGGGTGTTAGCTCCTGTCAGACACAAGAAGGAGAGGGCAGCGACTGACAGAAAGTCAGCGCTGCACCGACCGCGAGATTGCCTTCATTGCACCTTCTCCACTCATTAGCCAGATCCTAATGGAGGCGGCGGCAGGCTCTGACTTCTAACCAGACCGAGACACGAGACAGAATCATTTGTCTCATTGGCACACCGGGGGATACAGTCTCGTGAAAGAAGATGTCAACCGAATTGCCTCTCAGCATTTAGAACAAAACATAATGAAATTACTTGAATTTTTTTCCGAGGAGAAGCAACACGCGCCTGCAGTGTTTAACGTGTTTAAAGCACATTAGGTCGTGGGTTTCAGACCTCTGATAAGCAATTTGGATACGGCAAATAAATCCTGATTTGAATCAATAAAACAGAGCATGACTGATTCATGCCATCTGTTTGTCAGACGTGCGATTGCTCATTTTTGGTTTCCATGTACACGGGCCAGGCATTAAAATAAGAGAAGGTACTACAGACAAGGCACAGACATTAAACGAATATCCGGTGAATGCTTAATCGTTCCGAAAAAGAAAATGTTCACAAAGAATCACCCTGTTATCCGAGCCTTGCATCCTAGTGAATGTAATCCCCTTCCAGCGATAGCATGTAGCGCTCTGGCCCCAGCGAAGGCGAAGAGCGATAGGCAGACGCTGGACTGCTGGAGGCCTCACTGGATAACATCTAACATCTACCCACCGGTGATTGGAGGAGTTCCTGGGGAGATGCGGTGGCTGGGCTTCAACGGGGAACGTTGCGGGCGCATGCAGCGATACGTGACGGGTTCACCCATGTGAAAACTAGGCCTGCCTCTCTGCCTAGCAGCCAAGGAGCTCGCTCGCTCTCTCTCTCCGTTTCGCACGCCCGTACTCTTGCTGCTCTGTGACACACACACACACACACACACACACACACACACACATACACATACACACCTACACAAATGCAAGCGCACACACACACACACACACACACACACACTTAATACCCCAACTCACTGGCTCACTCCCTGTCTCAAGTCGGTTAACACATCCAGACGGCAGGACCACACTGACGCAGCACCATCCTAACGTGCCGATCGGGGGAGCAGCCATTCAGACGCCTCTATCCACTCTCCTGTCAATCATGCGAAAGCACGCCGGCATTCATAACTAATATATCCGCCCCCTAAGACACGTGCAACGTCCACTTCACAGTTATACTTTATCAATTGCAATTCAATTTGAAAGGTTAATTAAGAGACAAAGACCAATTACAGATCATGACCTTTTTTTTATCTCCTTTGGTTCACTGTGGGATTGGGCATTGATCCCATATTGGATTCCAAGCACAGCGTGCTGCCATGGGCTACCGTCTCCTCACATAACCCACGCAAGCCTAAGGAAACATGGCAGTGACCTGACTGATGGGCTGATACAACTCTTCATCGAGCAACGTGCTGTTTTACACGGCCCACCTAAAAGAAAAACGGTGAAACACAAAATATTTAACAGCAAGCTTCCGCTCTTACCGTCCATGTCACATGTTACCCTCAACCCACTCCTGAACGACATCCACTCCTTTGTCTCAGCCCCGCTGCCAGACCCCCCAAAACGCAGCCTCCATCCTCCCGGCTCAGGTTGGTAATGGAGGGGTCAGTCGGACGCCCGCTGCCACCAGATCGTGTCCAGTGGACCATGCGGGTCACGTGCCCGGGGGCAGGCCCCACTTACAGCCCTCCGAGGAGCCATCAGCAGTAATAACCCCTCACGCCCGCGGACCTCCGCAGCCACACAGCCCCATCCTGCTGGGCCCGGCCAAGCGGGAAATACGCAGGAAACAAACAACGGGGCCAGTGTACAGCGAAAAGAAACAGCCTCAACCAAAACAACCTTATCTCGCATTTTTCTTGGTGTGTCACGCCTTTCTCTCTTCCTCATTGTCGCCTCCTTGCTTCACCTTGACCTCCCTCTCTCTCTCTCTCTCTCTGTCGCTCTCCCTTTAATTTCTCAGATTTCTCCTGTTTATTTATTAAGGTAAATTTGAATAGGGACAGATACAGAAACGTAGATAAGCTTGAGACACTAATCCCCAGTATACAGTATGTCCTGTTGTGCCAGTATTGCCATGGAGCCTGCGAGCCTTTGCAGCACTGCACCGCTTGCACCGCACAGCACTGAACTCACAGCGATGCTCGGTTCACTAGAGGAGAAAAGGCCAGCGTGGGATCGTCAGGCCGGCGAGAGGGACCGGCAGGCAGCCGGCGATAAGCCCAGACCAATCCACAACAGCGGGGAGTCTGGGAGCCCCTTCAACATGAGAGAGAGAGAGGGAGAGAGAGAGAGAGAGAGAGGGAGAGAGAGAGAGAGGGAGAGGCAGGGGAACAGCTAAACATGAACAGGGTTGTGTATATATTGGGACAATTGGGACGATTATAACTATTAAATGTTCTGACCTTTAAAGGCTGGTTTTGAGTGTCATTACAATCCTATCGATGCACAAGGCATAACCTTCTACCAAAGAATATAACACATGAAGGGCGATTGGGAGAATGTCATTCAACGAATGACACGAAACAGCATGTCCCATTTGAGCACCTGGGCATTCTGGTGTAATATGTGAGAATAGTGGTGTAGAATCCTGGGTCACCTTGGACCTTTTCATAAAGGGATACTCTACCCTTAGTGGAAAATAACAGGCTACGTGGCTCACCCAGTAGGAGCTGCTAATTAGCTGTCCAAAACCAACGGACAATAACAAAACAAAGAAGAAAAGGCAGAGGCTGTTTTCATCTCTTGCTTTTCCTATATTAGATAATAATAATAATAATAATACAATGTCTCATAAACAGCAAGAGAATAATGTCCCAATGTGACCTTTTAAGGGACGTCTTGAGGAAATAAGAAAGAATGAGATCACAACCACAATG
>NC_140284.1:17534575-17642438 GCF_964030765.1 Micromesistius poutassou | reverse complement strand
GCACGCACGCACGCACGCACGCACGCACGCACGCACGCACGCACGCACGCAGGCACACACACACACACACACACACACACACACACACACACACACACACACACACACACACACACACACACACACACACACACACACACACACACACACACACACACACACACACACACACACACACACACACACACACACACACGATATGGAGGCTGTTCTATTATTAACTATGACTTTTCCAAGAGACCCGCAGTTCTTGTTTGTTTATAGGTCATTCGTGAGTACTGAGTAGGTCCCCTAAATACCTGCTCATCACGACATTTGGCATCTCATTCAAGAACGTCTGCATGTGGACTATTGGACATAGTGGTTTGAACCCTAAACCTTTCGTCTGGTTGTCAAACCCCCAACCCCAAGCACTGACTAGACTAACCTGCCCCATCAGTGCCCATGAAGAACATTAGGCCTACTCCATAAGAATATGTCATTCACTCCCGTTGCATCCTCGTCTGGTTTGGCGGCTTGGCGTTCATAACGCCCTGACACACCAACCAGATAATCGGGGCTCGGGGACCGGTGTGTGCTGTGCGATCGGAACGTCTGTGTTCTTTTCAGCCGATTGCACATGTTGAATAGGCCATCACCAAATCGGCCTGACTGCCCCTTCTCGCCAGACTGTCCGACGACCGATAAACTGGTTGGTGTGTCAGGGCCTTGAAGGAGACAGTGCTGGTGCCCGTTGTTGGGTTTCCTTGTTGTTTCGCGTTCTGTGGTTTAACATATGTTGAGTTACCTTTGCGTCGGGTTTGTTGCTGTCCCAGGAAGCTGCACGGTCAGGCGGACAGCCGCACAATGAGCAGGGTCGCTGCCGTTGCCATGACAGCAGAATGTATAACGGGAACGTCTCTTCTCTTCTCAATTGTCTGTCTGTCTGGGGATGGTTAGGTGGCATACCTGTGTGGATGAGCTTTCCTCTGATACCCCCATTTTCTTTATGTCTTTGCAACTTGCATGGTCCTACTTCCATGGCTAATGAGCCATGTGGTGACTGCATAACTCACAGCGTTACTATTTGCAAGACAAATAAAGGTATGGTTATCCACAGGAAGTGTACTGTGGAAGAAAGACTTCCCTACATCATCAAGCTCTCAGCTCAACCTCACTGACCCGATCTCCCCTTTCTCCATCCAGAAGACAGAGGAACAATTACACTCTTTATATATTATGAATAAAATATCACTCTTCAATTAGCTCTACTTAACACGTGTTATTGGATTATGCGTAATGGGAACATTTAATATTTATTATTCTATTTGCATTCTTCCTTCGGTATCATTTCCAGAGACCGCGTTTCTTTCCACCGTAATGCAGAGCAGACGCACAGAGGATTGAATTTTCTGTTGTCGTAGCAGCTGGATTGTCACATATGCTCAATTGCCCAAGGTTACCAAAAAACAAAACAAACACTACACCTGTTGCACTTACCACCGCACCACTTGCAGTATCGTTTAAGGGCTTTCCCTGGATTTCTTAGATACATTTAGATTTATTTAAAGTAACAATGTAGGCCTTATTTAAAACAAAGCCTGAACTTGTTTCTTGCTTTACACAAACTAGTTAGTCAAAGCCTACCGGTGAGATCCAGTCCGCCACTAGAGGGAAGCATGGAACTGTCAGAAAAATCTGCTGTGCTTCAATGAAGGCCTCAGACATTTGTCTCATCATATGAATAGAAATTTACTTGATTTGCATCGTAAAATATTTTTTTGTACTATTTCTTGAACATTGTGCATATAACCAAGTTATTCTTTCACATTTAGGTTGGCTTCAATGTGTCTCACATTGATATAAACAAAAAGGTGCATTCGCTGTACTGTACAATTGAGAAAAAGGTGCAAAAGTTGAAATTCACACATTGCATGATCAAAATTAATAAAATGTACTTGTGTTAACAATTTCAATTACAATATTACCACACTTCTGTGATAATATCCTATATCCAAACAAAATGAGCACTTGATTACTATTTGTGAAAAAACATGCAGACACTTTGACAGACAGACATGCAGACAGACTGACAGAACACGGAACAAACCATCAGAAACTCACAAACATTTTACATCGACGGCTGCTGGCTGATAAGGCTCTTCAACGGAAACCAAATTCACCCTTTATCAACATGTGATCTCGTTGCACGTGGAGATGTGCGTGCCACGGCGACAGTGTGCACTTGATCAAGAAACCTACGCATGATTAGGGCTTGAGTGCTCGACAGCCGACAGCTTATTTGTTAGCATCGTTAGCCACAACACGACATCACAAAAGCAGCCATAGATAAAGCTTTTCTTAAGGAAGTAAAAAAAACCTGCATAAAACCATGAAACTCGCCATAAAACACACCTAGATAAGAGTGTTTCCCCGGAGGAATAAGCGGTAGAAAGGTGAGTCTTTAAGGCTCTTTGCATGCACAGCCGATGCCAACATGATAAAAGTCTGCTAGATACAATCATTCCAATACTATAGCCCCTTGTGATTAGAGATATAGCTTACTATAGAGATATAGCAGCATATAGATATAGATACTGCCATGTGTGCTCAATATGTTGTCAGTCCAGTGAGAGTTGTAATAGTGGACGAGGGATTGGTGCTTGTGTGTTCATAGCTGCACAGAACTCTAGCAAGGTGAATGTCTAGGTGGAATGGCTACAGCCATGGTGTATCTGAGTGTAGTTTGTCCTTAAAAGTGAAGTTACCAGGAAAACATGGTTGTGTTTGCAGCCACTTTCTGGTTTTACGTTAAGGACAAATGATTGAATCGTTTTGATCAACTGCAGAGTTGAAAATGCCACATTAAAGTGTGGCCCACATCAAAGACAAATAATGGCCATAATAAGTAGTGTAAACTAAACGTATATATGGCACTTCAAGGGTTAAGAAAGTTATCCAAATCTCAATGGGTTCACCTGTGCAATTGGATTCCTCTGAATGGCACATACAAATATGTAAACTCCTCAAGGTTTCTGCAATCCTTAACGAGTTGCAATTGCAACGGTGTAGCCGATGGCACCATAGGTCTCAGCTCCTACAGCGGGACCCGATTCATTAGGAACATCATAGGTGGAGTCATCAAGCAGGTCGAAAGTCGTGTCGTTGGGTGTCCCGTACCCAGAATGATCAGATATGTCTCTGCTTGCATCAGGGCTTTTTAGTCCCTTCTCAGGGCTTTCTAACAGCCTGCTCTGTGGCGAGGGAGCATTGCAGGACAGGCAGAGGAGCATGGAGCAGTCCCAAAGGCCCTGGGTCATGCTGGAGGAAAACAACCTCCGGCAGGGGTGACAGAAGCGATAGAAGACCAGCATGAAGAAGATGCCGATGGCGTAGGCCACCAGCAGCTGCAGCAGGAGCAGCGGTGCGCTGACGTAGGTGTAGAAGTCCGTCTTGTACAGGTACCAGAGCGACAGCAGCAAGGTGTTCTCCAGGAAGCGCAGCACGTAATACACGGCCATGCGGTACCAGTTGTGGGACTTGTTGATGAGGTCGGGGTCGCTGAGCTTCAGCTGCACGGCCGACCAGCAGAACATGTTGATGCCCGCGTAGAGGAAGGTGAGCAGGCAGAGCACAATGGTGGTGCCCAGCCGGCTCAGCGTCTTCTCGATGTTCTCGGGGAACGGCGAGTGGCTCAGCCAGAACAGCACCCAGGGGTAGAAGAAAAAGGCGATGAAGTTGAGGGACACCACGGGCAGCATCCAGAGCTTCAGCACGGAGCTGAAGAGGACCAGGACCACGACGCGCGTGGCGATCTCAAAGCCGCGCCACATGAAGATGCTGAAGTACGCCATGGGCCGGATGTCCACTTCGTACTCGTCATATTTGATCTTGATGGCCAGGATGTTGCAGCGGAGGGCTCCGTAGACGATGGACAGCAGAGAGATGACCATCAGAGTGCCTGGGAGGGAGAGAGACAAGGGTGGGGGGCGATATGTGATATACAGTATATACGATGACGATGTAGGAGGACCAAGGTCTGGAAGCCGGGGCTTAATCGATCAAAGTTAGGACGCACACACAAGCGTGAAATAAAATGTCAGACCGAGCAGAGCGAACATTGAAAATAGATTTACTATTTATATATATATATATATATATAAATAATTCACTAGTTTATTCACCACCCTATTATAACAGCAGATGTCCCTCAGATATATTGGAACTGGATAGCTAAAATACCCAAACTGCCTACAACATGCTAAGCAAATCGTCCATGATGACCAATTAGATTACCAAATTAAAAATAAATCCTCCAGATCATTAATTCGTCAGTTACATCAGAGCACTTAGACACCAGCAGCTTTTTTCCCCAATATTGCAATTTATGAGCCCAAACCTCTGTGGGACAGACTGAGATTGAGAGAGCTGTGATGGCTGCATCCCTGTGGACGGAAACAAGACGATAACTGAGACTTTGCGACAATACACTCGCTCTCCGTTTCTATCGCTCTCTCCATCTCTGTCTGACACAAACACACAAAGTGTGAAACACATAATCATCGGAGGCTGCAACAGACTTGAAATTCCAGCTTCTCCAAATATAGATGCAAGCTTAGTGCATTAGATGCAAGTGTGTCGTTTGGCAGGGCAAGGAGAGGGCTGTTGGAGGTAGAGGTGGTGCTGGGGCAGAGGCAAGTGGAAATCATCCTTTCTTGGCAGCCTGTAGGCATCCATTACACTGTGTCTGCACACACTTCTAGTGAAACTGCAGATGAGATCTGCAATTGTGTACGATTTACAAAAGACAAGCCAGCACGGAAGGTGATGAAAGGCATGAAGAGGGAGCCTGGGCTAAAACTGCTTCATTGTTTAATACTTTTAATGTCTTGCCAATGCAAATCCAGGCTCCTAACTGCCTGTAGGCATCACTGTGTTTGCACACATACAAAAAACCTATTCAAAACATAATTACGTTGGCAAATAGAAAGACGTCAAAACATTGAGGGATCAGTCTCATTACATGACATGTAATGACTTGACTGTCATTGTCAACCACTTAACTGAACAAAGCCAAACAAGAAGGGAAGCAGAGTGGCAGGCGAAGAAAGAAGAAAGGAAGAGGCTGAACCGGAAAGCCGAGACAATGGAAGGTGGAATAAACATTAGGGCGAACATGAAGCCATCCACAGAGGGGTCGGCTCACCTCTCCCGACGGACATCCCTCGCTGCAGGACGCAGATGTAGAGCTGCAGCGTGAGCTGGGGGGCGGAGCCCAGGAAGGCCTGGATGACGGAGGTGCGGGCGAAGGCTGCTCGGTGGGTGAACAGTTTGCCCTCCGCCTGCCCCACGTGCCGCTCCACCTCCTCTGCCTGCCCGCCGCGGGGGATCTGCTTCTTCTTGGTGATGCTGACGTAGGGCTCCTCCACCAGGCCAACGCTGCCATAGATGCAGAAGGCCTCCAAACACCTGCGGTCACAGAGGCACCATGGGAGATGGAGTTTAGCCGGCCACACAATGGGCAGCATTGTCTTTCTCCTTTTGTTGCGCTAATCAATGAGGTTGCTGAACCATACAATGAGACTTTTCAGGCATGTGCGCGCACACTCACACACACACACACACACACAAACACACACACACACACACACTTGGATGTATCCCCAACGAATGCTCACGGTCTAAACAGGGAATTCTATGTCTAAAACTCACAATGGATAAAGAAGTCATGGCAACCAACCAAACCAGCAGCAGCAACATTAAAAAAATACATTAACAAAGGCTATATAGAAGATGACACATAATCTAACACATTTACAAATGGCTTTTCATTAAAAGGCTCCAGCTCACCTCTGGAGAACGAGAGCTAAAAGGGTTTCCGTGTGCGAACGCAGAATGGAAAGCACTAAAGTGATTTATGCGGGCGGAAAGCCAAGATGAAGGAATTGTTGAGGAATTGTTGTCAGGGGAATGCGGAGGTTCTTATCCACAGCCCCAATAAAAACACAGCAAGGGAGAGATTTTAGAGACAGGGAAGGGGTGCAGGACAGACTGTTGTGAACCACATAAAGCAGCAGTGTGAACCACATACAAAGCAGTATTGCAATATAATGTGTGAGACTGCAAATTAGGTCTCCAAACACGGATGTAGCACTTAGTCTTGTTTGTCAAGATAGAATCAACAAGCTGGTTGATTAAAATAACCAAAAAGGCTCCAAACCAAGCAGAGTTTCAGTTATGTATGTGGGAGTGAGTGAGTCAGGCCCTGTCCCAATTCTCCCCTTTCCCTAGATCTTGCGTGCTTCCCCAATACTTAAGGGAGCAAGTGGGGAGTGCTAATTTTCCCTTAAAAATCAACCCATGAACGCTAGCCAGCTCAGAAGCTGACTCGCAGCTAAGAGCACTCAAAGCAAGTGTTCAGCAGAACGCCATGTTGGAGTAGACCCGTACATGACCCACTAAGGATACATTACATTAGTATCAAAATATGTAAAATACACTGATGGCCCGGGCCCAAGGGGGGGGACATCACTCGGGGAAGTTCACGTTTGAGGGACATCACTTGTGAACTCTGTAAACAGGAAGACAAGAAACGGACGTTCCCCTACACAGTTGTGTTTTGAGAGATAAGGAACCGCCAGCGACACACGTGCTATTCTTAGATGGGGGGGAAGCCAACAGAGAGGCAGATCCACCACAGTAATCATTACATTGCATGCATGAGGGGAGAGCTGGGGTGGCCCCAGCCAGGTCCCCGTAAAGACATAGAGAGGGTCAATGTCAACAAGAACCCCTAAAGAACATCTTAGGCCTACTCGAATAAATAAAATATAAAAGTAGTGATGTTCATACGATCATTAGCTGTATGAACTCGAGTCATGTACTTTTGATGGCTGGATGCCTTGTTGTTTTTTTGTGGCTTTATGGGTAGATGTTTACCTTCCGAGGCTGATTCTCATGAATAAATATGCTTATGAAAAGCATGTTTCACAGTTCGGCACTATGACTTTCACATTAAATATGTACAGTCCATTAATGTACAATATATGTATACATAAACTACATGAAGGCCTACTGTACACGGACTGTGAGAACCTCTCCATGGTGGCTTAGGCTCAGATTCCGATGGAGCATATGGTCAAGCCAGTGCTGTGCTTATTTAGGGCAGGATGAGGTCTAGTATGGACTGAGCTGGGCAAATAGTCCGAGGTTTAGCTCTCAGCTTACACCCACCATTGGTTCGTTTTATCTTACACTTGGCTTGATGGTTGGAACAATGGGAACCATGGGAGCAATAGACCAGTGATGAAGAAATTAAGAGATAACTCCGTCTGTCGACATACTGGGGCTCAAATTAATCAATGTGATCGACTTTGGCCTACAAGTGGCGTTTATTTTGAGAGTATTTAGTAGCTCCAATTCATTTATTCATGAATTGGAGCAATCACATTTTATGGGTTGTGGATGAGCGAGACTGACGGGTTGGGTTGTAATTATGAACTGCCATTCATACTCTCGATGAGCACAGTAAATAGATAACCAGGGCATACATTGCACTGGTCGTGGACAGACACGGCTGAACAATATCCCAGTTAAACGATAGCAACGGTTGCGCAATGTATTCACAAGCAAACACCAAAGGAATGTCTATGGATAACATCTGTTTTACTCGAAGGCGTAGACAGTAAAGTCAGTGGTAGCCTACTGCAGCACCAGTGATTTTTGTGGACAAAGACGATATAGACATGAGTGGAATATATGGCAGAGTAGCCTACTAACCTAACGATGGGTCCAAGCTGAAGAAGGTGTAGGAACAGCACAAGTGGTCGGTCCCTGTTAAGGTCCCGATGGATGAACGTAAGGGTCAGTTGTACGAGCACGGACGCGAGAAGCGTAAACAGGAGAGTGAGTCCTTGCCAGATCTGATCACCGGCTGAGCGATATGTGGAGCTGAGGTAGAGAGCTGCCGTGGTCTCGGCCGTGAAGAGAGACACAGAAACAAATATGGAACTGGGGAAACGCATTCTCACTCACTCCGCCATCGGGGAAATCAGTGGGCTGCTTTCCACGACACAAGGAGATCCATAACACCAAGCATTCGGCCGGAGATACGATGGTGTTGTGCTGGCCTCACGCCGCAGCACACACAACAAGATGTTTTCTCAGCCCTGCCGTTCCACAGATGGCCTATGGGGGGCGCCCGACGCAGTGCGCCTATGTGGTACCAATGCGCCCATGATATGCATGTACACACACACACGCACACGTACACATGTACACACGCGCGCGCGCGCGCGCACACACACACACACACACACACACACACACACACACACACACACACACACACACACATTATATATATTTCATATTGTAATGTCTTAACTGATTGAAGCAAACACATTCACAATACCAAATTTATTCATCTTAATTACGTCAGACGGCTACTGTCTTAGGTAAAGGGGGGCACAGTTGCACTGTAGGAGTCACTGATTTCTCGAGACCGGTTCACGCCAGGCAAAAGATGAACAACAAAGGGGAACTAGATAATAGCGTAAGGGTTCATTTAACAGCAAGTAATGGCGCAAAATCTGTTAACATGTTGAGTTTGTATTGACGACCACAAATCCGCCTGGAGTAAGTTTGTTTCTCTTTACTCTGTATTACTAATTATTATACTTAGTAATCATAGTACTTAACAATGATAATGGCCTGTATTATAGTACAGGCCATCTGGAATAATGGACTGTATTGTTATCCACTGTATTTATTTCATTCATAGCATATTATCATACATATACATATTTTTCATAATATGCATTTATAATGTTCCTAAATATTTCATGCACTCTATTACAGGAAGTAAAAACACAAATGGGTGGAGTCTGTTGACTGAATGTCACATGATTCGGGTTATTTACACAAAGATGCTGAAAAGCGGGAATTCTGATTGGTCGGGCTGCAGGAGATCCACCAGGAAACAGACGGTACCCGACAACCCCTCAAACAGGCTGTAACTACGGGTTACCGAGCATGAGCCGGCCTTAAACTCCTTGGAGAACAGGAATTCAGCAAACCTTGAAGGAGAAAACGCAGTTTAAGAGACACATGTTATATGAACTATAGTGTTAAAGGTGCTGTAGTTCAGATTTAAGAGGAGTATAATTTTTAAAAAATATCTATGAGTAAGTGAAACGCGTGTGAGAATATCTGTTTCGAGTTAAGTCTGCCTGCGTCTGTATGACACAACAAGCTATTAAACCAGAGGCTGCGCTTTAGACCAGGTGTGCCCGGCTTATTTCTGATCAATCAGGGAATCTCATGCCTGATTGGTTCAAGGAATCCATCTTGCCTGTCAATCACAGGAGAACCGTAAGGAGGGAGGGAGCAGAGAGGGAGAAGATGTATTTTGGGTTGCTTAGTTTCTAAATCTTGCTCTCTTCTGCCCTCATTCCCTTCTTCTCTCTCCCTCTGTACAACTCTCATATCTCCCAGTGTCAGTGTCTTTTTTTGTTAATCTTAAAACCAATGGCAGGTGATTTCGGTGGAGAGCATCGTGCAACCGGAGTGAATCCCGCGTGCCTTGCCTCTGAGCGCGGTAGATGTATTTGGAGTTCCCAGTGAGCCGATAGAGCATTAGGAAGACGTAGGCGCTGCCGGCGACTCCGTGACAGATCCCTGGTCCCTTCTTCAGCAGCCCCTTCTGCCACACCAGCTCCCCGCTGCGGATGCAGGTGTCTAGGTACTGGGGCTTGTTGTCGATCAGATAGGCTTTAGCAAACAGATACGCCACGCCTGGACAGAGAGGTCATCTGTTACGGACAGGACACCCTGAAGTGTAGCATAGTGTTGTTTTTTTTGGCCCCACTAAAGCTGCCTTTAGGACAGGGTCATCAAGGATCGACATGTAGCCAATAGGGTTAGGGTTAGGATCAAAGCCTGTGTCAATTCGTCACCTACATGGCTGTGGGTGACTACATACACCCCCCCCCCCCCCCCCCCCACACACACACACACACACACACACACACTATGTCAAGTGCATTGGGGTCTTGGAAAGTGTGTTATAATCATGGATATAGTGCCTTTGAATAATCCCAATTCCCTTACAAACTGAATGAATAATGCATGCACACACGTGGCATACATGTGTGCTACCCGTGTGTCGCATGTCATTTGTACTAGCAGGCCATGGGTGTGTGTGTGTGTGTTACCCGGAGCGCCGTGGCACCAGTGCACCAGTTGGTTCTCCCTCTGGATGATGGCTCCCAGCTCAGCGGGCCAGTTGCAGTTCTGCTCCTGGGTCATGAGGAAGTCCACGCTCTGCCAGACCAGGTCCCTCTCGGGCCGGCTGAGCACCTCGTGGTGGCTCAGCAGCATCTGGAGCACCGCCGAGAGGCCGTGCGCCGCACCTGTAGGGGGGGGACACCAGCCGTGGGGCGGGGTGGGGGGTTGAGGGGTTGAGGGTTCCTCGTTTCCCACACCGTTCTCGTCTCACCCCCCCGGTCGCCAGGTGTGAGTGGTGATTGGCCGTCACGAGCCGTTTTGAAAAATCGGGCTTTTATGACATCACAAGTTGGGCGTGTCCACCTACAGTCCACCGGGTAGGCTATAAAGACTGATCCATCCGTCACACATCTAGGTGGACACGCCAATTATTTCCGGGGACTGTTAACTGGCGTACGCAGCTCACAGGGCGTAAGAGCCTCTCGACCTACGGAGGGGGGTGGGGGTCACCAGCCAACATGCACCAGCAGACATGGAAGGCTCCATGCCGCAGGGACAAGAGACAGGAACCATGAGCATTCAACAGGTTATTCTGTGGAACAATAGCTTCATATACTTGCTGTGTTGTTGTACCTATTCCCACTTTTGGGATAGACAATTGTTTGGCATGATCAGAAAAGGAACAGAAATGAATTGAGCTACCATCAAAGTAAATAAAGAGCTACATAATCTACCTCCGCTCGAACAGGAAAGATTAGAAAATGATTAAAAACGGACATACACGGCAAACTGCAAAGAATGTACTTTATATGGGAATAACAATCAGGAAGTAATTATGAAGATTTGAAATTAAATATCATGACCAAATGAAAATATAAACTCTTTAGTAATGAGTAACCATATCTATGAACAAGGGACTGAGGCTTTGATTATGAAATACTTTTAGATGGACCAAGTAACATGCTTGGGGTGAAAATGCAGGCTTCATCTCAGAAGAAAGAGCAACTCTCCCAAGGATTCAGGGCACATGCACAGGAAAAAACGTATTATTGAAAAGTAAATGATTGTGTTGAAATGTGCGTGCTGATTAAATAACAAACATTTGCTAAACATTGTTATTTCTTTACAGGTATGCAATTTTGTAATTAAAAGTAATCGTAATTAAAGTAATATAAACAGCAATATCACCGCCTATTCATTTTAAGGATTGTATATCTGTTTTTACTTCCTCTATGTTGTCATTAAACTGTTGCTGCATCCATGCACAGGTTAGTTTGGGAAATTGGGGCTATGCTTACAATAGACCTTATGTTGGTGCGATCGTTACAGAGCTCCAATTCTGATGACTGTCCACATCTGATGCTATCGAGGAAAATTGAAGTTAGTTTCAAACCACGAAATGGACCGTTCCCATAGAAACATATCTCCTCTTCAGTAGTATACAAAATAACAAGAATACAGTTAATACAATGTTTATAAAGCTAATAATCGTGTAATTTGAAGCCAGCATGTATCGTAAAAGCAGCTTACCTAGGTATTCTGTTCCATAATATGAGTACATGAGTGGAAAGGGCTTTCTCTTTTTCCTTGCATATTGTTTTCCAGAATCAATGATGGCGTGGCATATAGCTTTAATTTGTTCCTTTCTAAGAATCTGGAGGAGAAAAGAATGTAGAGAAATCATTAGCATCAATGGACCATGGAAACTCAAAATAAAGCAACGAAAATGAAAAAGTGTTGATTTGAGAGCTCACCTCTAAGCCCAGCTTCTGTTTGAGAACGAGGGTAGCGCACAGGTACCCCGCCCGGCCTGCGAACAGTTCATCTGAGCCACACTCAAGGAAATTAATGGGCGCGCAAACCTCCCACAGGTTACGAAATTTGGCCAGGGGTTTAACAAACTCAGCCAGCCCCATGGCTTTATAGATCATCGCTGCCACCGCGTAAATCCCAGCCCCGCCGAGAAGAAAGGCGGCCCGCGTGTTTACGTCTCGGTCGGCGTCCACGTGTCTCACGGAGGCGTCGATGATTCGCTTCGCTGTCTCGAGATACGCGTCTCTCTGCTCGGTAAACAACGGGCATTCGGCGACATGGAACAACATGTACGCCACTCCCGCAGGGCCGTCGTACAGCCCGCCGTCGTAGTCGCCAGGGTCGAGGGGAACCTGTTTCAGAATGTTATCCACGGTGGCAGTGACCGTGGACACGATGGCCGCGGTGCCTCGGCCTGAGTGCAGCGCACCTTTGTAGTCGGAGAAACGGTTGAGAAAGCATAGGTTGTTTTCCATCGCCGTCAACACGACCCCACGATGGGCCCCCCGCAAATGTGGCACTGGCAATATTCGCTCTTCGGAGTGGAAAGATAAACTTAGGTTCCTTCCTTATCCAATCCCGTCGCTCCTGATTGGGTGTTTCGATGGCACTTAAAGGGCACCCAGAAATAAATTGCATTGCCTCATCATGAATTGCCTTGGGTCAATGAATCCGTGATTATAATAAATGTTGCGGAATAGTTCCACATTGACATTTAAAGAATACATCTGAATTATAACCATAGCATATTGGCCTATGTCGAATAGTGTCATAGCCATATGAACCCGATTCCCTTAATTTAGTATACCCGCTGCAAAAGCTTAACTCATAAAGACTACTTACTGTGATATTAGTTTAAATCTATGTTAGTTCCTCCACCTGTACCTAACATATTTTATTGAAACGTTGTCGCCAGCCAGTAGATGGTGTCAGACGTTCTTCAGTAGCTCTCCTTGGTGCTGAATCAGGCGGCGACGCAGCGAAACACACCAACCACTTTCCCTCCTTAGTTATCCCGCAGAAATAATACTTTATTGAGATGACATTCAAAACCTTTGAACTGGCAATGAAGCACCTCTCTTCTTGAATCCCTTTGGTTAGTGATGGTAAAAGCAGGGTTCAACTGGGTCATGTTGCGCTGAAGTCAACTCCTCTAACACTTAGCTACCCCTTACTTATTAAGGGTCTTATTATAGCTATAGTGCTGCATTTTGTACACTTGAAGCTAAGACACCGAAGTACCCATATCATTTATTAGTGTTTCAACTTTTCTAGTTATTGTTTGAGGAAACTAAATAAATCATGTATAATTATTCACTAAAGTTCAGTTCCTATTTTATTGTCCCACAAAGGTAACTCACTTTACAGCAGGGCATGAAAATAGTACAAAAACATTACCAATATAATTATAAACGATAACGATTGATGAACCGTGAAATTTGTTGTCTAATTCTTAGTCACCCAGAGTTGGAGCACATCTCAATGAAAAAACCTAAGATGAACAGAACAACACCCCCTTTATTAATAACCGTAGTTATGTTTAGTGTTATCAGGATAAGTATAAGGGTTAGAGTAGTGATAGGTATACTAAAAGGTTAAGTGTGAGTTATAAAGTTTAAGGTTAGGGATTCCTATTGGATTTGAGGGGTTATTTTAAGGCTCTGAGTTTGGTATAAGGGTTGGGTTTCCTATAAGAGTCAGACTATATGGTTGGGTTTTTGGATCAAGAGTTTGGTACTAGGGTTAGGGTTTACTATAATGGGTCATGTTTTAGGGTTTCTATCGCTCCCTCGCTGTTGATGCGTAATAGGTCTTGCGACGCAAATTCATCAGATCACTCGAAAATCCCAGCCAATCAGATCGCTCAGAAAATTAAAACCCCCTAACCAAACAGGTCCCAAAACACAACTTGAAGTGAATCTGCTGAAGATTGGGAGGGTTCTTGATGTTCGATGGGCTGCTATCAGCTTCAGAACGGTGACGGCTGAATGGAACAGGCTGCTGCCTCTTGAGATGCAGGACTAGGCAAAGGTCTATATGGCAAACATGGAGACGCTTGAGTTCCTGTGTGGTTTAGGAGTAAGGTATTATGCATCAGAGGAAATCGCAACCCTTTCATCGACCTTACAAGAAAGCGGAATGCCACTCACAAAAGCAGACGTTTATGAGAGTTTATGAGGAAAAAAACATTGAACTAATTTCGTTAATGATAGCTACTCCAGGTGAAAAAAGGCAGGAAGCCCCTACAGCTGCAGAGATACTGTAGTTTTGTGGTATTTCCTTCACAACCAGGATTAGCACAGGATCAAGCAGGATCAATCGTCTTCGTATATTATTAGTAGGCAAGCTAGGTAGTGATGTGATTTAAAGTTGTTAGTTGTTAATTTTTTTGTCTCATCAAAAGGCATTGTGGAATGTGCAGAATGGGCGCCTGAGCAGTGGCTAGCGGGTGACCTCTGCTGGTTGAGTTGACACATAGCCAAGAATTATAAATGTTACGACACTAAAATATCAATTAAATTATGATTAAAATATCTCAGTACTACCCTTGGTTACATGTCAAAACGACTAGTTACCGTTATCTTAATCTGAAGTTACTCTTGCATTGTGCTTGCATTGACAAAATGCTTCTTTCTCCCTAGCAACCAGTTACGGTTAAGAAAAATTAATTTTCACAACTTGTTACATTTCTTTAATTTACTGTAATAACATTGCTTACAACGTGTTACTTTTGCCTACTTTTATTTTGACTTTTCCACTTCCTGTGTGCCCAGCGTTCTACGGTCTGTCCTAAACTAGAAATGAGAAGTGGCGAAGAATCTAAAGAACTCAATACTAACATCATAATAGTTATTTTCGTAGCCCATAATTAACACTATAAGAAAATAAAATTCCAATCTCAAATTTAAGAAAGACTACCGGGGGCAGTTAATTTCAACATCAACATAAATGTAGCCTCTTTTTTTCACATGTGAATTGGGATTCAAGTGGCCTCAAATATTACCGTTAGCCAAATCCGACCAAAGTGATTCTCAATGTTGATAATAACCTGATTGAAATCAATACGACAATAACGCATGGATCAAAGAGCGCATGTTGTAGTAGTCAATCTTCGGAAATTTGTAGTTTCACGCTAGAGACGCTAGAGGTCAGCAATACCCGCCGTCGCGCAATGACGTTGGTTAGGAAAGTGGAGTCGAATTCATTCTAAACAGTGCGGTATTTTCCTATGTTCGAAAGGAAGCACCCTTTCATCTCTCCTTGACCCGATAACGGTTTCCACAAAGGTTAAGGAAAGGAGGCATAAAGGTTAGGAGATTTGACTTTCCGAATCGGGCCCCGGACTATTAAACACTACAATTTCGTTAAGAAATTCAATAAGCAAAATACGGACATATGTGAAAACGCACAGAACCCCAAATGATACCATGAGAATAATGAGATTTAATTATTTAATGTTTTAGTTAATCAAATAAAACTGATACAAATTTGACTTAAAAATAAAAAAAGAAAGGCTGACTCAAGAGGTGCCACTAAAGTAACTAGGCTACTTTCGAGATTCAGTGTTGGATCGCAGTGCTTTTCTTTTCGATTTAAGAAATCTGAACACAAAAATATTAAGGTAGGCGTGGATTTTCCCCCCTTTCAGTACAAAATAAAACCCCTCCAACAACTGTCTAATTAGTTCCCTCTCTACTGTACACAGCTACCGAAGACCTGCAAGCGGGGCAGGACTGCACAAGCTTGCTGGCTTAATGAGATCCAATGGGCAAACAGGGATGAATACTCCACATAAACCTCCATGAGTTATTAGGGTTGATACTTTTTCAGTTGATGCAATTAAGTTACGTTGAAAATGTTCTGAAAATAAGTTGAGACCAGGGGACTGGTGTGTGTGTGTGTGTGTGTGTGTGTGTGTGTGTGTGTGTGTGTGTGTGTGTGTGTGTGTGTGTGTGTGTGTGTGTGTGTGAGAGAGACTGATGTTGAGGACTTGTATGGCGGGATTTGCTATACAAACATCAAAATCAAGCAGCGGGTTGTCATTCCCTATTTGAAACGTATAAAACATGTTCTCCGTTACACCTCCATGTCCCTGCTCTATGGCTGGCCGTCAGAAAGCATCCAAAAAAAAACAGCACTGTATAATAGAGGCTTGCATGACTCCAATAACGGCTCTTCTTTTGAACACATGGCGGCTCTAGAGCGTGGTCACTTGACAAAGCGGTCCGATCACGTAGCGTTCAGCAATTCGATTTAGTCACTGTTCAAACCTGCCGGAAAACAAACTGCTGTTTTTTCAGAAGGGGAAGGAGAGCTTTTTTTTTGTGAGATATTGGACAGAAAACAGTAATACCGAGCTGCATATAGCACGGTATTAAATGAAACGCACCTTTCATTTTCAGTGAGCAGCGCTAAGTTACATATTCAAACAAAACAGCAGTGCCCGTCCCGCATGCTTTGACCCCATAATGATCAACACATCGCTGTGGTGGTGGGTAAAGAAAGATATACCCCTTGATTGAACGAAAATAAAGGGGTTGACAAAAATAAATAAGCACTCCTTTGCATAAGCCAGCTTGAATTAAGGCAAGGTTTAAATATTATTCTTGTAGTCCTGCAGATATAGTGCAGGAACCTGTGGACTTCATTGCCAGCGGCCTAGGGTCAACCGGTGACAGGTCGGCGAGTGTTCTCACCTTTAACATGGTCTCCTTGTATGGAAACCTCTGTTAGACATGAAGAAGCTGAGGTGGGCACCCAGGCCAGCCAGATCACCGGAGACAAATAATTGCAACTCCAGGACCTATACAATCGGTCCCAAAATGTTTTTTTTTCTTTAATAACCCCACCCCTTCACTATTGACTCCCCGTCCCACTAGCCAGCGAAAATGTGTACAAGAAATAACTGGTGCGCTGACTGGTGCATTCTAAACAGGGAAATAATAAACTAACATACCCCCTCTCGTGAACACTGCTGCTGCTGAAGATGTATTTTATGTAGTTTAGGTGCTCTTCACTGTCAATCCCATGCTGTTTGCGGTTCGTTGTAGCAGTTTTATACCGTGTACCATTTATTTTACTGATATAAATGTGTTGCCAGAATGCCAAAGATACATTTACATTTTATGTCAATAAAGATTTTTTATCTTACATATGACATGTTACAATTAGATTGTATCACTTGCCAGTACACAACATAAATCAAGTGCTGAGAGATCGTACTAAGCTTTAAACGTGTTTGGAGGTGAAACCAGGTGGATGAAGAGCAATCACTTTATGCAATTGCATTTCAAGGTCAAGAGGGAATAGCCAAATGGAAATGGTTCTCAGTGAGTCCCACTGACTACTGGTCGGGACACTTTACTCATTATCGTCCTTATTGAAAACTCTGCTTCCTTCTCTGGGCCCCAGGAACCTCAGAGCCTGTTCAGAGTTCCTAACGGTTAAGAAACCACCCGCACGTGACGCAAACCACAACAGGGGGAACCGGGCCGAGCCCTTTGGGCGGACCGAGACCCTTTACTCGTCGCAGTTAGCGAAACAATACGAGGAAAACGTCAACCGTGTGTTGAGATGAGGAACAGAACAACAACAACAGAAGTGTCCTGGGGGACACCAAGAGAAGTCTTTTTTTTTTTTCCTTCTTCCGGGCGAGGTTGGGGCGAGGGGCATCAGACGTGGTGTTGCGGTGGAGCTGGAGCGCCCGGTGAAACGGCACCGACGGATTGGCTGTCCATGACTCGGGTGGGCGGGCCGTTCAGGGGAGAGAGGGGCGGGGGCGCACACGCACTCCCCCCCCCCACCCCCGTTCTTGAGTGTGTCCTTAAAGGGATTATTATTAATCCCTGCGTCGTCTACGCCAGAGAGCTAGGTCCACAGTCTAAATTCTCTCTTTCTCTCCCCCTCCCTCGCTCGCTCTCTCCCTTTCTCCCTCTATCGTGTCTCGTGTAAGTCCTGTAACATTATTTATTATTTTAAACTTGGATTTTTGTTTTATTCATTAGTTTGAGCCTGCGTGCCTCATCCAGAGGGAGAACAGAGGTGGTGGGAGGAGAGGGGGGCGCATACAGACCAGTGGGCTCCGGTAAACTGGGACACGCAGAGAGGTGGGGATGGACTGGGGGAGGGGAGGAGGAGGGGGGGAGGTGAGGTGGGGGATGAAGAGCTTTAGTTTTGCTTCTTGGCCACCGGGTTGCCGTAACTGGAGCCGGTCTTGTTCACCTCGGTGACACCGATGAGACGACGGATTGCGATGGAGGCTGGGGAGAGGTAAAGAGGATGAGGGAGACGGAGATTGTGCAGAAGAATGAGGGGAAAAAAAAAAAACGCATAAGGAAAGATTAGAGGAAGACGAGTGCAGGTCATACGCTGGGGAGAGCTGAGCTTGTTAAGACGCTTTGTCCAGTTTGCCCGGCAGAGATTAAAAATACTCAAAACAGTCGGCACAAGACACCAGCAGCGCGTGTTGAGAAGTTCATCCGAGTACAGTTACTGTACGCATTACAATACAGGCATTATACTTCAATCCACTAACTTGCTCTTATTGGGAATTATCCCATTAATACAGAAACGTACTGAAAATAAATGAAATGAAATGCATGAATATATTAATAGCATCAGGCAGCATAATCCCAGTACTGCTGTACAGTACTGTTGCAATACGACCCTGCAACCTGACGAAGCCAGAGTCGAATTTGAGACTGCAACTAATTGCAGTGCTCTAACCCATCCATTCAAATGGCAGCGTTGTAGAATGGTGATCGACCGATAGATCTGGCCGATATTTGCGTTTTTTTTTACGTGTATCGCATCGGCCGATTTTTTTTATTCCCCCCCCCCCCCCGGCATGATTTACAGACAGTTCAACAAATGTTCCTTTTTTAAATTGAGACTTGTAACATTTGTTATCATCATTGTGTCATTTTTCTGATGTAAATTGAGGGAACAAAAGCAGTATCTGCTCCAAATATCGACTCAAGAAAATCGGCAGGCCATATCGGTCATCAGCCAAGACTGATGAAAAACGTTATCGGCCCCTAACCCATATCGGTCGATCCCTAAAATGGACACCACGCTGAAAGATGTCCCGGGTGCGCGGGGGGGGGGGGGGGGGGGGGGGGTGTCTGTGAAGACGACGTGAGCCGGACACCTACCTCCGATGAGGAAGAGGAGGAAGCCGATGATGAGGAGGGGCGAGCCGCTGACGGCCACGCCGTAGGCGAAGTTGATGAGGGGCGAGAGCAGCAAGGTGGCCCAGAACAGGAAGTTGAGGAGCGTCCAGAGGCGCCGGGGAGGGATGACGGTGGGCCCTGGGAAGCTGCCCTCCTTGTGGTAGTGCTCTTGGAGGGCGTCCTGGGCACGGGACGGCACAGCGCGTGTGAGCAAAGGAACAGCACACTTCTAGAAAAGGGGGCTTCTTCACCACTTTTTATGTCCTGCGTCATTATCTGGTGGTGTTCCTTATGGGAGGTCAACTCGAGTGTTTGCACCAGCGTTGGCACATCACAGCAGACCTGCGCCCACACCGTTTAAATAATTGCTTAGATTTTAAAATGTCAAACTGCGATGAGCATCTCAGTGATTGCATGAATGCCAACTACAGGCCCTAGCGAACAGCTAAAGGCCAGCATGCTCCTCTGCACCCCCCACGAGATACCCCAAGTCAGCAGAACTGAGAGTTGCAGTGTCTGTGATTCATTACCATCTGCCACACTAATTAGCTGATAACAGGAAAAATATAAGACACATTTGAGAATCTTCAATTACTGCCGTCCTAGATTGTATAAGTCAAGAGAGAAGGGGGAGGGAAGAGTCAAATAATAAAAGATAGCGCTGACGGCTTGTGATCCAATGGGGACACACTTCCTTTTTGGGTCCCTTCTAACACTATGTGACCTTACCTTTTCCTGATAGAGCTTATGCAGCCAGTTGGCACACTCTTTCTCATCCTCAGGGATCTCTTCCACAGGGAATCGCCTGGAATTGATTGGGGGGGGGGGGAGAGAGAGAGAGAGAGAGACAGAGAGAGAATATGTCAGCTAAAAGGGGGAAAGCAAGAAAAAGAACACAGTAGAACTGCTGACCGGGTTGACGAGTCCGCTATAGCCATTCTGACCACTGGAGGCCTCCACCCAACCTACTGGACACCACAGCTTCACCAGGGAGCCCTGCTAAGTCGATTTGCTGCAGTGAACTTTTACCTAGTCTCTAGCCCAGTCCTGATCACGCTGGTGCCTTTGCTAGAGGGGTGGGCACCGGTGAAACATGATATTCTTAACCATGTTTTTGGCTGTTCCCAATCAAAATGCAGCTTATTTGATTTAATAAAACAAACAAAAATATAAATAATGTACATTAATCATCTTGCAGTAAACTTTATTTGATTGAGAATCTGCAATTTGAAACATGCTCTTAGAGTGAATGAAATGTAGGAAATGTCGTTGGCTTGCCAATTAAAACCGGTATTTCACCTGTGGCCCACCTCCATCTTGTTCCCTGCCTCAGGCCTCTTTTCCGAGGGAGGTGGGAGAGGGCAACTGGCCCTGGCTTTCACAATACTAATGGCCTCAAGCTCGTTGAGGCCTGAAGAGTGTTAGAACACAAGCCAAGATTCAGAGCCCCTTCCTGCGGAGCTGTTGGCCTTCAAGGGGCATGCTAAAATGCATACTGTCCATTGGACTGCAACCCTATGTGAGAGGGGGCTGGTGGGGGGGGCTTTGCTTTGGCAGACTAATGCATCATCCTGACACTGACCACTTGACGACTGAGTCTTAAATCGGTCACGCATAACTCCGGGAGGGGGAGGGGGAGGTAGAAGGATGTACTCACTTGATCTTCAGGTCCGCTTTGTACTTCTTGCCCTGCACGATGCCCAGCAGGGTGGGGGTCTGCTGGTCTTTGAAGTTGAGCGTCACGTCGTAGACGGCGGTGACTGGGAACAACAACGGGATGCAACACGGTTAGTACATCATGGGACATCTCCATGGGAATGGGTAGAGCCAACAGCTGAGCCCTGATATCCAAATACTAGGCATTCAAATCTCAGGGAGGATTTGAATGTTCATTCATGAAAAAAGATTTATTATCCAAAATTTGTTTTAGTGTAATGCGCATGCATATTTGCAAACCGCAGGTAGCAGGTGAGGTTACATTTAGTCCAAATATCCCATGGATACAATTAAAATGGACATCTCTCTGTCCAAGAACACTTCAGTTGAGGCAACGGCAGCCATCATCAAAAAAGCCTGGCCGAACATGGGATGACAGAGTTATCCTTTGTTCCTTTTAGTTACGAGTGCTTCAGTAACACTTTTGACACCTGCCTTCCAGTCTGAGAACAGGCTAAAGTGATGGAGAGACATTATACTAACTGGTAACTAATATTATTAAATGCATGAAATCCATGGTGGCACTCCCACTAGGCAGTTGCGGCCATAGAAATAAGAGCTTGAGGCAAGCGTTAATTAAAAGGTTATAGAGAGGCTTTGTTAATTGACTTATTTAGCAGCTATTTCAATGTTTAAACACGGACACCAGGAAACCAAAAGCTCTTTCTACCAATAATAAACGGTAATTGAATAAACATGAATATAACGAGGAGCGATGAATTTTCCTTTAATGGCGATCAGTCACCCGCAATCCCGTGTGGTGTGAAAATTAGTAGTCCCCGCCGGGCAAATAAATCAGAACTTTAACATGATGAACATCAAACCTCTAATCTAATTTGTGAGGATTGGAAGTAGGCTTAGTACTTAGCAGTGTGTAGCATCTTATCATTTTGTTGTATTTACAGGAAAATGGTTAACCTAGCAATTCTAAATATTTGACAACTGTTTCTATGAATACTGTACCGACAGCAATATATTGTTTTTCTTCTGACAAATTTACTGAATCGTAAATCGCTTTGGATAAAAACGTTTGTTAAATGCCCTAAATGCAAGTAGGGCTATTCTCATACTATGCAACACGCGTCTTCTGACACTTAGAGGCTACATTGAAGCTCTGTGGTAACTCAGTCGAACTAGGACTTCTATCTAAGAATATTAAAATCTTTGTTAGGAAAAAAACGATGATCTGAGGCTTAAAAAGTTCACACTTAAAGCACAGCAATTTTTTTACACCGTGCGATTACACACAAAGTCAATTCAAAGTCACGATGAGACTGCACATTCTGGCTGGGCATCCCAGTAGTGTGAACGACACAAATCCGTACAAAAAAAAATTCCCGTGAAGCTGTGTCATGAAAGCCAGTAAGCGTTGAGATGCTCTCAGCAACCGTCACATCCTGAAGTCCTGATTGAATAACAGAAGCGGCAGTCATCCAGTTGTGTGTGTTTTGTTGTGTGTGTTTTGTGTTTTGAACCTAAACACGACGGCGTTGGGCTCATGGAAGTCTCTGTGACTCCCACAACAAGTATAGAGTCGAATGGCGGTCATCTCGGCCATGCCTGGTGAAAAGCAGCATTGAAAAGCAGACGTGTAACGCAAATTGAAACTGCGCTTCGTTTTTGGTGTTGTACGCGGCTTTAAACTTTAAAATTCGGGCCAGCACCACAAGGGTTTGGGGCTTTCCTTTAAATACACATGTACTTGTGTGCGTATGTGTCTCACCTGTGCCCTTGAGACACTGCAGGGTGGTGGTGAAGCCTTTGGTTCTGGGGAGGAGGTGGTACTTGAGTCTGGGCAGCCCTTTGCTCTCCGCCACCTGCATGCTGATCTCATGCTTCTTCTCTGTGAAGCGGGTGCCCTCGCAGTACAGCAGAAACTACAAAAAGGGAATAAAGGACTTGTAATAAAGGAGATGGAGACATCACCGGCTTTCTTCTCTGTTTCCCCTCACAAGCTTTAGCGAGGATCAATTACACAATACTTAATGGAGCCTTAACAAAACCGTCTGTTGTAACTAAGTCGTCGTCTTGGAGATAAAGCGTGTCGCAAATAGCTCGGGCTGCCCTCGAAAGCCATGTCACTGCGACGTGACTTGATGTGCGACTTTGGGGCCTGGTAATCAGATCAACCAGCGATTTGCCTAATCTCCACAAGGCAGGCCGGCCCCGACAGGAAGGAGACATTTTTTTAAAGAAAATATACAAAATGACACCTCTAGGGAGTGGGTTAGGAGTGAATACAGGAGCCCTACTGACCTAGAAACACATCCAGATATGTGCTTTTTTTTGTTAATACAAATATAAAACCCCAATGCTGCGACACACGGTCAGCCAAAGAGATGCTTCGGATGTCTGTTATCCTGACCTGAACTTTCATCGGAGGTCTTTTTTTTTTTTTCCATATCAAAGCGCAGCAGGAAAACCTATTTTTCCGAAGTGCACGAGATGAATGCGCACTGGCCCGAACCCTCCTGTTTGTGCACGCCCTGAAGGCAAAATAAACAGTTCGCCTCCTGCCGAGCCGGTTTGAATACAGCTGGTGGTTACTATGAGGACGGAGGTGTAAAAAAAACCTGGATCAAGCTAATGTTGTTCAGACATGTTATAGGGATCGGGAATCTTTTGCGTCAAACAACCCAAACCCAGACTCCTCATCGCCTGGGTTTTTCTTTGGGGTGGATACCCTTACGATGTCCTAAACCTAACTTTAATTTCAAAAAGAACCAATGTCTTTAAATCATACTTCCGTGTACCTACCCACATAAACTCTGGGTAGTCCTTCAGCGCGTCCAGACCCTTGAAGACCGTGTCGCGGTCCTCTTCCCACCTCCTCTTGCAGAAGACAATCTCCAGGAAGTACCAGGTCCAGCCAATCAGAGGCACCTTCAGTAGCTCATGTTTGGCCAACACCTTTGAACTCTGCGTGCAATATAAAAACACCGTAATTAATGCCATTTCCTCTTCGGTAGTTTTCATTCATAATAAATGACATGTTCACTTGTGCAGCCAAGTCTCGATCTCATAAAGCCGCTTAAAAAAGGTGTGAAGTGAAATCCAATTAACAAACTTCCTTTGAAGGGAATATATATGTGGTTTATTATCAGGCTAGCTTCAGTCTTCAACAAAAAGGGGGGGGGGGGGTGGAGAGAGACACAGCATGCACTCACCCCTAGGATGCCATATCTCTCACACATGGTCCAGCCACAGAGGAAGTCAATCTCATAGTTGTGGTTGAGAATGATGATGGCGTGTTCCTTGCCGAATGAGTCCACCGTGGCCTGGTCTGTGTAGAGCGTGCAATCCGTGCCTGACCACCACTCCAGAAGCATCACCAGCTCTGAGGCGGGGAAGATGAGGGCATCATTTCACCTTGTTTGAGGGCTAGCCATTCAAGTTCTACTTGACGACCAAGATCAAGAGGCACAAATATAGCTAGCAGGGCCAATTTAGCTGTGGCCCTGGTAATGGACTCAAGTACCGGTAATAGACTCAAAAACTTCTGCCAAAGCAGAAGAAGGATCCATATAAAAGCAGAAGAAGAAGTCAAATTTGTTTCTTGTGTTCAGCACACCTGACCCGCGGGTTATAGAGTACACCAGTCATGGCCCTTACAGTTGGAAGTCATTGAATAAGCGTACCACTTTTTGACCATCAACACTGACTTTAAGTTCTGGACTGCACGTATAAGCCCATACAGGCGTACTACAGAAACGTACTTAGTTGACAGAAGCTCTTGTTTATGGACGTTATTTTCATCAGAACACAATCTCATTACCCTACGTAATGTTTTAACATTCGGGACACCTATAAAACAAACTTTGCCACCATGGTGGAAATAACGCAGATATTACCCTGCAGTAGGACTTGAAGGACAGACCTTCTCCTGATAGACGGCGCGTCGCATTGGCCTCAAATAACTTTCCAAGTACCCCGCTGGATGCATGCCTCCCATGCCTCCACCTCCAGACACGTGTGTGTGTGTGTGTGTGTGTGTGTGTGTGTGTGTGTGTGTGTGTGTGTGTGTGTGTGTGTGTGTGTGTGTGTGTGTGTGTGTGTGTGTGTGTGTGTGTGTGTGTGTGTGTGTGTGTGTGTGTGTGTGTGTGTGTGCGCGGCGGTGGACACTCACGGCTCCAGAGAGAGTAGGCGAGCCGGCAGTTGATCCGGCGGTACAGCTGCTTGTTGAAGGGCCAGAGGACACAGGTGCAGAGCTGGATGAAGTTGATGATGAGGCCGCTCACCACAAACACAAAGCCCATCAGCAGCTGCAGGATGAAGAGGCTCTTCAGGTAGGTTAGCAGACCCATGGTGGTGGAGCCCAGGGAGCCCAGCTAGGCTCCTCTCTACACACTCGGCCGGCCGACCTGCCAGGCGCACGCACGCACGCACGCACACACGCACGCACGCACACGCACACAGAGAAACAGACAGAATGTTGGACCGTGGACAAGAGATTTGTGCATGTATCTAAAAGCAATAATAAACTAAGACATACCACGGTGGGGTCGTTTTATAATCCTCGCTTGCAGGGGCCTTCGGACAGTAGTACAGACCTGGGGACAGAAAAGGGGAACAGGTAAGCTGCACATATGGGGATCAAATATTACCCAAGAAACCCCTGCAAGATAAATCCCTCTCGTCTTTTATAACGTGACTTTAAAAACATTCTACATGGTTGGTAACACTTTGTAAGTTTCTACTACAAAAAGAATCTGACAAATTGCAAAACATTTGCACACGTTTCAGAAAATAATGTGTGTGGTGACCATAGTGGAAGCAACTAGAAGAACAAGGAAAGCCAAAGAAAATTCTTGCATTTGAATTGGCCTGGTAAGATATGAACATTTCATCGCAGATCAAAATGAAACACAGCACCTTCTTCAGCGGCGCGGCTCAATATAGCACTTAAGAATACACCCACGGCCGACACATTAATAACTCCACAAGTCCTCCACCAATTCCATAAAATTAGCCGCAGGTTCAACCAAAACAATCCATTTGACAGAGTTCTTTATACGTCCCTTCCCACCGTTGATCGATCGCCGTTCTTACCCCCTCATTATATTTCCTTCCTTCCTTCCGAGCCCTTAATAGGGCATCCATCTGTTTAGTTATCATTTAGTTTCATCCTGTGTCCGACTGCAGCACAGGCCCTGCGGTCACCGTCAACCATCAAGTGACCCCCATCCACCTGCACCGGTCTGCAGGGAAACTCTCAAACTGGGGGAGCACGCATGATGAAGACCCATCTGGCATCTGCTGCCAGCCTTCTAGGACTGCAAGATTATGACAAAAATGATATTGATTACTTGGCAGCTACTGGGTCGAGTTGCGCAATCGTTTGTGCTGAGATTTGTACGTGACAGGTGTATGAAATTAGATGTATGCATCAGAGGCCAAAATCGTGATCTCGATGAATATGCAATTAATTGTGATGTCCCCCTAGTAGAGAAACTAGCGCATTGGGGTAGGGAGGGTGCTGTTCAGTGAACCCTTTGGGTTCACTGCCCATGGTGGGGGGGTTGTTTTCTCCTCTTGATTAATTTTTTTAAACGCTCTTCACATCTCAGCATGGAAAATAAACATTGTCGATGGACCGGCCTGCTGGTGACTCAATTAGATTGTTTTCATTAACTCTTTTCTCCTGGCTTGGGAAACCCATATTTTAATCTTGATCCTGGTAATGATACAAAGAAAAAAAGAAAACCATTGTAGAGGATAAGCAATACTTAAAGTTGAGCTACTCAGTAGTACTAATCGTATAGCTATCTGGTCTAATACGCATGCCCTAATCCAAGCAGCAGATGTTATTTTCATTCTGGCATAGACTGGAAAATAGCCGATCAAAACATGTCTAATAAAAATAAGGCCTGCATTTTAGGAGATTATAAAAACGAATGCTTCAAAAAGGAAGTTCGTAATTCTTAATCTTTAAAATTCCAGGCCTTTAAATTGACCATGAGCGTGGGTTTGCTTCTTTGCAATTGTGCAAGTGTTATTTTTATGAGGGTGTGTTTCTATTGTGCCACGGATGGGTGGGTTCAACAGGCATGCATTTGGACCTAGTGTCTTTGCTCTTAAAGAATCATGTTTCAGTGATGGCAATTTATAGGCCAAGACACAGTGGGAGGCCTAGAGACAGATTCAGATTACGATCCACTCACTTGCGGATATTAAAATGGTAAACTATCCAAAGCTATAATGTTGCAAAGGATGTACTTAAACAATTCCTCAAAGGCAAAACTAGGAGTATATCCCTAAAGGAGCATCTTGTCCCAATGTAAATTATTGACTCCAACCTACGGTTTACATATTCACTTGAGGTTTGAGGTGTGCTCAGGCCTTGGGGAAAACTCTTGAGCAGGCATCAGTTGATGCAAATCATTTCCTCAATTTGAAAGTGACATTCTATCTTCTCACATGTTCTAGAGACAAGCCTCAAAGATGAGAAACCAGAAAGAGTACTTAATGAAGAATGGATCACAGACAGATCCATTCTCTGATCCACTGAGAATAATACTGCAAAGTATCAAACCGCCAAGCAAGTTCCCATTGCAAGGTCTTGTTCAATTAGTCTTATTTGAATAAAAGGCAATAACGACCACTAATTTAGAGGAGTGGGTGAGTGGTTGATATTAAATATACTAGATTTAATAGAAGCCTGCATTTATAGAAAAAGCAGATGTCAACTGCACTGACACAATGCCTGTGTCCTCAGAAGGACAAATACAGATGTTAGAATTTAGGATTGAGAGAAGAAATTGCATGCCCAAGGCCTAGCAGCGTTCAAAAGCCTGCAAAGTGAGATGCTAACGTTTTGACAGGGTGCTCAAGACGGCAGGCAGCTGAAGACTAGTAGAGCAAGCAGGTGGCGGCAGGTAGCCTGCCTCGGAAAAAAAAATATTTTCACAATTTATGTCTCTGTGGGAAGTCAGTGACCCTGCTCAGTCTAAAGGGAAGATAAGACGCATAGTGGTTAAAAGCTTCTTAAAGTGGAGAGCGCTGGTTCTTGTTCCACATCACCTGGATACAGCGTCCATAGCAACCAATCCCATGTAGCATTGTCTAGTGTGGCTTACAGCACTGATAAGGCTGATGCGGTCTTAGCAGTGAGAACCAGGCAGACACTGTACTTGCACAGGTTTGGCAACGACACCATTGGAGTTTCTAACTACAATTATTTAAAACATTTTATTAATTGATTTCCTTAATAATCAAACTCCTTCATGAAAACACCCAGCGAAGGAGTCACAAGTTCTAAGGGCAGCTTGACACGCCACATTCAAAACACAAAACAAGCACTCTTCAGAATTTGAAGGGAACCAAAAAAGCGGTGCCCAGGCCTTTGGTAGGAGGCCAATCCTTCTCTTCCTCTATGCTTACCAGTAGACGTAGTAGGCAATGGCCATTACCACCAATGCCCCACAGATCCCAGTGAAGATCATCACAGCACTCTGGTTCAGCATTTTGGCTCCGTATAGTATACCAACCTCGAATCACGGGAAAACTTGATTAAATTGATCAAGCAACAGAACGGTGGAACGGCGCACGGGATAGTCACAATCTGTCCTGCTTCGCGGCCATGTTAATCTCACAGAAGGAAACCAGGAGGGCGAGATTATGATGATGACAGCAAGAACGCAGTAAGATCCCAGTGGTGGAAGTGCTCAATCAGCACAGGAGTGGATTTGGGAACGCCAGGATCCCCGACATCAGGTGGGTGAATTCTCCAAAAACACGGCCACACCAATTTTACATGAGGAAATAAAACAAATAACTCAGTGTAGGCCCTTCAATAGACTCCACAAAATAATGTTTGGTAGATAGGTACGGTATCCTGCTTTTGGAATTGTAAGCAGTATCTTCCATGCATTCCCTTCCACTAATCCAGAGGATGAGATTAGGCCTGATTAGCAAGGTACAGGCACCCTGGATATGTCACCCTTCATTATGTTGACCAAGAGGGCTGGACCCTCCAGTACAAGGGAGGAGTCAACAGAGCAGCACCTATGGCTACCAGGTAGAAAATAAGTCTGGCATAAAAATCTCAATCCTTCTCTGCTATTTGTGAGTTTAATCAGCTAGGGGAGGGACATGTGACCTTCAAAGTAGGTATAATAGTTTACAAGTAACATTGAGTATTTATATTTTCTTCTCTGAGGTGGACTGCATCAACCAAAACCAGTACTTTATTAATAATCCCTTGAACTTTCACCCTAAATTAAAGTGATTATCAAGAGTTCCAGGATTAACATTCAACAATCAAGGCTTCGCCTACAAAGTTTTCCTCAGAAATTGGTCTGTCACGAAAGCTCAAATCCAAATCCAGAAAACAAAACGGGACCAATGTCCAGTTTGAGTCAGTCAAGCCGAGTGTCATGGCTTGTCAAAGGCATTAGGATACCCAGTGGGTCAAGGTTTCTAAGCCACATCAAAAGGCCAGAGGATGCATTGCTACTTGCTACGCCTTGAGGCACCGTAGGAATGCAGATGGAAATGCATTGTGACAGTCAAGGTCATTTAGAGTACAAGTCACATGTGGGAATGCACCGGGGGGGTTACACTGCAGGTGTTATGCTGGTGACGATAGCCCTGTCAATGGCTCATTTTAATGCTGGGACAGAGCTGGTTGATATAGAAGAAGCCCGTTCTGTAGAATATATGAGTGCTCATTACTCTTCATGTAAGCCTATTGCCATAGAAAAAATCATTTTGAAATAGTCAGCATTACAGTTTTTGACAGCTCACATATCTTTCATTGTTCTCATCTTTTTATTGCTCTCAAAAAAGGTATGTTGGCTTGTTGTCCTAACTTGCATTAATCAACTAAAAGCATTAAAGTAATATTGCTTGTTACTTAAAAGGTCTGACAAATACAATGTCAGGCCAGGGTCATTTTGGTTCCCTTTGTTGCAGGTGTTGGAAACCTCCTAGATCCATTTCTTCTGCAGAGTATTGTCGTCAGCCAAGGTTAATTCAGTTTCCATGGGTAATTCCTTTTTATGGAGGAGGACATGATTTGTAAAATCAGCTTAAAATATATATTAAAAACATTTGTTTTATGATTCATTATCCACTTTGTAAGCTACAAAACTGCCTACAAATGGATACTATTTTATATTCCACATAATGCACTGTTTTAGGTGTTTGTACCCAAGGGACTCAATATTACAATCAAGTCACTTAAGCATAAGCATAAATCATACACCAGTGATGATATTAATATAATTCAGCAATGAACACAGGTGGCATCATTCCATTAAAGCAAATCACACGATACAGACATACCAATGCTGAACAATAATTGACCTAAAGCCATTTAGAGTGTATATCACAAATATAAGTAAGCATGGAAATATGGTTAAACACACATTTCTGCCAACTACTGTTTCAACAAAAAAATGTACATGAGTCATCTCTTGGACCTCAGTTGCTTTTAACTGTTCCGCTTTAGATAGGCATCTAGGGAACAGCCGTTTCATTATCATCATCAAAATAAATAAAGAGAACCTTTGACATACTAGTGTATACATACTAATGTTATTTCTAAGATTAAGGAAAAAAACAAAAACATTGCTTGCAAAAATAAGCCTACATTTAACGAGCATTGGCTGTTTTAACATTGATAGGAGGCTAAAATTATTAGTTCCAACATATAAACACAGAGCAGATACCTTCTTAGTCCAAACCCCTTTTCATGATCATCGAGGGCAACGCTAATGGACAACGCTTTGTGCACTTACCAGACCAACAGTCCCCCCCTCACCCACTGGAGGTGAACATTACCCTCTATGTCTAAACTCGATACTCTAAACATACATGCATACAATGCATACTACAGAACTAGTATCTCCAGCTCCACACAAGCATAAAGGCGGTATTGGTCGAAAATACACGATGCGATACAAACAAATAATACACTTATTATATATTTTTCTGCATAATAATGCATGCATAATAATAACGCCATCTACTACTGAAATAAAACCCCATTGAGCACTGATCGGTCATGATACTTGCCTCTGTGTTAAACGCACATACAGCAATGTTGGTTCAAACTAGAGCAAAGTTAACCTTGGCCAGAACAGCAGACGTGAGTGAACTGTAGTAACCCGTGGGTGGTGCGACGCTGCACGTCGAGCCTCGGCCAAACAGCGCATATGCTGCCGGGGGTGCAAGGCAGCCATGCGCTTTATTTTTTGCAATAAGTTATCATGCAATTTGATATGGTGCCGTCGTCCATTTTCAAATGATAACTAAATGCACATGCTTCTTTGCTACACAGTGGCATTTTATGTTTCTTCATCACTTCCTCGCATTACTTAAATCACCCAGTGTTACTGAAAACTGTCAGCAAGTCATGTAATTAAATAGGGAACAAGAGTAGCCCCGGACACGGGGTGAATAAACGTGCACTTTATTCACACGTCAATAATCACTTTTTGTTGCCTCGAGTGAATTTTAGTTATTACATATTTAGAGTTTCCTTTGGACAAATATTCTCATTTAAAATGCCTCAACTTCAACTTTAAAAACACAACACTCCAGAGCAGCATCTATCTTCAAGAATAACGGAAGTAGCCTAAGCAGGTAGCAACCATGGTAGCAACTTTCTTCACCCTATACATGCATGCTTCATGCAGATTGGTTGAACACATTTGAACAAACCGACATAGCAGTAAGCGGTCTTTAATAAGTTATCGGAGAGAGAGAGACAGAGAGAGGGAGAGGTCATCCTTTGTCACAGTCTTTCCTGGTATATAAAAAGGTGAATGACTGTTGTAGGGCTTGCAGCTGCTGCACAGGACGCCAGGGCTAGGATGGGTTAGCCGGGCTAACACGACTGGTGCTGTCCAATACACTTCATTTAAAAAGGGGATTCTCCTCATATCAACACACTGACCCGTTGTGTGTCCGACCGCTGTTCGGGAAAACACATACGTCTACATCGCACTATTCGAACGAGACACCCTGCGTGTGTAGAGAAGCGTGTAGCAAAGGCCGGTTAGCTCCGCGGCTAGCTGCCCGTGAGGACCCAGCGGCGGCGTCGCTTACCTTCGGGTTCCGTCGGGGAGTGGGACGCGTCGCTCCTGCCTCCGCTCAGGGACAGACACGGGCTGGCGCTAGGCTCTTTCTGTCAGGCCGGGGGTCTTAACGTGGCTATGTCCCAATTCGGACATCAAAACTCAAATTCAGTGTTTATAGTGCTATGTTTGCCGGTTGAAACACCATACTGCCCCCAAAGCGAATCAGAGAAGACGGGCAACATCCGGTCCGCCCCTCATTCATTCGATCACGCTTTTTAGTAACTTTTTAGAGCCACGCTGGTCGGTGTGATATCCAGGCTGATATCCAGGCTGTTATTGTGTGGAATATAATACGGAGATGAGATAGCAAACACCGTGAAGACACCAGCAAGTGGTGCGCAAAAGGGCTTCCGGCCTTTCCCATCAAGTATTTGGCCACCTGCTTAATAGTAAATAGCATGGTCAAGAATTATGAATAGGGTCCCAGGCTAAGCTTGAATTAAATCAACCTTTTTTTTGTACGTTTCTTTTCATTTATTTATTTAATAAAGTTAATATTAGGTTACAGTATTTTTAAGGGAGCCACTCTTCCGTCCATAGCTGTTTTGGTCTCTAGGTATAGACTTATTTTACTTTTACAAGATTAATAAGATGGGTGTTTTTTAATCCCACATTATTTTTTCTAAATAATAATTGCACGGTCCATACTTAAACAGAATATAGACAGACGACCCCAATAGGATTCAATTTCATTTGCCCTCTGCTGGCGAGTTAACAGATTTCATGTTTGCTGCTTTCCGACGCAAATATAAACTACATGTAATAACATGTATTTCTCTCACCTTTCCGAAGCCAACCCCCGCAGTCAGTAAACCAATGACCAGGGTTATTCCAGGCAGTTCATAGTAAACACAATGAGTGCTAGTAAAATTAAGCGGTATCCTTCCCTTGCTCATTCTACCAACTATTCCATATAATAAAGCATAATAAACAATACAGAAAAGCAACAAAAGATGCTGTATGATGTAAGTGGACAGAAATGGAAATAAGGGTCAGTATGAAATATAACAATTACAATACTGGATGAAAGTATCTTTCCTCATCTAAGATTATTAAATACACAAAGACAACAAGGCAACATTGGATGCAACAAACAATGACGGACAGAAAAATAATAAATGAAACATTAGTTTATTACTTTATAATCATCTTGACTCATGTATTAGAGCAGCAACTCATGGTTTGGCACTTTTATCTAACATTTGGTGCACAGTACATTTGCATACAAAAACATTCATTACAACTGTGGTTCCTGGTTCCTCACTAAACCAGTTTGAGACCACTATACATGGCCTTTCACAGTCAATAATTATTTTCTTCTAGTTAAAAAATTAAAACCTACACCTTAATTCATATAATCTAGATTATTTGTGCAAAAGTCAATTTCCAACTTTTAAGACATCCACTTAGCATTTGACAAGTATATCCGACATTGTAGAAATCATTGCATACAAATGGAGAAGCTCAATTTTTCGATGAAAAACAAAAGTTTAGGCATTAGCCACCTTTAAAAACAATGTTAGTTACACAAATACTATTGTGCCCTAAAATTGAACTGAAACATGATTAATAATGATCATTCACCGTACAGTTTTGCCATATAGGACCGACCATCATACCAAAACAGCCAACGATTTGGAAGACGTTAACATAGGCTAGGGGTGTGTGTGGTGAGGTATCATGAAAAGCACACATGTAATCTCTATCATCTCTATATTGAATTAGTGTGTTATGAAACTGTGCGTTGATGGGAAATGTACAACACACTTTAAATCCTGCTTACGTCATGAAAACATGGTTGTGCTCTTTAAGCAAACGTATAAGGCATAACAGTTCATTCAGAATGTGTGTGTGTGTGTGTGTGTGTGTGTGTGTGTGTGTGTGTGTGTGTGTGTGTGTGTGTGTGTGTGTGTGTGTGTGTGTGTGTGTGTGTGTGTGTGTGTGTGTGCATGTGCGTGTGTGTGTGTCCCCAATCAGCCAGCACTAAATCCAGTTTCTGAACCAACACAACCGTAATGTTGCGTGAATATCCTTCTTGACGGCTTTTTCCATTTTATAAAACTGTAGCCTCCACTACGAGGGCCGGGTCTTCAATGTCCTTCTTGCTTTGGACCATCCGGAGTTCCAGCTGGGCAGGGGTGGGTTTCTTCCCAGGGCCAGCAACTTCTACAAAAATCAAACCGATAAAGAACCAAGTTGATTGCGAAACACAGCGAACCTTTTCTGCCCTGGAACCAAACTGTTTGCCTATGAAATAACATTCTCAATTGTTCAAAGCAATCTGTATTAGCATTTAGACAGTGTTGTTGTCATTGAGCAAATAGCTTTGTGTAAACGTTAGTAGAACCTCAAGGCAGAATGACAGTTTTCCAAGAGCATGTTTTCACACAAAACACACACACACACACACACACACACACATACACACATTACCGTTGGCGTAGGTAATGGTCCTCTTAATGACGTGATGCATTAGGGAGACAGTTTTCTCACAGGCCGCCTTCAGAAAGAGGTGATGAAAATGGATGTTGTAATGACTTGTGCGTTTGTAATAAGTCTATTTTCGATTTGACTTTCAAGATGCTTTGTAATTCAAATGTACTCTTCAACAAAGTAAATTTCACTATTTAACAAAAATGTGATTATTACAAATACATTATTATATATTAACCATTATTCACATATTACAGTACATTCAAGTCTTAAATCAACATAACATCCTCAAGAGCTTGATTTCATGGTATTGTCAGAGCTGACAATGGCACAATACAACCAAAAATATCTTTCCTATGCTTTATCCTGTTTTACTTAAAAACACCCATATTCTTTATAATATATACAGAGGGAGTGGTGACCGTGAATATCGCTTCCAATCTTTTGCTCAGGTCAGGCTGTCTTTCCAACTGACACCCCGTTGTTGATGGGATTTTAAGGTTAGGCCCTAGGTGCGCCTGTTCAGTGGCGTACCTTCAGATCCTTGGGGTGGTGGTGGGTCCAGGCCAGGAGCATGGCTGCAAACAGGTCGCCCGTTCCCACAAACACTGCGTCCACTTTGGGGATGTCCATCCGAATCTTCTGGCTGCTGCTGGTCCCGTCTGGTTTCACTACAGCATGAAGGGGGAAAAGTGGACCACAACACTGAATGGGTGGCCAGACATTGCTTTAAACGGCAGTGTTGCATGGTGCCGTACTGTAGGTATACCCGCTGTCCAGCGTAATGAGGCTGTGTGTGTGTTATATGCAGTAATTCCCCTAAAAATAATAAAAGTACAATATACAAGATTTGTGATTTCAAGCTGGCTCCAGTCTAAATCCACTCCAAAGTCTGTCAACACTCAAAAAGTAAGGCTCACTTTTTTAGGTTGCTGCAGAGTCTGAGCAATTGACCTAGATTCCTGTAGCCTTAATGTTAGTGTCTGTAATTTACCTATCCTCTGACTACCAAGTACCACCAGGTACTGGTCCCCCAGCTTGGAGTGCAGGTCTGTGCTGGTGAGAACCACCGTCTCTGGTCCCATCTTATGAAGCAGGTCCATGATCTGGGGTAGGGGATGGGAAGTATATATTAGAGATTTATTTGTATTCCTTCTTGGAACTACTGCACAGAACCAGGAATAGATCATATTCCCCTGCTGGGATTGCAACTACTGGTGATGAATTGAATCAACTACTGGTGACTGAATCCTGAATTTCCCCTAGGGATAAATAAAGTTTATATCTATCTATCTATCTATCTATCTATCTATCTATCTATCTATCTATCTATCTATCTATATCTGGTGATGAGGAAGTGATTATTGACTGTTATACAATAATAAGTGTAATCAGAAACAAAACAAAACTAAAATGTCTACTTTGAATGACTTTTTCAATCCTAGAGAGCATTTCATAACCTTATCCATTTTCTATAAAAATGAGGACAGACTCGGTTCTCGGTTATGTAAACACCCTACCCTATTCAGACAGGCACTGTACCACCACCATCAAAACCAAAGGAAACATATGGTTTATCAATACTCACCTCAACAGCATCCTTCACTGTTTTCATCTTCCTTCCCGTTAACAACCTTAGAGAGGAGAGTTAAAAACAAAAATGAAAACGACTAGGCAAAATGCACCTTCTCCACCGCAAGTGCATTGTAAAATAAAAGTGAAGATTTCCCATTTTGGACAGATCTTGGGAGGCACTTTTTAAAGTGGGTTCTTGGCACATCTCCGGGGAAAGAGTGTTTGCCTGCTAAGTTCATATGTCTCTTGTGATTATGGTACTCACTCCGCCTCAAACTGGTTAGGTGTGAGGATGTTGGCAACGGGAACCACTTTGTCTCTGTAGACAGGCAGCAGCATCTCAGGAACATACTGAAAAAGCAGGAAGAACACTTTTTTATCCATTTGCCACTCAGACATGGCTATTTTCCAATTCAGATATACCTTTATTTGAGCTGAATTCGTAAGATTGCGCAATATTAAAACAAATAGTTTTATAGAACAGCATATACTGCCTCATTTACAGTATAGATTTGCTGTATTTTCTAATGTCATTTACTTATACATTATGTTTGATATGCTTGACTATGTTTTTTCACTAGGAATTATAATAAGTTGTAAATATTATGATAATAATTAATAATTATTAAGGAATGAACTGTGAAATTGAGGGATAACGAGATAGGAAAACTGCTAGATACACACCATTGCTCCATGGTCCCCCATAACTGGATCACAAACTGAGGAAAGAACATTTAAAAAGTTACGTTTAAAAAGAACGTTCAAAAAGCTCAGGAACAATTCAACTTTTATGCACACATGATATAATTGTGCTGGTCTAAATATAAGGATTCATGGAACAGGGGTGTAGGAGCCAGGAATGATTTCATTGTGATACTAAGGTTTGTGATGGTTTATATTTGTGATATTGTTATCGTCGTTATGTTTTTATTATCGTGTGATCGTGGTGTGATTTAGAGCTGAGTCAAACTGACACTTGCACACCTGTTCAACTGTATGGAGGAAGAGAGGGTGAATGCGTCGCCGTACATTATGCAGACCGCAACATTATTTTGATCGCTGTAATTACTTTTGATTATACTTTGTGGACAATCTAATAAATCGATACTTTTCATAAATGAAAGTTTGTTCACTGCATTTTCCGGATCTCAGCGTTTTTGGTACAGCGTCAGACAAAGAAGCAAGCCCGACCACAGCCTCTCAGCGCCTTTCAGTTTGTTCCACCTAGTCACTACAACACTGACCATACACCAAACTGGGATTGGCTTTCTTCAGCTCTGCAACAATGTCCACCACCATCTCCAGGAAGGACACGTCCCTGCTGTAGCCTGGAGGAGAGAGAAGAGGACATTACTTCACTGTCCATCCACCAAGCCAATCTAGCCTTCACATCCTTAAACATAGTTAAATTATCATTTAAAATTTATTAAAACGTACAATGTCAATACAAAACCAGATTAGGACCACTTGAGAAAGATATATATATATATAGAGAGAGAGGTTAGTATAAATATTTCTTGAAATATTGTTAATTGTTCATGCCTATGCAAAAAGTGTCGGATTAACTGTTTCAGTGGTAGATAAGCTAGTCTAGTCTAGTACTACTATTTCTCAACAGGAAATATTCATAGTGAAAGGGGCGGCAGTAGCTCAGGATGACTTGCAACCAGAAGGTTTCCCTGAGCAAGACACCTGACCCTAACTTCTCCAGACGAGCTGGCTTTCGGCTTGCATGATTGACACCGTCGGTGTGTAAATGTGGACATGAATGGTTGTAAGTCGCTTTGGACAACAGCGTGTGCTAAATGTAAATGAAAATGTCAGGGTGTCAAAAAAACATAATGACAATATCACACATCTTTATGCTCAATTCGTAACTTTTGCCTTGCCTGTTCACACCACTGTTACACCACCAGCAATCAGATACATTGGCCATCTGAAAGTGGCTCAAATCCAAAGTGAAAAGATCCCTAACTGCCATGTGATAAACACTGTCGACACTGCTCAATAAAAAATGGATCTGACAAATGTAGCCCAAAAAGTACTAGAATTATAAATGAGATGGCTTAGAATTCCTCTGTCGTCCTGGAACATTTATCTCTCTCTCTATAGCAATAAAGTTGTGTGAAGAGGCTTTTACACTACATTATGTGCACAGCTATTAATATACATTATGTACAATAATAGTACAAAGTACAAAAGTGGCATTAGCTTTTGAGACTGGCAAGTTAACATACAGAGTCAGCAAAACAATATTCAGAACAGTTACTGCAGATTAAAGATACCGAATCAAATGCCATACAGCCACAGTGTCTTTTCTGGCGTTTACTATTTGTGACACTAGGGAAACTAATTGTGTGCAGCAGCCAATACATAATTCATGGATAATAACTAAATATGAGTCAGGTTCTTAACAAAATATGCAGTTAATACCAAACCCATATAAGGAAATGGGTGAAAGACAGTGCCTTTGTTGAGCTTTATGTTTAAAAAAAAGACACAGGAATAAACTTGTTTTGCTACTTTTACAAGACCCAATTAAATACAAAAGGCTCAAGCACATTCCAACAGCATTGATTATAGGTATTACATACAGGCTTCATATTACAGTGCAATTTCACATCGTCTTTAATATACAGTATATAAATAATATAGGCATATTATGAGTCATGGAGATTCCTTACTCAATGTTCATAATAGGCCTTCTGCAGCGTTTATCTCCTGGGACATATTTCTCCTGCCTCTACCTGCCTCACAGCGGGGACTCACCGGTGAGCACGTAGTCATAGTGATTGACATTGTTGAGTTTGATGCCCTCATACAGCACGTTGAGTTCCTCCGCTGTTAGCACTTGCCCCTTCCAGTGGGCGTAACCTAGAACATGCAGAGGTCAAAGGTGAGGCTCCCAAATCCATTCAGACAAGGACAACAATGGTATGACGTTTCTATGAAAATAAATAGCACAAGATAATGTGAGTTCCACGTCACCACACCTTTACACAGATTCTGAAATATTGCTGAATAATGTATCACTCACATTCTCACAGGGCTTTAATCACCATAAAGACTTTATTATTTCAAACATGAATATATGAATGTATTTTAAAACAAAGTGGTTTTCCTTCTCCAAATGAAACCTCTCTGGCTTTCTCTCTCCCCCCCTACAGTTTGTGTTTAACCTTCACCACAGCAGGTTCCCTCTACTGAAACAGGGTCATTTGGGTTTGGGAGAGAGAGTGAAAGAGAAACAGCCGGTGTGTTGAGCAGCACCAGCGCACAAGCTTTCTATTAAGGCTTCACTGAGGGCCCCTTTGGACCGGGCCCCATGTTGAGAGACAGAGAGGAACAAAAGAGTGTGTGTGTGTGTGTGTGTGTGTGTGTATGTGTGTGTGTTGGCAGAAGGCTAAAGGGGAGGGGGGGGGGGGGGATGTCCTGTATGAATTGCATCCGAGAAGAGATAATTAGGAAATTCTTAACCAACCCAGTTAAATGGGTCCTTATAGTCAAAGCATGTGTAAACATTAAAAGTAGGAGATGAGTAGACAGACCTATAGGGATTCTGTGAATGTACTCATCAACTAGCGAGACTGAAGAAAGAAGTTTGGCGTGTCTGCCAAAACCCTCTCTCTCTTCTGAAGTTGCACCATTGATGGTTGCCACCATCTCTGGCTGCATTACAGCCTGGTACGGACGGCCGCTACACGGCTGATGGAAAGACCCTCCAAAAGGGTGGGAAAGACAGCAGAGAACTTCGTCTGCCATCCCCCCTCCGTGCTATTTTTGACCTTATTACCTTATTGAAACTCTTACTAAACTCTTACTCTTTCTACATATTTGGTGCATGCATGTCCAATCGAATTTCACTGTTCAAAATGACCTTGTGCTAAACCATGCATATGACAGATAAAACTCTTTGACTTATACAAAGGAGATAAGAGATAAATAATGATTGCATTGTATGAACTTATCCTACTTCTCTAGCCTTGTCGGACCATCCTGATCTTGCATGTTTACATTCTGTTTCACTGGGTTACGAACCTTGAGACCTACATGGTAGGCAGGGCAAAGTTCATGAAGTAATCAAGTGAGATTAAAGCTCAAAGTTAAAGGAATGTATGACTGAACTGCATTACAACACACAACACACAACAACATGGTCACAGCTGTGTAATCTTCAATTCTTACACAATTAAAAAGCTAGGGGAGGCAATTTGGAGAAACCACAAAAGAAGAAATCATCAATCATGTTCTGGACCTATCGTGAGTCCCTATGGGCCACAGACAACTCATAGATCTAGGTCAGAGAGGGGGGGGGGGGGGGGGGGGGTCTTTGGGAAAGGGGGAGAGGAGGTTCTCAGGAGAGAACATGTATGGGGCGAACATGACTGTAAACAGCCTAGGACCTAGATGGTAAAATCCACGATAACACGTTTATTGATTTGAGTGTGTGTGTGGTTGGGTGTGTATAGTATATTGTTTTGAACACCAAAGAGCAATACATTGCATGAGGGCAATTAAAGGGGTTATAACAAACCTGTGTGATTGGAGAACTGCACTGAGTTGATCGAGTCAACTTCAAACCCAAGAACCTGGGAAAGAAAGGGCAATAACAATGAGCCACCGAAAGAGAGTAAACAGAAGTCACGAAGCCACATTGCCCATTGTACTAGACTTAACTAGCAAGAAGATGGCCTTCTCTCTCAGGTCACACTCTGGCCATTCTAGCAGTTATAGACTTACGTAAAACACAATGCTTGATCTAATGACCTTTAGACATGTTTGAGTGGAGACTGGAGAGACGTGTGTACATGATTTACCAGTTCCCTTTGATGTTTTGGCACCAGAAGGATTTCTCTACTTGATTAACAATTCTTATTTAAAGTATTGCTTATATATAAGAAACGGATAGAGTCGTGTTTAATAAGACTCGGGGAGGGATTCGGGATGTCACGGTACTTCAGTCTCACATGGGCCTACTCTCCCATTGGCCGGGGTGTTGCTGTCAGCATGTAACACAGAGCGGGTGACCAGGCGGTATAAAAAGGTAAATTGAGGGTGAATCGAGTCTTACCTGCAAGGGGAATGAAGCCGATTTGTTCCCTACGTATCCCCGCACCACGTGACTCTGAATGGACAGGATACGGCACTCCATCTCGCGAATTAAACATAAAAAGGCAACGCCGAATTTAAAAACCACGCCAAAGCAATAACAACGGTGTGCGATATCGCGATAAGTGTTGCATGCAGCAGGTGCTCCCGCATGCAAAAACTTTTAGTGAGGCGAAAAACACCAGCATCGAAGGAAGAAGACGTGCTCCCTCGGGTTATTCTGTGCAGGCAAATGCGTGGGCACCTCGCAAGGATCCCTGCTGCTGGACGACGTCTGTGGCGCAAATCTTTTACTTTGCCGATTATAAAGTGTATCTATTTATCAGTCATTGTGATCTGTTTACTCCAGCACAGACCTGTTTTATGACGGGGTTTCATAAATCATTAAGAGAGATACGGTTAGAAGACCCATTCAGTCAGTAAATGTCATGCAGAATAATTGTATGAACGATAATAGATACTGACGATCATTGACAGTTTTGACGAAGTGTGAGTGTTTTGTCGCGTGGGCTAATTTACCCATTCAGAAATTCACCTTTGAAAAAAACTACCTCGAGTCACATTCTTTATTGGTCTTTATTTGGTCTGTTTATTAAATGGTTGATTTACAAATATGACCTTCAGCACCACGGCCAGTGCAAGAGCTAGACTTCAGACAGGACTTCAAACTGTGCATGTGAAGCCGACATCAACTGAAGCGTATATCATACGTCTGGATAGACGTTAAACTAAACTTTTGGGGGATAGTGGAGTAGTGCCTCCTTGGAAAGCAACAGCACCCCAAGGTGGGGACTTAAGTATGTGCACGGTGAGGAGGAAGCTCCTCGATGCTGTAAATGCAATGTAAACCAAATAGCCCACACCCATGTTGTCAAACATAAACAATGACAGCGTCGGCCCATTATTATAGGCGCATTTAATCAGTGTATGCGTTGTGAGTGAATGGTGCGTATGCAGGCCTATGTGATGGAAATCCCAATAAAATGTATTTCAACTTATTTGTTGTGGCGAGGCAGAGTGTAGAGGAAGTCTCGCGTGGCTCTAATGGCACCGTGGCTAGAAAACAAGTACGTATGTCCCCACACCCTACCGCTAGAGAACACACATAGCCTCTTAACTACGACTAGAACAACACAGTAAATCATTAATTATCGTTTAATAAAATCGTTAAACATGAACACACAGTCATAATTTACTAATTAAGTAGGCTAAATGTCAACCCCGCCCGGGATCGGAACGCTAAACGCCTATACACACATGTTGTGCATTTGGAAAAAAGGAAAATAAAATAACATTATTTAATCTCAATGAACATATATCATATGTGTATGTTCAACAGGCTACCTTCTTTTTATTCCTCATGTTGTTTCTTATTTGACATGCCCCTACCCTACCAACCTGCAGTAGCCTAGGTATTTCCTCACAACGCCTGTTAATTACTATTGCATGTGAGTACAATATGTATTCTGATTATAAATGGACTGGACTCAAAACGAACACAACTGCCTTTTATCCATAAAAAAATGAAAAAAATAGATTCCGTGTGATATCTGATATTGTCCATTCCAAAAATTCGCCTAGTGCGCACACATATTTTTGCAATTTAGATCACACTGATTCGATTTCTATTGGGACTGGGAGGGCAAGACCCATGTACATATTAGGCCTATTGCCTTTTATGAACACATCATTAGTAATGAACAGTTAGGCCTACACACTATGTTGCGTGTTGTGTACTCATTTTACGCTCTACGGTAGACATACGCACTGGTATGGTAGGTTGTCGGTTTGATACCGGTAGGGATGAAATGTCTCGGTTCCAGTCTCCAACCGGAGAGGCGGAGAAACGCGCGGCTCTGGGTGAACTGGAACGCTCCCGCACATGTACGTCTGCGGTGGGAGGGGCCTGTTCTGCTGTGGGAGGAGCCTGTGATCGGTTACACTCAGTGACACGTAAGAATCCTGCGTGATTTCTGGGGAAGAAAAACAGAGCGTTTATTCGGCGTGTAGGCGGCTTGTTTGCGTTGGGCTCAATGTGTGGTTGATCCCAGGAACGGGAGCTCTCCTGGACGGTATCGGTCGAAGAAGGAGCGGCTCGAACGCGTCGGGCAAGATGCGGTTTTCAATGCTGGTGTCATTCCTTAGGCCCATCGGGCCGGTGGTTATAGGCATCTCTTTAGGCTTTACCTTGAGTTTGTTGAGCGTCAGTTGGGTGGACGAATCGTGTAATTTCGAAAGTAAAGACAGTGAAGACGTTAGTTTGCCTCAAGATAGTACACTGAAAGGTGCCCGCAAGCCTAGTTCGATATCGACAAACAACGATGCGGACTCCGAGGAAGATTTCGAGCCCAGGATCGTCCCGTATAAACAAGTTCAACAAAGTTCTAACAAGAAACTTTTTAGGTAAGCGTTGGTTGACCCAACAAACCTTGATTCTGGACGCAAGGCTTAATACGTTTGTATGCATCGCTTATGCAGATAGGCCTACTTACAACACAGGCAGTGTTTCGGTATTGTGGTTTATATGATTAATAAGGGTTTATATGACTCATAACAATTTCCATATTTTCCAATTTAAGGGGCTTGTCATTCCGATTTTAGTCGGAAAAACGTAATGCAAGTAAATGACGGGAATTGTGTTGTATGCTGTTGTACCTACTGTGTGAGCAATGTGAAGCTCCTTGAACGCAGTCTCCAAGACACCAAATTACCTGGCCTCAACATTCCTTTCCGCACGAAAGTCATTTCACCCCCCACCCCCCCCTTTAACCTCACTCAGCGATCTTAAAGTCAGTGTTGTGATTTACTTTCTAGTCTGATGTGTAGAACCTGTTCTGCCTTTTGAACGAGTCAAGGCAATCATGTCATTACAAAAATAATGAATCCTTCTTATTTTTGTGGATGGACAAAAATGGCAACCACAATAGTTTATTAGTTTGTCTACTCAAGATATTATAGTACACTTATTATATTTTTACTTACTTACTTATCTCACACACACACACACACACACACACACACACACACACACATTACTGTTGGCGTAGGTCCTTTTAATGACGTGATGCATCAGGGAGACCGTTTTCTCACAGGCCGCTTTCATTCCATAATGACATCTTACCACAACTTGTTTTGTTACGGAGCCCCAAGGTACACCAACACCCAGCTATCAAATCCTTGAAAGTTCTTCCCACCAACCAGGCATGGCCCACAGGCCCCATGTTAGTGTTCTTGGGGCAGTGTGCCACATTTTTTTAAATTCTTTTCCCAGAAGTAAAAATAAATGATGAAACCCATGTTCATTCGGTTCATGTTTGTCTAATCCCCAGAGCAAAGTACATCAGCACGGAGCTGGGCATGCGCGAGCGCCTGTTCGTGGGCGTGCTGACCTCCAAGGCCACCCTCAACACGCTGGGCGTGGCGGTCAACCACACCATCGGCCACCACCTGGACCGCGTGGTGTTCTTCACCGGCGCGCACCAGCGCAAGGTGCCGCACGGCATGGCGGTGGTGAGCCACGGCGACGAGGGCCCCGTCTGGAACATGTACCAGACGGTCCGCTACGTGGCCGAGCACGCGCTGGAGGGCTACGACTGGTTCTACCTGGTGCAGGACGACACCTACACCGAGGCGGACCGCGTCAAGGCCCTGGTGGAGCATCTGAGCACCGAGCGCCGGCTCTACATGGGCGTGCCCCAGGAGTTCATCGGCGGCGGCGGCGGCGAGCGCGCGGAGGGGAGCTACTGCGCGGGGGGCTTCGGGTACCTGCTGTCCCGCACGCTGCTGCTGCGGCTGCAGCCCTTCCTGGAGAGCTGCCGCAACGACATCCTGAGCTCCAGGCCGGACGAGTGGCTGGGGCGCTGCATCGTGGACTACGCCGGCGCCAGCTGCGTGGGCGAGCACGAGGTGGGTCGGCCCCGCCGGCGTCCGGGCAGTCTCTGGAGCGCCGTCGTTGTCGGGGGGGTTTTGAAACAATGATGTTTTTTTTTTTTTTATTGATTTGTAAGTCGGACGGGCTCTTTGACAGTCGAGTTGGTCCGAGGCATTTTATTTTTTATTTTTTAAACCTGGTAAGCTTAATGCATGCAGGAGTGTTGTGTGTAACCGCGTCGTCGTGCAGAAAAGGTGTGACATTAGGCCATTAGGGAAGCAGAATCAGGCAGGGAACGGCGTATGTCTGTTATTACAAAGTAGCAATTTTTACAGTCACGACATCTGACGACAGTCACGTCTGAAAATAAATACACAGGCTTGGCTAGGCTAAGATGAGAAAGGCTAAGCTAGGCTAAGGTGGGCCAGGTATTGACTTTTAAGGTCAACGGGTGAAAATCCCTTGTGGGTCAACATGTCCGTTCTTTGTAATGGCATTAGCAGTGAAGGTCAAAAGAGTGTCCATTGAAACCTGGCCTGTTCCTTTACCTGTCCTGGCAGCAGCTACAGCCTTCTGTCCACAATGAATTGTGTGCACTCTGGATGACTTTTTGAACAGTGCATTTTGCTGTGTTGTTTGTAAGGGGAGAACAATCAAACGAGTAAGAGAGTTTAAGTTGCAGTTTGCAGATTAGCACATAGGTCAGTTGAACTCTTGAATTTCAACTTGTGTTTAGGAACACTAAATACAACCTTCTAGAAACTACTTTCAAAATCAACAAAAGAGGCCTGGGTTATTGCAATGACTGTTTAAAAATTTTCATATATTTTGACATTTTTATTCCTGGAAGCTAGGAGAGTGAGGAACAGAAAATCATCTTGTTCTTCCAAGCATTTCGCAAGAGAGGGAGGGAGGGAGAGAGAAAGGTGGTGAGTGAGGGACAATGATGGCTGGTTATTGGCACTAGTTCTCCAGCAGTGCTTGGAGGGTAAGTAGGGGAAAAGTCAGGCTAGGCCCTGGTAGGGGGGCTTAGAGGTGGGCGGGTAGAAACAGTTGCACTGTTGATAAAGAACATCTGGCCACACATCGTTTGACTGGAGGTCTTACTGGAAGGGAGCTCTCGAACCAGTAGGTCAGTGACAGTAGATTGCTGATAGCACAGCGTGCTTCACTGCTACAGATGGTAAGCTGTTGGAAAAACCTTTGGTCAGGGCCCGTCTCAGCCAAGTGGTGGGATAAGGGTGAGTTCCATTAATAGATTGACTGGATTCACTTTTTATAATCACCCACGCTGCTTAAGGGGTCACTTTATTCTGCAAAAATGTTTGGAATACCACTGTTAGTATGGGTGTTTGGTTTTTGTCTTGTGTGTAATTTTGTGCCTCTGAAAACCTATTAATACCATTTTATTATACGTATTAAGACGTTTTATGCACACTAGTGTTTAGTTCTGCAGTTATATGAGCCTTCGTCACGTAAGAGTATAAAAAGTGCAAGTCTCTGTAAATCTTTATTGAACTCTTCAGACTTGGCCTCATTGCTTGTTTATATTCAATTCGGTAGTCGGATCTTGTGTTCTCTTATCCAGCTGTGGTTGAAAACATGCTTTGTGCACCAAAGATAATTCCACCTGTTTATACTTAACGAGTTAGGGTTAGGGTTAGCCTAGCAGAAAAAAACAAGCCTGGAATCCATTCTGTCCTTGTCTCATAGTCCTTTTAATTTTTTTTAAGGGGCTGGAATACTCTCATTACAAGTTGGACAAGAACTCTGATCCATACCAAGAGGGTAACGAGCAGTGCAAGCACGCCCTGACCGTCCATCCAGTGTCGGACCCGGAGCAGATGTACCGTCTGCACAAGCACTTCACCGAGCTTGAACTCCAGAGGACCTACAATGAGATCGCTAAGCTGCAGGTAAGCTGATTCCAGGTGGCACGAATCACCGGCATCCTCAGTCACCGCCGCCATAAGTCACGGATGGGTCTTTGTGGTTCGATCTCACAGCCTTTTTTTTAGTATGCCCCATCCCAGCCATGTGCATGAGTGAAGAAATGCATTCACGGTACAGCATGTCTAAGGTGCTTCCCTCTCGGCTCCGTAGGCGGAGATAAAGAACGTGAGTGTGGTGGCCTTTGACGGAAACCGCACTTCCCAGTGGCCGGTCGGGATCACTCCGCCCTTTGACCCCAAGACCCGCTTCGAGGTCCTGCGGTGGGAGTACTTCACAGAGGAGCACATCTTCTCGTGCGCGGACGGCTCCCCCAAGTGCGAGCTGCGGGGCGTCGACCGCGCCGACGTGGCGGACGTCATCGCCGTGGCCCTGGACCGGCTCAACGTCAAGTACAAGCCCGTCCTGCGGCTGAAGAAGCAGCAGCTGATCAACGGCTACCGGCGCTTCGACCCCACCCGGGGCATGGAGTACACCCTGGACCTGCAGCTGGAGGCGGTCAACCAGAAGGGCCACGGCCGCTCGCTGGCCAAGCGGGTGCACCTGGTGCGGCCCCTGAGCCACATCGAGATCATCCCCATGCCCTACGTCACGGAGGCCACGCGGGTGCACGTCATCATCCCGCTGACGCTGCAGGACCGCGGCCACGCCGACCGCTTCCTGGAGGGCGTCGCCGCCGGCGCCTTCGACACCAGCGAGAACGCCGTGCTGACCTTCCTGTTCATCTACGACCCGCTGGAGGCGCAGCACGTCAGCCAGAACGACATCTTCGCCGGCGTCAAGGCGCAGATCGCCGTCTACGAGCGCAAGTACCCCGCCGTCAAGATCCCGTGGATCAGCGTGAAGACGGAGACGCCGTCACAGCTCAAGTTCATGGACATCATCTCCAAGAAGCACCCGGTGGACACGCTGTTCTTCCTGGCCGGCGTCAACACCAACGTCAACTCGGAGTTCCTGAACCGCTGCCGCATGAACTCCATCAACAACTGGCAGGTGTTCTTCCCCGTCCACTTCCAGGACTTCCACCCGGACGTGGCCAACCGCGACCAGCGGGCGCCGGCCAGCGGGAGCGCGCCGGGCGACCTGGCGCGGGAGGCGGGCCGCTTCGACCGCGGCGCCTTCGACGAGGCGTGCTTCTACAACGCCGACTACATGGCGGCGCGCGCCCGCATGTCGGCCGACGTCCAGGAGAACGAGGAGCTGCTGGAGTCGCTGGACGTGTACGACATGTTCGTCAAGTACTCGGTGCTGCACGTGTTCCGGGCGCTGGAGCCGGCGCTGCGGCAGCGGCACCGCGAGCAGCCGTGCAACCCGCGCCTCAGCGAGGACATCTACCACCGCTGCCTGCAGAGCGGCCTGGAGGGGCTGGGCTCCCGCTCGCAGCTCGCCATGCTGCTCTTTGAGCAGGAGCACGGGAACAGCACTTGAGAACACACGCGCCGTGTTCGTGATAGACCCCCGTGATAGAACCCCCCCCCACCCCCCCCCACCCGCACCCCAACCCTGAGTGTGTATGAATGTGAGGTTTTTTGTTTTTAACAGGAGTGGGTTGGAAATGAAATGCAGTACATTCCTAATGATAGGTTTTCACCCGATGTTTACAATACATGCGTCTATCTGTCTATCACGAGAAAGACGGGAGAACTGTGCTCTTTTAATAACATGGTTATGGACAAAGCACCTGTCGTCATGTGTTGCACTTGCACCACACTTTAGTTACTGGCTCATTTGAGTATTTGACCAAAGCCAATTTTCCATATGTATGTGCCTTTTCACATTGGTTTTTAAGTACATGCTGGCTTTAAATGTAGGCTGGCACTGTTTTGTATTTTTGTAGTTGTCACCAGGATACACGCTGCAGCATTTAAAGCGACCTGCACAGTGGTTGGAAGATGCTTTTGGGCTCTCCTACTACGTCCTGTTATTTATCCAGGAGCGAAATCTTTTGAAGTGGCTTTGCCATTTAGCTTACTGGAGGTATTGACCAGGTTGCTGTTGTTAAAGAAAAAAAAGTACAAATGCTGTATGAGATTGTAGCTGTAATGGAGGCCGGTTACGTTCTACTCTTGTAGAAATGTAGACATGTAGAAAATGTGTTTTGTCGGCCACAGATTGCACCGACGGTGTTTTAACCTCTGAAAGGTATTGGTAGTGGTCTTACCTTAACGCCTTCCACGGCCTGGTATGTATGGATCTCTGAAAGACCCACATAAGATACATGCTTTATCGAGTCCAGCGTGCTTTTGAGTGGCGTGTTATTCAGCGTGAGGTAGAGGATGATGGCGTACATGTTGGGTTGGGATTCAAGAATGTTGTATTGTGTTGGTAACATCCATTATGTGAAAGTTGTCCGACCAAAATATTTAAACAAATTAAATTAACTTTTACATTTCATAAAGCGTAAGGTGCTGGTACTGTTGAAATTAGTGCAGAGCATTTTTTTTTTCTCCCAATTGATTTATCTATGTTATTTTTTTATTCTGCTGTTGTAGCTAAATGTCTCTCTGTTCTACTCGTTATTGAGAGTTACTTTTATGCAGTAAAAAGCGGTGGTGGATGTACCAGACCTGGGATGTTTTAAATATACTATAATGTGCAATAATGTACAGGAAGAAAATACAAGCAAACAAAAACATTCTCAGCAGTTGGATCGCTGTCCACACGAGGACAGGACATTTCAAGTGAATCGGTGCTGCTAGAACAACAGGATACGTTCATATAGCATTAAGGAGTTAGCACGTTATGCTACGTTGCCTAAATTGAGATTAATTTAGCATGGATTGTTCATTAAATAAATACACTGATAGTTACTGTATTTGCTGAGATAAAGACCATTTTATTGTAATAATTGTTTTTGTTTTTCACTTTATGGTTGAATACTATAACAAGTCCTGTCATAGAACAAAAAAGTAATTTCTTATTAACTGTTTTGTAATTCTCTACCAAATAATGTATTTTCGTTTAATTAATTGAATTGTTAAGTATTCAGTATCAAGGTTATGTGCATTGATGAGGATAGCAAGTAACCTAATATTAATATTAACAATACCACAATTAAATGTCTTTGCATGATGTCCCTGGATTTCAACCATTCTCCATCCTTCCAATAGACTTCATGAGATCACTTCTGAAATATGAAATAGACCTAGATTAGACCTAGACCTAGATTTATTTATATGTAAACTGGTAACACTTTACAATAAGGGTACCGCTGTGGACAGTATTGTTAGCTGCTCAAAGGATTAAACTTCAGCATCCAGTCAATTCTCCAGACATTGTGATGAAACACCTCCATCCTTGTAATTTTGACAAAACTGCATAAAGGCCATTCATGGATTTTCTGTGGAAAGGGCACTTTATCGCAGCTGACTTGTATTCGATTTTCTTTTTATTTATTTTTTCTGGAATTACATTTTTGCTGAGATTGTCGTCAAACCACCACCACTCAGCTGCAATGTCCTGTTAGATCTTCTTTTGTATCGAAGATGGAGACACACATTTCCAGTGAGTTTCAGCCCCTTTTAATATCAATAACTTTATTATCCTTCCATCAACATCATAATGTCAATGCGTCGCTCCATAGGTTTCAGCTGTCAAAACTATAGAAATAATTAATCCATAGGTACCAAGATCAACAAAACATTTTATTTATTTTTTGCCTATAAATTATTTTACCTGATTCACACCATGTCATTTTGTTTGAAATGTACAGACCACATTCACGTGTATACTTACATTCCCAATGAACTGTGAATTACTGTAATTACAAAATAAAGAATATTTAATTATAAACATTTTATATTGTTTTTGATTACTCACTTGGGTAACATTAACACCCAAAAAGATGAACTGTGGAATAACAGCGACAGAAATCTATTTGTCCTTTAGGTGTCAGTAGACGCATGTTGACGCAACTAAAAGAAATGTCCGTTCCTTAGGTAGGCCTACCCTGCAAAAAGTGGCTCTCTGTAAAGACAAACAGACAGATAACAAACTATTAAACTCGAGATGTGTCTTTAAAAGTACTCCGATCTCTCACATACTAATGTCCAAAGGAGTCTCACGTTTATTGGACAGCGAGGCTCGCGAGGGCACCGAGGCTGACCCGAACCCGCCCTGAGGCCCGCCTGACGTCCCTGGGCCCGTTAAGAAAAACACCGAACTCAAACAACGGAGAAATCACCACACACGTAATTACAGCTTTAGCATTTCAGGGGTTCATATGTACAACCCCGAGGCAAGCAGTTAAAGTGCATAACTACAGAGCAGCTGGGAGTTAATTGTATGTCATTATTTTGTACTTTGTTTTACATACAATCCCAGGACTTTCTCCTGCTAGAGGGCACGCCAGGGTCCGGCTCCCTCAATAGTCTGCTTAATGGCGGCATTAAAGCACATTGAACCCCCAACACGGTTCACCCTTTGAGTATCCCCACTTTGAATACTGCAACAGTAAATGTATTTTTTTTACTGAAATACATAAACAGGGATCGAGGACTTCACTGCAGTTTCTAGTGATCAATTAATGATCATTGTATTAGTCCTCTGAGATCAGGATAAAATGTGTTTATGTGTAAATTTGGTGGGAATTGGGGAAAAGCCAACGTTTTGACTGGGATTAATGAATGGCGAGGCAACGGACAAACTGAAACATAGTGGAGTCATCACTTTCTAAATTGATGAGGCACTGGGTTTATCAATCTAAAATTTAATAGTTGTCATATTCACCATAGCATTTATAAAATGTGTTATCACAACAGTCACAAGATAAGACCTCTGTACAAAATGCTAAGCGTCCGTTGGTACTGGAAGTGCGCGTCCTTTCCCATGCATGTCGGCATTCTCAACGTCGCCTCTTGATTGGACGGAATTACCTCTTGTGATCTTCCCACCATGACATCTGGTTGCATCACCTGGCTCATAGACATTGTCCTCGTTCTTTTTCTCGTCCAAAAATTAAGGTAAAAAGAATAATGGGAGAAATTGGAGTCCAAAACGTAGGCTATATATAGCTGTGGGGCTAGGAGTGTTTGTGTACATTGTACAAGGGCCGTTCCCTGCTGATAAGATGGCCATAGTGAGCGGTCCTGTGAGGCAGGAATTCCAGAAATGTAAGCTACATGTCGCCAAGTGAGGAGGGAGACCTCCCATCTGCTGTCGCACATACTTGCCCGCCCACCATCTAGTTACAAGGCACACATCAAGTGGACTTGCAGCTGTAAAACAAAACAAATCCCACTATCTGTCAGGGGGCTCAATCCAAATCCAATGCCTGGAGTCGTGGATCTGGTGCGTAATCGCTTTACGATGCAGACTAGAGGAACTTCTGCAGGTCTGAGGGATCTGCGCTAGAGAGGTTTGAGGACGGTTTCAGTCACATGATGAACATGCAAACTAAAGCTTTTACATTGATGATATGGCTCTACCCCCCCCCCCCCCCCCCTCCCAAACAAAACACCCACCCCCCTTCCCCCATGTGTGACTTGTTGTCAGAAGATGGCTACAATTATTGATGACAGAAGAGAACATTGTTATGCATAGTCTGTACACCATGCCACCCGAGACCGTGACTGGGAACCTTTTGGAAATGTCAGAGTGACACATGATTATGAATATTAAACAGACACGTATAGTCCGTGATTATTTGACGGAGAGGCGCGATGTGACAGAGCAATCGCCGCGGAATCTCTTTGTGGAAACAAATGGATGCAAAACACCATCGCCGAGGCGACGTTTATCCACCTTTTAAAGAGCAGCCTCTCGCTGACAACCGTCAGAATGGTTGTAATAATAACCGTTTAAATAAAAAGCACGAGGCAAACCGGGACACACGAGGAAAGAAGTTGGCAGGACAGGAAAATAACAATTTTAGATAAAAATGCGTTCTTCCTCTTCCTCTCCCCGCTTCCATTAACGCGGTGCTTCGCTCTCTCCTGGCCGCCTGTAGCAGCGCGACGGGGCTCGGTCTGGTGTTCGGGCCTTCGAGTGCGCGCACGTCACCCGACGCATGGCCGGACTGACGCGCGCTCACCTTCGCCACTGCGCTTCGTTGCCGAATTGACGTTGAGAACGTTTGAAAAAAGGAGACACACCAATGTAAATCATTCAGCTATTGCTTACGCGTGGGTTTATGTGTTATGCGTTCACACGATGGCGTGTCTTAGGTGTCTAGGTCAACAAGAGCACCCGTCAGAATATAAACTCTACTTGATAAAGTATTGATAAGAGCATATGTTAAATAATATTGCAGATAACATTTTCTTTGCTTGAATTATAAATTGCCTCGATTGATATACATCGGCTATACTGACAGTTGATTGGTAGCGTTCAAAAGCAAGTATACAGTAGTTGCTACAATCATGATTGTTGTCATAAATATCTATTCAAAAGGTAAAATAAGTTACTGAGGTGACTATTACATAAGTTTCAAACATAAACGACAGCCACTGCAACAGATCTATAGACCTCCTCTTTAGTTTCAAAGTTGCATTATATTTACAGTTATTATGCTACTCTCTAAACACCTTACCACAAACCCTACAAAGTGTATTGTGTGGATGAATGATGCTAGATTTTGTAAAGACAAGGTAACACGATTTAGCTTAAATAATTCTTAACCCCCACCCCAAAGGCAAACACACACACACACACACACACATGCGCGCACGCACACACACACACACACACACACACACACACACACACACACACACACACACACACACACACACACATGCAGGCGCACACACATTCACACACTCTGATTTATTAAGGTTTCTCTCTTGATATACTTTCATCTTGTATACAATATAGATGAATAATCAGAATAGCTCCGTAAATAATTACATTAATTACAGCGGTGTCGTGGTTTATGGTACAGTGAAACTTCCAGCAGCGATGAGAAATAAAAAAGGTTTGCAGTAGAGAGAGAGAGAGAGAGAGAGAGAGAGAGAGAGAGCCAGAGAGAGATAGAGGCTGAGAGAGAGAGAAAGAGAGAGAGAGACACAGAGGCAGAGAGAGAGAGAGAGAGAAACAGAGACAGAGGCATAGAGAGAGAGAGCGAAAGAGAGAGACAGAGACGCTGACACAAACAGCCCGGTGCCCCATGCATCAATGAATTAATAAATCAAATATAAATTTCCTCTCGTTTGCCATCACTTTGTAAACGTGAGTAAGATGCCCTGGAGTACCTTTCTCGTTCCCATGTGGTGAAATGTTGAAAAAAGAAAAGTCACAAAAACAAATAAAAAAGAAAGAACAAATAAGAAACCCGATCAATTCCCCCGCTCTCCCCAGAGCTGGACGGCGCCCCCCCCCCCCCCCCGCGCGCCCACGACAAGGAGAACCAAAACAATACCAGTATTCAGAGTCCCAATTTGTGCCTACGTACTGGAGAGAGGACATGTGGTTAGTTAGCGGCGCATGTTTGGTGTTAGGCTTTGGCTGTAGCTTCTTCTTGTGTGGTGATATTTCTTTATCTATGTTTGACCTGGTGACTGCAGAGAAAGGGCACCGCCCCCCCCCCGCCCCCCGCAGCCTTCTTCTAACCCCTCCTTCACCTTCCTCTGTAGTCTCGCACACGGAGAGAACACGCGTCTCCGTGTTGTCATCAGGAACAGGAAACAAACAAAGGGGAAAGGAAAAAAAAACGTAACTAACCAAAGAAACAAAGGGCGCTCTAGCAGGCAAAGTCCTCGTACACACTGAGGCGCCCGCTGTGGCGCTGCGGATGCTGTGGATGTTGTTGTGGCTGCTGGTGCTGCTGCGGCTGTTGTTGTTGTTGTTGTTGTTGCTGTTGCTGTTGCTGTTGCTGCTGCTGTTGTTGTTGAGGCGGTGGCGGTGGCTGATGCTGTCGCGGGTGATGGTGGTGGAGGTGATGGTGGTTCGGGAGGATGGTGTTGGCGTACGCCCCTTCCGGCAGAGTCCTGATCATGTCATTGGGTTCCTGTGGGAGAGAGAGCAAGTAAAGAGAGAGAGAGAGAGAGCGAGAGAGAAAGTGAGAGGGTGAGAGAGAGTAAGCAAAATTTATACTTACTGGTTCAGATGCCAACCTCAACATTTTATAATTTATCAACCATCAACTCTAAACAAACAATAAGCAAATATTTTGTGTTTATCTTTCAAGGACAGAGGTAAATCAAGGATTCAAATAAATAGAAACATATATTAATATAATCATTTCATTCAGCATGTGGCATGATTAAATAGATAAAGCAAACTGTGAAATATTGCTTTGCTACCTGTTTCTGCATTTTTATTTTTGCTTCATTAAGAGAATGAAAATCTGCACAATGCACTGAACAAACATGCAAACAATGCACACAGCCTATTGTCCCTCTCACACTGTAATGTGTTAAATGGGACTTAACTGACGCAAAGGTAAGCAATTTTGTGGTGTTGAAGGAAAGCTATTGCATGTGAGAATGCAACATAATTTGCCAGAAATATAATTTAAAGCTAACTGGAGCTAGCATCCAAGATATACATTATTTAAAAGCAGCTACATTTATAGATGGGAGTGCCCAGCATTAGATTTATATAAGCGCTAAGAACATCGAGTTAAAGTTCTACTTTAACATGGTAGAATATTATCAAGTAGCCCTATATAGAATCCAACATCATCTTCATATTTCTCCTTAATGAGGGCACTGATGCTGCGGGGACAGGCCTCTACAGACCACCTCTACATCAACGTGTACCTTGGCTTTCATGTCCTCCAGACCCACAGTGGCCACAGTGGTAGTCTGTGGCTTGCTCTTGCTCTTGCTCTCCTCCTTACGGGGCCTCAGTAGACGCTGCAGTCTGGTCTTCATCACCTGCAACGGGGGGGAGAGGGAGAGGTGAGTGGAAGGGCTTGTGGTGGATGAAATTAGACAAGGGACTGGGGAACACTCCGAAGACTTTACTAGCTGTTTGCGTGTGGGGAATACAGTTAGCTGCTCTCACACTCAGTCACACACACGCTCGCACACACAGTTTGGTAGGCGCCAGGGCAGAGATGGCTATTTTAACTAAGCTTATGGGAGCTTATTGACGAGTAGTTTGAATTCTGATTGTGGACCCAATAGATGTCGTTTACCTGAGCCTTTTCATTGGAACGAAACTCATGTTTACAATGTGGAGGCACATGTACAGTGAACCGGCTGGCCTGTAATGTGACAATTCCTCCGTATGCAACTGCTCTGTTTCCCGCTTTCACCTGGCTAAATTATATTAAGAGCTCTCTGAATGCAAAGCCCCCCCCCCCACACACACACACACACACACACATACACACAGAGGAGGAAGAGACTGTGCAGTTGCAATTTAAAGTCACTTTCTATTTCAGTAGGAAAAATAGTGCCACTTTGTGATTAGGGTACACCATAGCTCCCAAAAAAAATCCTATTTTTCACCATCCACCCAAAAAATCAACTGTGCAGCACATAGCTCCCGGTTCATTTTAGATGGGCTGGCTGGTGGGCATAACCACCGCCGGCTTGTGGTACACTGATAGAATGTTTGAAAAATAAAATCAGACGCACCTCATAGATGTAATCGAGTATTTCCAAGATTGTCAGGATGCTGGCCCCAATGAATAAACCCATCTGGCCGCCGATGTCACCTGAAGGGACAGGCAAGGAGGGGAGCGAGGGGCTGACATTATGCACACACTCACACACACACACACACGCGCGCGACACACAACGCGGAGTCAAGTCGTTTCTGTCAAACCGCATGATGGGATGGAGCGGCGAGGTGTTCCAATCCCCAGGGAAGGGGTAGAAAAAACGGCTAGTGTCGGCAGTCGGAACAGTTTTCGTATTTATTGTCGTGTTGTGTATTTCTTTTTCTTTTTTTTCGATTTTCGGTGGAGGGGAAAATGAGGACATGGATGACGACGCAGACGGACTGACGTACCTAATAGACCCGCCACGTCGTACGCCTTCTTCTGCTCGATGGTCTCGTAGTTCAGCGCCTCGAAGAAGATATCCAGCACCAGGAAGTTGTCCCTGGATTGACGGGATGACACGTGGTTATTTACCCCTGACAAAGACGGATTACCTACAAAAGGTAACGCAAAAGATGAGCCCTCTCAAGAAAGTTAGAAAGTATAGTCATGGGCATATATATATATATATATATGACCATGAACATGATATATATGACCATGATGGTCATATTATATATATATATATATATATATGACCATGACCCCCTCTCAAGAAAGCGGTTTTAAGTTGTAATATATATGACCATGTCATTCTAAAATAATTGCACGGCGATGATTCTTTAATCATCGCCACAAATGATCTCAATCACGCACATGTCACACCTCCCACAATTAACGCTTATGGCGCTTACGGTTGAGAAATGATGGGGTGTTAAATAGTTTAACTGAGATGAGCCTCAGAATGAAACACTGGCAGCCTGATCAGTCAATGGGCTGCCAGCCCTTTCCCCCCGCCCCCGTCTTGTGATAGTGGCAGCCATTGTCAGGGCTCAGAAGCTCATTACAAGCCCATTGTACGTACAGAGACGTCACTTTGTCCTTGGGTTCACCTCTGCAAATTGCATTCATTATAAATATTTATGATGCCATTATGGGTCGGCCCCATCCCCAACACTTCTGCTCATGGTGCCTCTGCCGTCTGTTGTTGCCTGGCCCTCTTTTAAATGTTAACAGATCGCTTTTGTTCTCCGGGCTTTTGGAACTTGCTTTAGAGAACTTCCTCCACCACATCTGATTAAATGGGGTGGGGGGGAGGGTGGGGGTTGTGGACAGCAGTGGTTTGTAAAATGTCTAAAATTGGGGGGAACAAATGTCACCCAGCCCAGCGACCTCATCGGTAACATGTGGTCGGCTGAAACGGGTGGTTACTCCGCATCTTACGCAAGTTATTCAGTAGACGCTTGTTTGATCTCTGTTTGATCATTTTCAGATGAAGGTCATTCAGGAGCAGGCCGGGCTCATGCATCTTGCACAGGTTGACTTCAGACGAGGGAGGTCAGACCCGGAACCTCGGGGCTGGAGGGACTCACGCAGCAGCAGCACTCACCGCAGCTCCTGCATACCTTACCTGATGTAGTCCTCTGACTTGTCGTACTTCCTGGAGAGGTAGCGGGCCGAGCCCTTGCTGGGGATCTTGACCATGGACAGCTCTTTACCGTAGCGGGTCAGGTTGCAGGGGATCTCACACGGGCACGTATCCCCGGTGCTCTTCTGGAGCATCGCTGGAGCGCGGCGGGGGGGGGGGGGGGGGGGGGCAGCAGGGGGGCAGAGAGGGGTGAGGTTCACACACAGTCAACCGGATGGACCGTTCTGTTCACCCTTTTTTTCAAACAAACTGCAGGGTCCTTTATGGATCCCACTGGTGTGAGTGAGAAGGTCATGGGTCGTAGCATTATCCCGGTCTATCCTAAAGGGCTGATTATGGTCCCACGTTCACGCAACGCAATGACCAGGCAGACACACAGACGCAATAGTGAACCTGTTTTGGCTCTGCGTCGGGTTTAAGTGAGCGGACCAATCACAGCCCTTGCTGCTGCGTCGCCTCGACGGAAGGTTACAATTTTTCGGAGGTGCACGTCAGGCCCTCGCCGTGGACGCAAGGAGGGTCTGCGAGGACGTAAGGGGTCCGTAACCCCCTTGCTTTGCGTGAACGTGGGACCATAATCAGCCCTTAACTCTATTTCTGTTGTCTCACTTCCTATGAGCTGTGAACAGTCCCCGTAGAGATAGGAATGAGAACAGGACATGAAGAAGAACAACAAAGTCAGGGCGGATAAATATGGTGTTCTTTGATAAAGGATTTGACAGAGCAATATCCCAAACGTGTAATGAAAACAGATGTTCCTCTACCGGAAGTCCATCCCTCCTTCTCGCCACTAAAAACATCGAACAGAACAGGACATCGCTCCCTCCGTGCTCGGAAGTCCCTCTCGCCGATACACTCACATTGGAAGCACCCCATTGCGGGCGTTCCGTCGTGAGATGGGAATGCGCTGATAAAGGGTGCTCCGCCTCCGATGCGGAATAACAACGGTGGACCTGTTCGTAATTAATTTATATATTTTGAAAATTGTAATGTAATAATTATCAACCTTAATTTTGGTTAGGGTTAGGGTTAGGTACTTGGTGCCCCCCCAGGCACTTGGTGCCCTACGCGCAGTGCGTGTTCTGCGTGTGCGGAGCGCCGGCACTTCCCTGCAGACACTTGTTTACTCCAAAATGAAGATGGAAAGCAGAGAACACACAAAGTGTAGCAGTACACAAACTAAAAGTCACGATGGAACCCAACAGAGAATAAGGTTGCAGATGTTTGTTCTTTTTTTTTTAAGATCAAATCAATATCAGTATAACAGCAAGACAAGTAGTTAGGGTAAACCCCCACAAACATATATAGGCCATATAGGCCTACTTAGCAAAACATCACAAACAGCCATATACTTAGCAAATATTGCCAAGAGGAATAATTGACTTTGTATGTGTGAGGTTGCAATTGGCATTGCACTTGAGATTGAACATTTCAAACAAACCTATATATATATATATATAAAAGAAAAAGAGAGAGAGAGAGAAAAAAAGATAGATTGTTCTCCACATCACACACTTCTGACACAGAGTCCTACTTATTGATGTCTTCACCTAGCGCCACTTCACAGCTAGCTGCTGCTGCTGTAGCCACATGTTCAACACTTTGGACGTTTTTATTCCTGTCTGTATCCCCAACAATAGCCGTAAAAAAGTGTGTCACCTTTGGCAGCGTTGCCAAATACTTATCTGCGTCTTTTTCGCTTTTTTCTTTTATTTGAGCCGCTTGGGTAACTTTATTTCCTAACCCTTTTCCTAACCCTTTATTTTATTTTTTTGCGTTTAGACTTGTCTTGCTTCGTCTCTGTTTGTGAACTTAAAAAAAAAAAAAAATTTGAGGTTGGTTGGGGCCCCCCTACTGGTTGGGGGCCTAAGGCATTCACCTACTCCGCCTTAATGGTAGGTCCGCCACTGCCATCATTAGACCCAAACGGAGAAACGATGTAGCAGTGGAGTTGGTGCAGGGTGTATGGTGTTCACCCCTCATCAATATGTGCAGGGCACGGACGTCTCCAGTTCAGGATCTTTCATCTCCTGCTCGCGATCTTTCATCAAAAGAGACGCTTGCTAAGATTTATCTTGATTTGAGTCTCTTGTGCAACCGATGTGTGTGTGTGTGTGTGTGTGTGTGTGTGTGTGTGTGTGTGTGTGTGTGTGTGAATGTGTGTTTATTTGTGTGTTAGTGTGTGTGCTTAGCCAAATAGTTAGGATAAATATATACCCACCCTGACAATCATCCTTTAGACATAATTTGCAATTACATTAATTGCAATTGCAATCATCATTAATTCATCGTCATAATTTCTTTAAAAAATCAATAATAATAATCAGGCAAGCACTGATTCAGGTAATGAAATATATGATGATTACTTTGTTTTAATAATGCTTATAAAAGTGAAATATTTGCAGGCAAACGCATAATTGCAGAAGCGTCTATTCTTGGTCTGCCATTTAATGAAATGCCACCTGCAACATTACTATACAACTTATACGAGTACATTTATTGGAAACGGGGCGGAATGGAGGAAATACATATTTTCATGAATGCGCGTGCCTTTATTGTATGATATATCCTAGATCTCATTCTCACGCACGTTAAACACAGACTGTATTCACAGCGGAGGGCTTTAATTAAATTTCTGGCTTATTTGGCCTGGAGATCATAATAGTTCTCATTCATCTCCCATTGCCCTAATAAACCATCTCTTTTACCATCGCTGTAAGACCTGTGAAATCAGGGCACCTTTGCGCAGCCATAATAGCTGTTGTGATTGAGGAGCAAGGTGAGAGCCAAGGTCGGCCGGGTTGGTGGAGGGACTACATGAGCATCCATGAACAGCAGGGCGTGCATGTAGATGGGCGGCAATTGCACATCCGTTTGTTAATAAAAGGTGCGCAGCGAGGGGGACGCACACACATCAAAGCTCTAAATTGTCACGAGCATAATGGAAGGAAAGTCATTTCAAACTTTCCATCAAGGCTACCTCTAGGTATATCATATCAGAGAGAGTGAGAGAGAGAGAGAGAGAGAGAGAGAGAGAGAGAGAGAGATAGAGAGATAGAGAGAGAGAGAGAGAGGGGTAGTGGGAGAAAACACATTTCCTGATCATAGTTACTGATTGTGATTCCATTTCCCCTTTGGGGTGTCTATTGTAATGAGAAAAATAAATGAAAGGAGACAGTTTCTTACCCAGCGCTTTGTCAACACACTTGATTTTACTGGGCGGGCAGATATCTGCAGTTCCTGGAGAAGGCGACAGAAAATGAGTCTGATCAATCAGAGACAATATCATCACTGAGCCGTGTCCACTGCTTTGAGGAACGCAGTAGCGCTGTGCACAGCTTATCATTCATCTATCAATGAAGGTAGACATGGTGGGAGAAGGATCTGTTTCATCCAATATGCCAGCGCCATCTTTGGATATCTAGCCCTGATAGCTTGGAGAAAGGAAATGATCCACCCCTAAGGAATAAGTCTTTAAGAAACGATCAATGATTCACTTTCTCACAGGCCCAACAAAGCACCCCGGCCGCTAATAAAAAGGTATTAGTCGAGCTGCTCAATTAATGGTTGGACAGTAAGGTGTTCATAAAGTCTATGATTTTTGGAAGTAAAACTGTGTATTGTAAAAGATTAGCAGCAACATCATCGGTAATATTTGTAAATAAATGATGTTTTTATGATGTTTATTTGATTGAACAGGATAATGCTTGTTGGGGTTAGCTTCGTTGCCAAGAGGGTCCGGCCAAGAATATAAAGGCAGCCATCCACAAGTTTCCTGGGGTGGTTACTGGGGAAATGTGGGCCACACTTCCAGCCGCCCACACGCCTCAGCTGTGTTTTTAGCTGATCAGCTGGCAGGCTAATCACATCACTGTATATAGTCGCTCTGTCGCTGAATACAATTATGGCTTTAAAAAGCTTGGGAACAACATGTGCCGTTCGAGGATGTACTTACAACCGGACAAAACTAAATAATTGGTTGAAATCGGAATGAATGAATGACAGACGGCGATTGTTTACATCGACCTCGTAGTAACCGGTAGTGAAGCCCACAATTCGTGCAAAGCTTCACGGGCAGTGGAATCTTGTGGCTATAGAAGTAGACTAGTAGCTTTACAGGAGTACAGGCGTCCCCTTGGCCCTGGCTCTGAAATGAGGTGATGAGGGAATATTGTGTCTGGGGATAGTTAAAGAGTAACTGCACAAGAGAATAACATTGTGAGTTTGCTGCCATCTAGAGATCGGAATAAGTGTGAAACATAATAAAAGCTCTCTGAAAGTATGATGATATATACAAGTATTTATCATTAATAATATTTTATATATAGACCTATATGTATGTATATATATAGGTCTATATATTAAATATTATGAATTATAATTATTTTGTATATATGTACCCACAAATTGAGCCAATGCCCCACCTCTTAAACCGCAAAACACACCTAGCTGACGCTTAGCCGTGCACTATTTTCCAACAGATAAATCCAACTTATAACACTGTTCCCTTTGATTAAGGTCCTTGTAATAAGTCCCTATCCCATAATGCGGCTCTCATTTTTTGCAAGCACGAGACACTCGTGACTAATAGCCCTAATCGCTCTAATTGTGTCATCGTTTCTCCCCACGGCGACGGCCCGGTCCCTGAACTGACCGTTATATGGTTTCCGCAATTACAGCGAGACTAGGTCAAGGCGGAGGGTGGGGGGGAGGGTGGGGGTGGGTGGGCGCTGAGTATGTGTGGAGTCAGCTGGAGGATGCGGTTGCTGGGGCGACCGTACCTGGCATGTGCACCATCCGGCAGTTGCACTCACGCACCACCTCCCGGGTCTCGCAGTGCAGCCGGCAGGCGCTGACGCTGTACTTGTCGTATCCCGGGATCATCTGCTCGCTGGTGGAGCGGCAGTTCCCCCAGGGCTGGGGCAGGTAGGTCAGCTGCAGCACACAGAGGGGTTACAGAGGCCCAGGGTTAGCACTGGGGCTTGGGGAGGCTATAGCATAGGCCTGAGGGGGCTAGTTCTGGGGCCTGGGGAGGCTAGCGTTGGGGCGGGGGGGGCTAGCGTTGGGGCTTGGGGGGCTGGTGCTGGGGCCTGGGGGCTAGCACTAGGGCTTGGAGGGGGCTAATTCTGGGGCTTGGGGGGCTAGTGCTGGGGCCTGGGGGGGCTAGTGCTGGGGCCTGGGGGGGCTAGTGCTGGGGCCTGGGGGGGCTAGTGCTGGGGCCTGGGGGGGCTAGCACTAAGGCTTGGAGGGGCTACTGCTGGGGTGGGGTGGGGGGGCACTAGCTAGTGCTAGTGCCAGGAGGGGGCTAGCACTAGGGCTTGGGGTAGGCTAGTGCTGGGGCCCAGCTGGGTGGTGATGAAGTGTTTATTTTGTTTGCAAGTTCTCTATACACTCGTGAGGCATAATTCAAATGTAAGTCTAATCTCTTAATTGTTGATAATAATGACTAAATGTAAGCTATTGGCCCACGAGAGGCAGTAGTGCGGAGTAGTACGGGGTGAGAGACAGAGGCTAGGGAGAGGAAAGGGGGGCGAGGGGAGAAGCACGGTGTGGGGTGAGAGTGATCGGGCCGGGAGAGGCGAGGGGGGGGGGGGGGGGGGGGGGGCTGCTATGATGTCAATGTTGTTCATACCCTCTGCTCCTGACAGGAAACAAAGGTCTGGAATCCCGGCGAGACACCGAAGCCCAGCTGGTGGATGTAGGGGGGCTCGTCCTGACTGTGGATCTGAACGCGGATGCCGGCCTCCAGGGATGTCTCGTCTTGGACGGAGGAGGGGGAGGACAAGACAGGGCGCGTGTACAGGGAGTTAACAAAGGAGGATGAAAAGAAAAGGAGGTACGTGTGTGTGTGTGTGCGTGTGCGTGTGCGTGTGTGTGTGTGCGTGTGTGTGTGTGTGCGTATGTGTGTAGTATGTGTGGTGTGTGTGTGTGTATGTGTGTGTGCGTATGTGTGTAGTATGTGTGGTGTGTGTGTGCGCGTGTGCGTGTGTGTGTGTGCGTATGTGTGTAGTGTGTGTGGTGTGTGTGTGCGTGTGTGTGCGTGTGTGCGTGTGCATGTATGTGTGTGTGTGCGCGTGTGTGTGTGCGTGTGTGTGTGTGTGTGTGTGTGCGTGTGTGTGCGTGTGTGTGTGCGTGTGTGTAGTGTGTGTGGTGTGTGCGTGTGCGTGTGCGTGTGTGTGTGTGTATGTATGTGTGTGTGCGTGTGTGCATGTGTGTGTGTGTGTGTGTGTGTGGTGTGTGCGTGCGTCACGGGGAGAACAAACATATCCCAGCCGCCTTTTGTTCTCCGACAGCTCCGAGGTGGCTCGAAGTTAATTGCAAACAATGTCTTGAGTCATGTTTGAGGAGCACTACAGCCAACAAATGCGTCGTCGGTACAGCATTACCGTGGAAAACCCACGATAAGGTAATTTGCCCAGGAACGGGTTCCAAAAAACAACAACATCAATCGGACAAGAAAAACAAGCGGGTTCCGTACTGGAGATCATAGGGCCCTAATCAAAAATGCATCACGTAGCTACACCGCGGGACATGGCGGGGGCCCTGGTTCACAGACGCAGCGCCTGCTGTGTGCGCCGCGATGGGATAGTTGTTGGAGGAAAATACATTTTGGAGGCTTACTTGTCTCTCTCCAGATGGGCAGGTACTCATCCTGCTGGATGTCCAGCATAACCTCCAGTCCGTTTCCCATGCCGCCCTGTTTGGTTTTCCTGGACGTGGTCTTGTTGCCGTTGAAGGTGTAGCACTTCCCGTATCTGGTGTACACCTAGACGAGAAGAGATTTCCATCAGGGACGCCATACAGGTGTAGATGATCGCAAAGTCCAATCCTGGTTTGGGGTAGGTTTTTTAAATTCAGCCAGCAACACGATATGGAGCCATGGAGGGGAACAAGTTGGAAAAAGAGAAAAGGATTTGACATTTACATTTACATTTTAGGGCATTTAGCACACGCTTTTATCCAGAGCGACTTACAACGGTTTATACACACACATTTACACATTCACACATCCATGGCGGAGTCAACCATGCAAGTCGGCAGCCAGCTCGCAAGGAGCAGCTAGGGTTAGGTGTCTTGCTCAGGGACAAATCAGCTAAGAGGAGCCAGGGATCGAACTATCAACCTGCCGGTTGCAAGTCAACCCGCTGGGCCGACCCATTTCAGGAGGTTCCTGGGCTGAGGAGCCTGGGTGGGAGGACGGGGCAGAGCATGTGGGTAAGCTAAGTAGCCAGGTTATTTATACTCAATAACCACTGCATTGAGCCAGATGAATGGGAGCATATTAATCAGAAAGAAAATGAATCCATGAAAAATAGGAGATTATACGTAACACTGCAGTGTGCCATTATATAATTGACTGCCTTTTCATGGAAAATGCTAAATAGTGTAGAAGATTATTTCGTCTTCCGCTACAAAGAAAAGAAAAGGCAATTGATGGCAGTGGTGGAGCTGGTGGAGCTGGTGGAGCTGGTGGAACTGGTGGTGTGGACGTCTCTTTTGTAAATGAGTTATCACATAGAAGCTATCAGAGCCTAAGTCACTCAGGGAGATAAATAGTCACTTTGTTTACACCCCTCGTCTTTAACAGCTGAGAGTGAGAGAGAGAGAGATGGGGAGGCAGGGAGAGAAAGACAGAGAAAGTTAGAGAGGGGATCCACCATAGTCTGTGTCTGACAGATAGATACAGCTAATGGGTTGCTCTAATGAAAGGATTTAAGCGGCAAATAACGCATGGCCATCCATTCAAACTAACAAGACGCCGGCAATATGCACACGCACAAAAAAAGATGATGGCAAAATGACAATGGAGTTGGGGCAGTTTATCAGGCGTATTATTAAAGTGCCGCCGCTGTGGTGGAGGTCGTCCGGAGTCCTTTTTGTATAATAGCAATTTTCTCTGTTCTGACTTTGATATCGACTGGACCACCCCCGCCCCCTCCCTCCGTTCAATGAGAGCTGTGATGTTTAAATAAGAGACCCTTGTGGAAAAACACAAGTACTCATTTTGTGGACCACAGGGTGTGCTCTAATCTCGCATCGGTTGTAGAACAAATCAAAGACACAGTCGCAGCTGTACAGCGGAGCAGGCAGCCGTGGTCTATTTGCAGATTCCTGTGACTGCAATTAGGACCAGAGATGTTTTCCAAAGGTTTTGAGCTCACAAACACAGACTGCATTTCCGTAAGGCTAAACACAAACATTTGGACTTTTAACCTCTGAAATCGGGTTCTGCGTTTATGCATGCGGCTGCACATCAGCTCATCGTTATATTTAGTATGACATTTGGTATAATGCCCTGAGCCCAGTTACTAATCACATACATGTACTGGTGTTGACAATCGTCCCATGAAAGCCCTGGGACAGTTGGGATTCCTTATAAATAAATGGCAACGCTAAAAGACTGGGGGTATTTATAGTGCGTACAGAGCTCAAGTTCTACGGTTGGATTAACTGTGACGGACACGTGTTATTAGTCTGACTGGGTTTTTATCTGCCTCTGACTGGCCCGTTGAGAAGGTAAGCTGCGCCCAGCGCTGATTCCCCAGCCACCTTCCTTCATAGACACTAAGCCTCCGCACACACACACACACACACACACACCTTATCTGATTCAGGTTTGAAGAAGGATTCAACCATGGAAAGCGCTCAAAATCAAACCCCAGCAGAATGCAGACGGTTTCTGCATCAAATAAAAGCTCTGGGCTGAGGAGGGGGTCGGCAGAACGCGCACAAATGATGTCTCCAGAGACCGGGGGCCAAAGTTTTCCCATCCTCTCGCCCAGGAAATGGCTGTTGGCAGAGCTTCCCGCTTGATTCATTTCTCAGCATCTGAGCCCGGCTCTCACACTCGCTGTTTCTCACACTCGCTTTCTTTCTTAAGAGGCTGCATCTGCAACATGATCGATGGGAGCATTTTTCTCTTGTTAGGTCCCGCACCAAATTTAGCGAATGTAAGAGGGCAGACTCTGGCAACACTGGCAGTTTCAAATCGGGGACGGCTCCGCCCCGGCTGCTGAGACAGATGAACACCAGCGGCAGAGACGGTGAACAAAGTAAATGAAAAGCCGCCCTGTACCTCCTCCCAAGGAACCTGAGAAAGAACTAATTATCGTTGCCCTTAATATGGGACAATTCAGTTTCAGCATTCAGCATGGCTTAGGGATGTGGAACTATTGCTCCTCTTTATAACTGCCTTTTCTGCAGGAATATGTACATTTCACACCTGTCACAAGCTCAAACAGACAGGGAGAGTAATCGTGTATCAGGTAATCATGTGTTGGCACACAATTCACCATGAAGGGATCCCCAGTAGTGGAAGAGTGCTTTGGAAAGGTGCCTAACTACATGTCATTTGCATATATTGTGGCTATTATAACTTAATTAGCTTTAATGTCAAACCATTAAGGGTATTTTGGCAGGGTTCCGTCTTCCAACGAGCCCTGTCTCCACTCGTTCTTTGTCTCAATTTGAGACACATTAAGAGACCTACCACCTACCATATAATTCATAAGCCCCAGTGGGAGACACCCCTAAACACCCTCTTTATGACAGTCATCTGCCATTTCCCGGGTGCTTCTTACCTTTTAAATAACCCTAAGAGTATCCCTCCAGCGCTCCAGTGGAGGGCATCCGTTCCCACGCAAGAGGCGGTGTGTCATAGGGGCTCGCTCCGGGTAACGTGATGGGAGTAGGATTTGAATTAATTTGAGCAGGGGTTGGGTGGAGCACGCCAGAGTGTTGATTGGCGTGTGAGAGCCATTAAGCGGGGGCTCACGCAGGTTTAAGGTTGAGGCAGGATGTTCCTCGATTTAATGGCTTCATTACAGCCCTGGAACCCAAAGGCGCCGGATAGCGCCGTGCCACCAACTGATTGATTGATGATTTTGCATACAGAGTCTTGCCAAACTCTCAAACCTCTGGGGGGAGGCCACGTTGCACTTGACTCGTCACACTGGCTGGGCCCGTGAGGCAGGGAGGATGCAACGTGTTCGATTTAGGATGCTTCATTTCACGTTGAGGGGGGAAACGGGGGAAAAAATGTTTCAGGTGAAGTCTGGCCTGGAGACCGCCCTGATCACGTGACCCGCCCGTTCTGTTACGCTACACGCATCCGTCTGAGCCTCTAGTCCCATCGTAACAAAACACGCCACGCCTCTGTGTCGTTCAGAATGGCAAACAACACTTGAGAAACTCCACTAGTGCAGATGGTTCAATATGGCTGTGTTTACCCTGATGCCGGGGACCAGGGGCCCCGATGGATCTGTGTATCGAAACACAACGTGAAGGTCATGAGGTCAGGACGGTCTCCAGGCTAGGAAAAGTCCACATCTTCATACAAGGACACGGTACACAATGAGAGGGAAACGGCAAGGCCATTGAAACATCCTTTCTATTACCTATTCGGAGCATCCCAAACATTCCCGCTGGATGGGGCGAGACAGGGATGATGTGTGAACACTAGGTGTCTCGGGAGATAAGACGGAAGTGCAACTGATGGCACTTCATGTCTAAGCGGCCCTAACAGTGCACCGGCGACACTTGAGCTAAACTATTCACAAATAATCCTCAATCAAAGGGGAGGTAGCGCCGAGCATCCCGCTGGAGGCGTCCTGAAGTGGATATCATTTGTCATGGCTTACAGCTCCAAGATCACAACACTTTGTAGTGAGGGAATATCCCCGCTCTGTCTGAGAGAAACAGAAGCCCCCCCCCCCCCGCCACCGCCACCGCCACCGTCGCCACCACCACACCACAGCCACCACCACCGCCACCAACGCCACCCTCACCACCGCCACCGCCACCACAGCCACCACCACCGCCACCCTCACCACCACCACCACCACCACCAACGCCAGCCACCACCACCGCCACCCTCACCACCGCCACCGCCACCACCACCAGCCTTGCCTCCGCTTCCTTCGGCGCATTGAAAGCACAGGAGTATGTCTAAACGGGGGCGAGGGGGGGGGTTGGCCTGGGAGGCTGGGTGTTAACAGAGCCGATTGGAATGCAGGGTGCATGGAAGTTCTGCAACGGTGGCCTTGGTCTCACAGCAGAGCCACATTCCAGGGGAAACAGGGAATGTCTTTTAGAAAAATGTCTGCACATCAATTTCCAACGGCACCGTACAGCCCAGTGGTCACAGGTCTGAGAAAGTTTGTTTGTTTTTTTATTCATTTCATGGTGGTTACATCGCATCAGACGTGAACTCTAGGCTGAAAATGTTCCCACTCTAAAGAAAATAAATCGTAGATAATAATTCACCCTGGTTTATTCCTGGTTTATTCATTATAGCATATGTAATTGCCTTGCTTTTATATGCTTAAAAGTTGCTTAAATTGTTATTTCCCTCGTCACACATTAAAATCCAAATGTGAATCGCTGATGAGAGCTTTCACATAAACATCAAAATATAAGTAAATAAACTTGGATTGAACTAACAAAAAAAATACTGTTGCACCAGATATAAATTCACTTTAAAGAAGAGCTTGTAAACAGCAATCAGCCTGAAAACATGATCAAGCTCCCTGTTGCTGGTACATGTAGAACCCACAGGATGAAGGAGAAATTGCTTGTGCCAAATGACGACATCCAGTAAACAAAACCAGCTCAGGAAGTAGTCTGGTGAATTTCCACTGGCGGGTACGCTTCGGACCCAGCACGCCTCAGCTCAGTAGTGAGGGTGCGGTATAGCCCAGCTCAGTTACGGCTCGCGTTTCCACCGCCGCCAGTACCCTTATGGTACGGGCGGGGTTTAAGCTGGACGGCGATCGCCATGGCAGCTACGTAAGCATCGTGATCTCATAGCAGCCGGACACAGGTTAGCCTGCTATTTAATCCAAGACAAAAGAAGGACATGCACAATGAACAAAGAACAACACTGTAGGACGTCCAAGAAAGACGGCAAACTTTTGCACAACATTTTCTTCAATAAACGAAGCTTTCGCCGTTGTCCAAAAATACCTTGCGGGTACTGTGTTTGTTTGTTATTATCCCCCTGTCGCACGGAAGTGACGATACTGTCGACCAATCAACGGATGGCGTGTGTAGCTCAAACTTTCCGGGGACCCTTTCAGGCGTCTCAGTACCCCAAAGGAGGAGTACTGCGAGGCGAGAACGGCTCAATACGCCTCAGTCCGGGTAACGCCCACTTTTGGCAGTGGAAACGCGACCCGTGCCGCACCGTTACAGACTGAACCGACCCGCACCCTGAGGTGGAAATGCTGTTTTCCTGCAGACTGAACCCTGAGGTGGAAATGCAGGAAAAGAAGAAGAAAGGACTTCTCTTTTGTTTTTTTCATCAAAATATGTCATGTTGCTACTAGTTAATCATCCAATTTTAATGGGACACTCAATTCCATTCAACTAAATGGAGTAAATTAAACTCCAATGGCCTTCGGTGGCACACGGCCTCTGCCTCTGTTCTCTTGTTTTCTATTTAGTTCCCCCCCCCCTGAGAACAACAAGGCAGAAAACCAGAGGTATTGTAGTGTTCCACACTACACACTCACTCCTGGCTAATGTTATACTAGTCCTGTTTTTGTTTTTCATCCAGGCATTCCCCTCCAATGTAACCCACACTCAGCTAATGGAATGGAGAGTGCACTTCCTCAAAAAGGAAAAAAAATAGAAAGAAAGAAAATGAAACCCAAAGGTAGAAAATTGAGAGAGACTTCCCCACTCAATCACTCAGACACATATAAAAGTTGTGTGTGTCTACCTCGACCGTGTATGCCTTGAAAGCTTTCTTGGAAGCATGGACCCAAATAACAGCCATTTAAAATACACAAAAAGATTATTTATATTCCTTCATTCATGCAGAAATATATAATCTGTGAATGACAACAATTATTGCCGAACCGTCGGCCATGTCTGAGCATAATTCAAAAGAGATAAAAACATAAAAAAATCCTATAATCTTATCCACAGGCCTTGAAAAAAACATGCACTCCCATTTAATATGGACATTTCATTATGTTCTACATCACCCCAAAATAAACCGGTGTCTCTTGATTCTCATGTGTAGTTACACTGACCCCTTCGGACAGCTGACACATCGACATCTTGTTTCAGTCTTAAGGCCCTTGCTGGTCACCCTTCGTGACTATTTTTACCCAGTGGAGCCGTCAGGGTCATTTCCCAGACGACGGCGCATGCATGTCATTGGATTCGTTGCTGTGGTGGGCCACCGTCTCATGGTTGCACGAGGAGGAGCGCCCCCCCCTTGATGGCACGCCGTGCGCGCTCACTTCCAGTTCGTTCTCCAGCTGTTCTGATCATTTATTTTGTTTTGCACACACCAATAGACTCTAGCAGGTATCCACCCTGGGCGCCGAGCTGCGGCGAACAGCCCAGCCTCAGGCATTTGTCTAACTGTCTACTGTGCTCTCCCGCAGCCATTTAGATATTCAGCTTTAATTAAGGTACCTCTGTCATTAACACAGGTGTTCATTTCCGAAGCGCTCCATCTCAGGAGCCGTTTACTATCGCATGCAATTTCCCCCAACTGAATACATCCCCCAGAGGAACACCGGAACACAAACACTGTCACAGTTCCCTGACCCTCCCTTTTTAGTTAGTATTCATCATAACCGGTACACCTGCTCTGTTGTTGTACTCGCTCTAGCTCTCTCTCTCTCTCGCCCCACACTCGGGGAAATGATATCTCCTGGACCAGAGCCACGCCTGAATGGGGGTTGGTGGGAGAAGCTTCCAGAGAGGAGATGCAGGATCAACTATCTCCTGACATGAATCATCAGTGATAAAATATGGGTGTCACCTCGGGGAGGTATGGGCTAGATACAAACGGGAGATTGCTCTGCCGTGTCGTTTAGTGACAACTTGACGTGAGCCGGGTGCTCGAGTTGGGATTTATGGGTGATTCTGGTTACAGGCATGCTGTAAGCCTTTACGAGGTTGGGGAATCATTTTCTATCCCATAATAGCGGGGGGGGGGGGTAACTGTTCTCCACCATGTTGATCTCCGGTGGGCCGTATTGATGTCCGTGGTGTGTATATGTCGTGCAACCCTTGTTTCATTCACAAGGTGGTGCAATAAGTGCAACCTTTGGTGCTTCCTGTGATACCCTCGGTGTTAGAGAACTTGGAGCAATATTTACTGTATATATATCCAGCCCGCCTGTACTATAACCAGAGCACACAGTGTTTTCATGCTATATTAATCGAAAGTAAACAAGGCTGCTTAGTGGTCTTTTTTTTGTTATTTTACAGGGCAAAAAGGAGTTGCTTCGAATTGAAAAAAGGATCATACAGTCCATTAGATTAAGCTGGATGTTAAACTGGAGCCCAGGGGAGTGTGTGTTGACACTGAGGTTTGGAACGCACACCAACCTGCATCTAATTCGTTTTCTATTCATAGCCCTTCTGAACTGGTCTAGGTAGTGGGTGTGTGGAAATGCCAAACCAGAACAAAGGAGGCATGCACAGGTGTCCCGACAGGGCGACCGTGACTTTAAGAGTCATTGATTGATGGACTTTGATGAGGATCCTCTGAATAGGGTGAATGCATCCCCTGCTGTCACCTAGCGTTGGCACATCAAGACAGAGCGCCCAGCCAGCTCTATAGATACATGGCTGGCTATTAGTGCCACGCTCTGGCACCAGCCCGCCAGATGTTTCCGCATGCAGACGTCAGCGCTGGGGAAGATGAGGGATTCCAGAGACCTGCAGAGAACTCAGAGAAACAACCGAATCCCCCAGTGCGAGTGTTTGAAGGTCGAACACACAGCTCAGGTTTCTTCTTTTATTGGAAGTGTTCAATTTCTCATAGTGAAGCTCCCAAACATATACACATATATAGATATTTCTATATATATATATATATATATATATATGGGCAATTTTCTAGTGTGAACAGAGTGGCAGCTCCCCCGGTGGGGATTAGAGACATAGAGGTTTGCCAGTGCGGCATACATCCCTATAGAAGTGACAAGCCCATTCCCATTACCTCGGCCCTGACTGTCAGCTGGGGAACAGGCTTCTGATAGCACCTCCAAATGTTGGGAGGCTTCCTGTGGTTACGGCCCTGACTGTCAATGTGCATTTGATCTGGGTGAGGTTTACCCACACTGAGGTTGTTTGTTGTTATTTACGACCTCCAAGCCCCAGCGGGCTGTCTGCAGCGGTGAGCGGTGCCGAGCGGCGGGGAGACGCGACAGAGGTCAATGCGATCGTTACCATGATGCAGGTGATTATTGAACTCCATTAGTCACTCAGGACAGAGACAAGCCGCAAATAGACTCATTCACTGGATGGGATGGAATTTTATTTTTATATATATATAAAATATATAAATACTTTATAAGCCTAATATATAATATATATATATATATATATATATATATATATATATACATATATATATATATATATATATATATAGTGACAATTTAAAAAACAGATGGACAGTTAAAGTAAAATTATGATTGTTTTACTAATGCTACTATTAGTAGCAATAAAGGTAGTTTAATACCCAGAGAAATAATATACATGAGGAATTAAATGGGGTATATCTGATGGTTAAGCAATCGATGAAGCTTGTTTCCATCTGCAGCGCAGCACTAAACAAATCGCGATAGTCAGCTTTAATCTTTCGACTAAACCTTAAAAAAAAAAAAAAATGCTTTTTCTGACACACTTTTGCTGGATGCAGATTAGGTTACACCAAATCCATTTGAAAGCTGCTGACCCTTCCAGTCCACATAGATCCTCATTATTACATGGGTAAATTAAATGCATTACTAACAGTCAATTTAGTTTTCACAACAAATGCTTAGCTCACATGTCCACATGCAAATATAAACTCATACTCATACATATCTATCAGATTTTGATCCCATCTGAGATCCAAGGCAGGGGTCACATGGTAATCACATTTAGTAATCAGTTGCAGTTTGGATGCCCTGTGAGATTCCAGGGGCAAGGGTGAGGGCTATTGACGTAGCTGTTTTGATATGGGTGGGGCCCATTAACCAAGGAGATATTTTTTCTGCAAAGCCACAAGGTCATTTCACATGAGACGAGAAGAGAAACACATGCAGGTTACTCTGTGGTATTTTTATGAAAAGGCATTCAAATGCAAATGAACACACACACACACACACACACACACACACACACACACACACACACACACGCACATACATACACTTACACACAGACACGTGCACACACATACAATGAGCTGCAGGTGGGAAGCAGCTGCAATGCGCTTCCTATTGCGTTCTGCTACCAGAACATGAGTAACTCCGTAGCATACAGTCCACCGCGTTAAATAAAGGCTGTGGTTCTACTAAACAAATGTAAGATAAGAGTCGAGTGACAACTTATACAACGTATCTCGCCGGGATACGTAATTGCCTTTGACAGCCATCACAAAGGAAACATGGATATTTTAGCACAGCTGACGCATGAGGTTGAAGCACAGCTTTTACAAACATGGCAAGTGATTTGCACAATGACGTACGAACGCGTGCACATTTTCACTATGCAAGGACGATAACCAGGAGCCTACTGAATACAGATTATAGGGGAGAGGTTCGGACGGAATTCACTCAGGCCTCGCAAAATTGTGGACCGAGTAAAAAGCCAAGTTGACTGTATACCCTGGAGAGGGTTAGTATTTTCAGTCGTTTCCCCCCGCTATACTGCAGGAGAACACAAGTGAATGACAGTAAGCATAACAGAGAGAAGCAGGCCTCGCTGTTTGCACCCTGTCTGAGACTCCCCCCTTAGCATAATCACATCGGTAGCCATCAGAGCCTCGGTGGCAAGTCAAGAGCGCTTTTCAAAAACGGACGTATGACCGATTTGTGTCCCTGGAGCCTTCAAATTTAGAAAAGCAATAACAAAATTCCAGAGACATTACAGGGGCTTGGGGAAAAAAAACAAGGAGAAGCAATATATGAGGGATTGAGAACATGAAAGCAAAAAAAGTCAGATTTTCAACCATTAGCTTTCGTCAACACGTTTGTCTTTGTCCGCCGCCATCTATCAGTGTTTTCACACCGTGACCATCCAGCAGTCGAGTGATCGGCGTGTGCATTGCAATGAAGTAATCAATGTCAGTGGATTCCCACGGCACCATTAGTTCTACCAGCCCTCATGAAAAGATGGGAAGCCATCAACTCCATCTAACATCCAAAGGGAATAACCCATGCCAGATATTGAAGTCTGAGAGGCTGCTCAGCGCTGAGGAAGGCCCTCGCTGGAGGAAGAAGAAAAAAAAAAATGGTCAGAGATTACTCAAGCAACCGTGTCCTCCCTCGGCACAGTGAAGAACACGAGTTTGCACCTTTGGTCTTTCCCCCGTTCTGAAGGGTCATCTTTAAGCACGGAGAGGGATGAAGCCAAACCAGCGCGGAGAGCTGGGAGAAGAGGACCATCCATCACTCGCACTCTTCCCACTCGGCTGTGCTGTGGGCTGAAGATAAAGTTGGCCTTATCTTCAATTAACCCCGGCCGGGACGCGCTTAAAGACCAACTCTGTGATGCAAAGGTAAACAACGTGTGGCAAAAGGGTAGGGCTTAAATAGGGCAACGACATGCAGCTGAAGACGCTCTCCTCCATTGTGATCGCAGGGTGTGACCGTGCATTTATTGATAATGAAGCTTTTTTTGGGGGGTAGGAGGGTTGGGGTTTGGTTCACACAGAAATTCTAGCATACCGCCATGTTTTGGTTAAGTAATATAAGCCTTAATAACATTTCATCTATAATTATTTTATGAAAATGTAAATGAATAAGAAATAGAAATAGAACCTCTACAGTTCTGTCAACATTTTGACTGGATACCGTCAATGATATGAATCTGAATTGGCGAGAATAAATAGCCTGTTGTTCCACGAGTCAAGGCATAAACTGGTTGTTTACAGAAATAACGAGATGTAGCCAAGGCACGAGATATCAAGGCAACATAATAATTACTTCAAAGGTGGTTTATGAACTCTGTATTAAGCCTCTTAACATTGACAGATTCAATATGATGGAGAACGATTCTGATGCTGTCGTGTATTCCAATGGAACCTGAAAGATTAATAATGTATCAAGAACAGCAGAGAAAGCTGCACATGGACAGGAATCTAACGTGAGTGTGGCATAAGAATAACCTAAATAACCTATTATATCTATTCAAAAGTCTCCACCACTCATAACGCATAAATAATGTATAATAATATCATAAATAATGAGCCAATGCAATACAATGTAATCCACCTACATTCTATTTATCGTAGAGAGGTCCTAAAAAATTTACATTTATAAGTACTATGCACACTCAAAATAGTTAATCTTAGTAAAAACCCCATAGTCTAATACATTAGACTGTATACATAAGGACCCGTTATGTTTTGACTTAATCTACCACTTAATGGTACCAGGAACATTTTGTTTCTTCACAGAACACCATAATGGATTTTAATTATGGACTGATGCTTTACCAATGCATGTTCGCTGGGCCCAACCCTATTCCCTTATGGGGATTATAGTTAGTAAGCTGCCACAAGACTAAATATTTATCCTCGCAATTTAAACAAAGATCATCCATTCTTTATGTACAAATAATTGTCCCTAATTAACCACTTGTTCTCATAATTACACACACACACACACACACACACACACACACACACACACACACACACACACACGCACAACCACACACCATACACCTTTTTCCCCATGCAAATAATGATGTAAATTAATCTTCAACCCCACATATTTAGAGATTGGGTCTCTTCAGTGTCCTGGAGGGAAATAAGTTTCTACTGGTAGTTGTGGAGAAATGTGGAGGAATGAAGGGTATGGAAATAACATAACATCTCATTGCACACCTTTACATCTGGGAGACTAAATGTCTTTAACGTTTAATTTGCCTTGATTATAAAAAAAAAAAGAATTATACAAAATGGTATTTAAAAAGCAATCAATAACATTTGCACTCAACACTAATTCATCACAGGATCAGGTGCTACGATCAACACATAAATCCTTGGCATAATCATAGATTGTTGGAATAAGTTGAAGTTGGAACATTAGGCTCTTATATGCATGAGCAGTGACCCCAATACATGGGGTGACACAATAGACCCAAACCCGGGTTGTAAACAGATAAATATAACCGCTTGACCCCACTGAAATCCCCAGCTTAATTAACGTGGGGTCCCTTCTCAGTAATTTGAAGTCTTCTTTATTAGAAATTTTAAAAGTGGCCTCCTCTGGGATTTCCTCAAGTCGCAGGGAAATTGTGGTACAATATGTTTTTAATTTCCCAAGAGGGCCGAGTGTGGCAACTATTTAACTGTGGCCCAGCTTGGCTGAATGGAACTAAGGGGTGTGCTTTTAAGAAGGGGGGGGGGGTGGTTTCATGAACTATCGGCCAATCTGTATGGCCCCAGCTTGGCCCGAGACAAAAATGCTTTGTGATCCCCATGCCTTATTACCCGGCACGACATATACACTGTGGCACAATCCTGAAATCCTGTTACAACACACATCTGCACTTCATTAGCCGACTTGCATTCAGTCACAGCACTCCTGGCTCACTGAAACGGCAAAATAAATAGGTGACAAAATACCCAGAAACGAAACTATAAACTTGTGAGGTATTTTAACACAGAGGGAGTGGTGTTGTCATAACAACAGCAATTATTCTGAAATGCATGACATCAAACCTGTCATTTCTGCTGGAGTTCAGTTTCTGTTGGTTGTTTTGTTCGCTTTATTCTCTCCTTCCACTTAGTTCCATTTGCGGCAATCTTCACCGAGACGTAAACAACAGTGTCTTCTCTGTAGTGTGTTTAAAATTAAGCAGCGGGGAGGATGGCGATAAGGGAGAGGAGGAGGAGAGGAGGGATCTCTCTGTAGTCAACGCACATTGTCAGGCCTCATGGTTTCTGCACTTGAGCTAGACTCCTGCCAATCCCTTGGCACACCACTGATTTGGGATCATCATCAGTGATAAATAAACACATAGAAAAACATAAAAATATGATGTGATGACGGATTGAAATGTTTTTGGAAAGTGGTTCTGGGCCAGCTCCGTTTGCCTTTTCAAACGTGGACTACAGATGCTGGCTTCTGATCTGCCTCTAATGCACTGCATCCTCCTTAGGTGACACAGATCAATAGATAAGAGGACATGCTAATACCAGCCTACATGCTGGGGCACTCCCTTAGCCACAACGATTTACACACACTAACTGGAGTGGTCTTTTTCTATTCCTGTCAGAGCCTAGGGGGGGTTAGGCACTTGACTTTAAGCCCCGCCCCCCTCTCCCGCAGCTACAGTATATACCTTCTGACTTACTGGGATGCCAGCATGCCCAGGAGTGACACACAAATAGGCAAGCTCTGCTTTTGTAAATGTTGAAATGATGAAGTCCCTTGTAGGTCTTGAGAGAAGAAATATAAACACAAAATAAAAGGAGGAGACATGGGGTGGTATTTGTTCTGGTGGGGTTTAGAGATGCAAGAAATAAACAAATATTATAAATATTATAATTGGGGGGGGGGGGCACTCAGCCAAAATACATAATGTATTGGTAAGATGTTGAAAAAGACTTACTGTATATCACAATTGTCCATATAATAACATTTTGACAATAGTTTATCACGAGTTTTGACATTTCGTTGACTCGAGTACCAGCTGCACCCCTAGTGGAGATCTACTAATGGGCAAATTAAAACAGGCCTGTTAGGACGCAGCTCAAACCTGGCAGACGAGATGAAGGAATGCTGTGCTGGAAAACATCAGTCAGGTCTCACAAAGTAGGTTGCTGATGTGCATAAGAAGAGCTTCCGGGGGGCATGCGGGGGAGTGCGTTTTAGTGTGCCTGTGTGTGTGTGTTTGTGGGGGGGGGGGGGGGGGGGCGGCGGTGGTGGAGGGGTTGGGGAGGTTGTGCGACAGTAAAGCTAAATGCCTGTCATATATATTCCTAAAGTATGAGCTGCATCATCCAGGAGTGACAGCCACGGTAATTATAATGCTTCATCTTTTCTTCAGTTCCCAAATTTCTTTTTTGCGCACCTGGACACCAGCAGCGAATGAAAGGCAACAAACATTTACGGCCCAATTACTGTGCAACAGAGAAGCTATAAATGAGCCAAACCTAAAGTGCAGGGGAGTTCTTGAGCTTAAAATTACAACTTTCTACTGACATGTTGTAATTTGCATCATTACACGTAGACAATGTTGGCCTCAATTTGATCGCCCACGCGAGGGTAATATATGATATTGGAGAATCCATCTACAGCCATCATACACTAAGAAAAGTGTTCAGAGGGGGCTTCCTGGGTCTATAATGATGATACCCACGGGGTGTCCCTTTGTTTAAAACTATTTAAACTATTTATGGTTGACCGGAGGCACAAAGTGAGGTCGGAGAAAGAAGTCACAAGAACATCTGTATATTTTGGACACAACTTCTAATAACTTGTGCACTCTCGCGTTGATCCCGCAGGTTTCTCCTGTTCCCGCTGTGCTAGTGAATAAATAGGCACCCTCCCTCCGCCGATATTTTTATAGGCAAACTTGTTTCAATAATCCTGGCAACATTTGTCTGCCCTTCAGCCCGACATTAATCACCGTCATGGAACACGCTTGACTTTAATCCACTTCAGCTCGCGCATCGCTGCAATCACCAGCACTCGGAGGTGTTTCCAGTCGACATGTTTCCGTTTAGGCCTCAGACGTCCCGTGTGTTCTTTTTCCTCCCAAACGGGGATCAGACTAGTCACATGACTGGCGGTAAATAATCCCCCACCCCCCTCAATCCTTGAACTGTGTCGCAAAAGCCCAGAGTTATGACTCAACTGACACACTAAGAGAGGTCGGGATTGGAGATTGTCACAGACTTGAGTGTTGGCGTGTAATTGAATTGGGAAGTACAAAGCCACTGAGAGATCACACTCTGGAATTCCTGAAGCTGGCACATTTGGAAGCAAGTCACGACCCCCGGTAGCCATAAGTGCCATCCAAGTCAAATCCCTTGCTTGCATGTGTCTTTCCGTCAGAGGGGAATCCAAATTCCCCCATCAATTGCGTGTTGGCGGGCTGCTCGATCCCCGACTGTTCACACATTTCCACATCCGTCTGGGGATTACAGAAGGAAGGTTTGTACGATAGCCTTGCCAGAATCCAGGATCCAGCATTTTTTTTGATACAGCAATTTATACTAATTTCAAGGATGGCACTGCAGCAATTTTCTGGATCAATGGTACGTCATAGCTCACTTGGTCAGTAGCCTTTTTATCGCACAAAAGCCCTCCACGACCGGGTGCTACATTACGGGCCCACTTTGGGAGGGGACAGGGGTTAATATTTCACCATCTGTGGTTCCTGGATGTCTGTCCATAAAACAAACACAATGTTTTTGTTGATAAATATTGATGTTCTTGTATTTAAGGACACGTTGTGGAGCAAAAGTTCCTTCTTTTTTAAAGCCAACTATGATTCGGTACATGCTGCTTCCCTGATAAGTCGACAGTAGCCACAGAATGAATACAGATGTAGACAATTTCACTGACAAAATTCACTGACAAAAAAAGCCATCTCGTGCTAAAATAGGAAAGCCAAGGCACTTCAAACATAGGCTAATACAGTTTTTGTGTAACCATTGCATAAGCTCAGGGCAACAATAGTGGAAATGCACTGGCTTCAGAAAAGATACAACGTTAGGCAACCCCCGGCCATCCTCTTGATTTAGAATTATGTAAAAATATACCATTCCATTTTTAGGGAACTCATTCCTATATTTTTTTATTGCTATCCAATAACCATGAAACTAAGCTTGGGACACAATGTATTGAGTTTGGCCTGAGACGTCGTGGACACTGTTATGGAAAATAAATATCTACAAATAATTAGTGTAGAATAGCTGCAGGGTGGCACATTTCAGCACATTATATCCCGCAAACTTCTCCTTTGAACATCGAGAACTCCAATGTTGCAATGAAATCAAAAGTGATTCAATCAATCTGGTGAGATCCGCGAAAAAAGGAGCCACAAACTAAATGGACAAAGCCGACAGTTTTCTTGTATTTTCTACCAGGGTGTTTTCAGGTAAAAAAAAAACGGACACAAACACACACACACACACACACACACACACACACACACACAAACTAAAACCCGTACCCATAAGCAACAATTCCCGAAAATAAACACATTGCAACGCTTCCCATTCCCGGCCACGTGCCGACAGCTGGGCACCCGTTTCCTAGGCCATAGCATGGCCGTAGCTATTTGTTCCTATGTTTCAATTACCAGGTACAGCGTGCGAGGCGACAAAGGGTTAAAAAGCAATTTCCCACATCATGACAACTGTACAAATGTACGGTGGCAAAATGTTGGAGGGGAAGGAAGAGGCGCCGGGGGGGGGGGTTGTGTGCCGGGGGGCGGGCGGTGGCCAGATAAGGGCGTGAAAGAAGCCACGGTGGCAGCAGAGGACTGGAGAGGTTAATCCTGCTGTTTAATCTGCAGAGGTATGGGAAGGCAAGGGAGAGAGGGAGGCGGGAGTGTGCATGGGGTATGGGATGGGGGTGGGGGGTGGGGGGGGTGGGGGGGGGCTTATCTTTGACTCCTGCTGCTGTCGCGCTCTCCTTCAGTATCCAGCCTCCCTGACTGACGCTGTGGGATCACTCGGTGGCGGGGTAAGGGAAGGAAGGGGGGGGGAGGGGTTAGGAGGGGGGGGGGAGGGGGGAGGAGGGGGTGGGGGGCGGGGGGGGGGCGGGGTAGATGGTCGGGTGGAAGGCGGGGGGGGGGTTGAGGGAGGGAGGGAGGCAAGCCAGCTGCACGGCTGCCAACTCGACCTCCAGCGATGGAGGGTCCACGGTTCCAGAGGGTGCTGCCATGCTTCTGAGTCCCTCCCTCTATGCCAACTAATTCCCCTCATTAGACCCACCTCTGGGATGTGCTAATTAGCTAATCCAGAGTGTTGACTCAAAAAACTGTGGGCGCACCAAAAGATTAGAATAATAAACACTCACTTGAATTTCCATCATTGCCAACTGCCAGGTGAGCACACTGACACCCCCGAGACCCCCCGCCCCCCCCCTCACCCCCCCCGCCCCCCCCCTCCCCCCCACCCCCAGCTCCGCCAAGCCGGCCCCACACACCACAGCTGCAACGGCCATTTTCTATAACTACCGTCTTAAACCCTGGGCTGCAGAAACTACCAGATACGTGTTATCACAATACGAGTGTCCGTGATGTGTTTCTTTTTTTTTTGTCTCACCCAAAAATAACTTTGCAATATATCAACAGCACAGCAAAACAAAAAAGACCTTGATGGATGGGAGATCAAAATAACAAGTCAACCTTCCCACAGCAAACAATGCCTTGGCTACCACACACGTTGTGGAACATTGCACTGCTCTGTAGCCAGACTGAAGAACAGAATTCCCATATGATGTGTTATTGCTCAGACCTGCTGGAGGAGCTGTGCACATCGTTATCTCACATGTTTGCCTACGAGAACCATAAAGAGAGAGAGAGAGAGACAGAGATGCAGAGAGACAGAGACACACACAGACAGAGAGAGAGAGAGAGAGAGAGAGAGAGAGAGATGCATAGAGGGCTGCTGAGGCTTTGTGGTTATCTGCTGCTTTACTGATCTGTGAAAAAACAAACAGTCTTTGCAAAGCGAGCAGATGTCCACTGGCCCCAGGCAGAGGGCCGAGAGAGAAAAAAGGGAAAGACGAAACATCACATGAACATGATGTACAGCGTCCTCTATTTGGAGACATACATTTCATATTCATCAAGGAGATACGGCTAAACTATGCTGTTTAGCCCCTGATTAGGACAGGAGGGGGAATTATGCACAAGGGGTGCTCAGCACTGGGGCAGGAGGCAGTACCCTCAGCCCATTTGTCCCTAACCAGCTGACAAACAGATAGGCCCCTTCCAAAGGTAAACCACCGGACTCAAGGAGCTTGGACTCTGTTTCCTAACACCTCCCTCTTTAGTTGGGAGGCATACAACGAAAGGTCAGCCTCGCAATACAAAGCCAAAAAAAGCAAAAAGCGTTGCCTGTCTAAGGGAGAGTTTCTAGTTAAGTTGCGTTGCAACCTTGATATATCCGGTGATGGTGTTCATGGGTTATAATGCTGCTCTAGAACTGATCAGTGTACGCCAACAATAGGCACACACTGTTTTCAGTTTGTTTTTCAACCTTATTGTGCTGCTTCTAATCCTTCTCAAGAGACCCAAGCTTTCTCAAACCCCAAAGCTTGCATATCTCAACCTCTTCAAAAGCTAGTGTGGCTAAAACTAAGTAGTAAGCATCCTAACCGTCTCTTAGGTTGGACATGTCCGCAGTCCGTACTCCCAGTGAGGAGTCAAATGTTTTTATTTGGTCTTTGGGTGTATTGTAGGAATATCGAAATGCAATATCAATGCACTACACACCATATCTTGCAGGGTTTATTAGACCAAATGGAGTGGAGTGGAAATGTAGTGGAGTGGGTGTATTGTACCATTTATTCTAGAGGCATATATAATTTATATACAAATATATATATATATACAAATATATATATACAGGCGCCACCCATGTAAATAATCCACAATGATACCTACATTGAAGACCATGCTAAACATTGAAATGTTTGCATTGGGACAAATGTGCATTTACATAAAAGGCAAATATATACTGACAAATGTATTTGTATATATATATATATATATATATATATATATATTTGTATATACAGTATATATTGACAAATATACAGTTTTTGTAAAGCACTACACAGAAGCACAATGTCAGACAATTAAATTGTCTTGACATTTAAAATTTAATTTTATGAATGAATAACAAGGAATGAATGAATACTGTGTGAAAACAGAATAAAGTACACTTGTGGAACTAATTAAGACATTCCGGTGGTAAATAAATGCAATAAGCTTCGATGCTTGACAAAAACAAATAATCAATTTTGCAACCCATGCCTCCAGCTATAAAAACAATTAGAAGAAAAAAATAGATTTCCTCATATACACCTGCTCTTTTAATGACTTTATTAATGCACACATTCATTGACTGGTGAAGGTTTTAACTTGTACTATCCATTACGCGGTTTCCTTTTTGATTGACTTGAAATGAGAGACAGAATGCCTGCGTATAATCCAGCATACCGTTTGCTGATTTCTGCTTTCCTTCAAAAGGTGATCCGCTGCCGAGCTAATGTTGAAGGGAAGCAGGACCTCTGTGTGAACCTTTCTTTAGAAATGAGCTTCACAGTGGAGTCAACAGTTAAAATAATGCACCCACAGCCCCGGAAAATCCCCCCAGGTATTGTCACAGTTTCGGTCCACAATTCATCTCCAGCGGTACGCTCCCAAAGACGCCCCGACTGTATTAGAAACACGGCCAACATTTTCAACATTATGAGAAAGACACTGGCCTGGAAAACGGCATTTCCAGCTGTGATCGTCTCGTTAGTTTTTTCCTGCGTTTACGTCTCGTTTTGTATTCCCCTGTCACTCCGTCCGTCTCTCCGGAGAAGAAGGCGATTTGCTTTGCCGCCGTTCCTCTTGGGGTGATTTAAGAGCGGGCTGTCTCTGTCCTGTGGTTCACCAACGCCCTGCTCAGCGTGCTAATGCAATGGTGATGGCTAATGACAGGTGTATTAAGTGATCATGGGTTTTTAATGGCCACTGACGGTCAGACGCAGCAGCAGGAAGCAGAGGGAAGAACGCTGGAGGCGGGGGCCACAGCAGCTGTCGCCCCGCCGAGCAGCCGGCTTGCAGCCCCGTGGCCTATTGAGCCTTTCCCACATGCCGTCTGAGACTCTCTACAACCGTTGATTACTGTAAATCACGTCCTCGTTTAGCAACACAGACACAGAGAGACACAGACACACACAAACACACAAACACACACAAACACACACACACACACAGTATCTGTGTCAATGTCCCTCGATGGCGCCTCATCATAGTAATGATATTTTGAAAAAGGCTGTTGTGAATGCTTCGGCGCGTTATGGGTGAACGTTTCAGTTCTTGTTTTTGGGCAATCGCCACAGGGATGTGTATTGGTTATAGAAAGTGTCTGTTTGGTGATTTTTATGTTTTTTATGTGGACATAATATTAGTGCACAATTGAACTCAAATCAAATCCAAATGTCCCCCTTCACTGTTCTCAAATAAGAGAACAATAATAAAGCCGTTGGAACATTTTTGATAAACTGTATGTAAAAGCTTTTGATAATTCAAAAGTACAAGATTAGACCATATATTACACTGTATTACATCACATACATATATTACACAACATTAGCATTTTTCCAGCTCTTGATCCGCAATCTACACACAGAAAATGTATTGTGAGCGGGGAGGACAACTATCATGAAATGATAGTTGAAAGAATGGAAATCAAATCCCCGGTCATATCCCGCCCCAACAGATGAGTTAAATCTGCACCTTTGTGGTAAATAACACGACAATAGACGCGTCCCTGCACCTATTTAGCCCGCGGTCAAACTGCGTAGGGTTCAGAAGGTGGTAGAAGACGTATGGTTATACTGCAGGTAAATTGGCATAACGAGAGACATGCCATGGATTCTAAAATAACAATAAACAAGGGAGGAATGGGGGAGCAGATGAATCACCTTTGAACTGCATGCTTTAGAGAACACAGCGAAGAGTGCTCTAGCTCTCTCCCTTTCTTTTTCCTTTGGCAAAGAACTTGTTTTTTTTTCCCTCCCATCTCCCTGGGATTCCTCCTGGGGAAGGTTCTAAACCGCATCCAAACACCCACACACTCGGGTTTGTAAGATCTGTGCCTCCATAAGTAATATCCCGGTGTAATGTTTCACTGTAGCCTAACAATGCATTTAGTTTTTTTTTCGGTTGTTATGTTTTGTTTTGTGCTGCTGCTATGCAACCTTTACTGCCTCCACCCCTACACCACCAACCATAACCCCCAGGAGGACGGGGGGCCGGCTGGGCAGAGCTCGGTAGCGTTGACGGCAAGGTCTTCCTGATGCAACGGTTATTTGACAACAGCCGAGTGAGACACAGGTCACCCGGGCCTCGCTCACACCTCCATCCTAGCCTCAGGGGTGGGGGAGACAGAGAGAGAGAGAGAGAGAGAGAGAGAGAGAGAGAGAGAGAGAGAGAGAGAGAGAGAGAGCTGTGGAGTGTGTATGACTTGTGTGTGTCTCTTGTTCGGCATCCATCACGTCAGCCCACATCAATTCAGGCTCTGGATCAATTCATTTCCTTTCTCTTGGTAAATTCACATATTTCATCAAGCCGTGTTTGAAATGCCAGCACTTTCATTGATTTCCGTTAGGGTCCGCTCACATCTTATGATTAAGGCCACGGCCACACTGGGCAGGATTTCTGAACCTTGTTTGAGTTTAACACACTCGGCTGCCTCCTCATGAGATCGTTGTGAAACCAACCGCTTCGGTTAAACTGTGGATCTTTCTCCTATTTAATTGAACCGACGGACATTAAAGTACGAAAGGAAGGTGCGCCACACATTGGCCCTGATGCATTCACTCATCCCCTCCCCACTCGCCTCACGTGCTCCTCTTTGCCCGGTGAAAATAAATAAATAAAATGGTTTCAAACTTCTGTAGATAGTGGAAGGTGCAGAAGGGCGGACTCGTTTTTTTAAAGAACAGGAGGGCCGAGGTTTAATCCCCCGTTGCAGAGCAGGACGGGAGCAGGGAGCGGGCGAGGCATTTCATCCTGACGGCAGAGAAGGACGCACACTAAGAGCCGCCGGTCCAGGGGACATACTTGAATGTCACATTGGATCACATCACAAAACCCTGCAGTAAGGTCAGCATCCAAACGCCCCAGAAACTTCAGCGGTCATACAAGCTGCTGCAGCCCGAGCTGCTGCTGCTGCTGCTGCTGCTGGTGGTGGTGGTGGAGGTGGTGCTGGTGCTGGTGGTGGTGGTGGTGGTGGTGGTGGTGGTGGTGGTGGAGGTGGTGGTGCTGGTGGTGGTGGTGGTGGAGGTGGGTGCACTCGCAGAACACATCAACCCTAGGGAGCCGGTCCAGCTTCCAGGGAAATGTCTTCACTTTTGCTTCGGTGTATCTTGTTGTTTTTGTATTGAGGTGAGACAGAAGAGGGTGTCTGAGCTGTAATTGCTCCAGCCATTATCAATTAATTGTGCAATATAAGAGGAATACAGGTTTGAGTGGCTATCTCTAGCTATGTTTGTTTATATAGTTTATGATATAAAACAACCTTCCCCGCCCCTCAATTGGGTATCCATGGAAACACGGCAACAGGTTGTTTGTTGGTAATGTGCACATTCTGATATTGATTGATAAAATCAATTCCTTGAAGTGTTTACTCTGGCTCCAATTTAGTCTCCATATATATTAAATGCTGTCATTCAGACAGGGGTTGATATTTAATATCACTGAAACATTGGAAAAACAATCTTACCTTACCTAGATTCAGAGCTGTAATATGACGGTGAATGCGCATGCACCCTATTGAATTGCAGAGTCTGCTCTATTGTAGAGCATCTGGTGGGCAACAGTTGTGATAACAAATTTGACAAAAGCCTGTGCAGCTTTTCAAAGAACCGTAGAAAAGGCCTTGCCATCTAAACGCGACAAGAAAGGCAAGCAAGGTGTTATCCAGTAATGCGTTCCATCAAAAGGATTTTTCGACCAAAAATAATCAACAACCAGAAAGCTTTTGTAATCAAAATATCACAGATCAAAGTAAAGGGTTTCTCTATCTCAGGTGCTGTGCAGAAAGATTGAGGCAGAAAGGTTAAAAATAAAAAGAAACATATATATATATTTATTTTCTTTTTTCTTCTACCACTGTCGCACAAACACACCCATGTCCGCTGTTCCTCCGCGAGTGTGTGAAGGTGCTTTTATCAACAACATGTAAGCACCTTTAATAAATGTCAGCTAACAAAGCTATTGCTTTGGAAATGCATAACCCTCCCTCACACACACACACACACACACACACACACACACACACACACACACACACACACACACACACACACACACACACACACACACACCTCATTAAGAGCACTATGATCTCCCTTCCTGGCAGCGGTATCAGTAGAGGCGTGTGAAGGAAATGTTGCCCAGGGAGAAGGTCATGGAAGTGATGATGAAAATGAGCTGTCCTGATTGATTTCAGTGTGGGAAAAAAAAAAGACGACGACACAGCACCGGGCGGAGTCGCCAGGGGCTGGACACGGGGAAACGTCCTTTTGGTGTGGGAGAGAGAGAGGGGATACGGGGAGGTAGGAGGAAATAAAGGGGCATGCTTTTTCCTCTGCACCCCTTGGAAAACGTGAACAGAGAACCACTGGACCTGTTTCTCAGCACAAACACATCCAGACGCTTTGCTTCGTTGGAAATTAGATTTCTCCTTCGACGACTAAAGCCAGAAAATACAGTCGGTGGGTGGTCGGGACGATGGGGGTCCCCATCAGTGTGTCGGGGACCCGGTGCTGTCGTTACATAAGTAGATCAAACTCACAGGGGTCAGTCAGTGCTGTGGTGGTGGTGGTGGTGGTGGTGGTGGTGGTGCTTCCGGCGTCACGCAGTTGCATTGATCGCATCGTGTAGCATTGGGAGTAGACTGGAGACTTGGCTATAACAGTGCACATAATAATGGACCCATTTAATTACATTTTGTTTTGGTTAATGGGAGAAGCAGGTGTGTGTGTGTGTGTGTGTGTGTGCGTGCGTGCGTGCGTGTGTGTGTGTGTGAGCCGATGAACCCGTGGCCTTGTGTTGTGTTTTACAGCGCCGCGGCCGAGCCACGGCTGTTAGCGGCTTCCCAGAAGACAGCAGCCGGCTGCTAGAGGCTAATGGTCATTAGCGTCAGACAGACACACAGCCTTTAAAAAGGGTCACGGAGAAAAGGTCACAGTGCTTTAAGATAATTACTTTACATGTGGAAACAGAAGCTACGAAACGTTTATGTGATGGCCGCCCCAGCCCCGCCCACCCCCGGCTACGTGCGGACCAGGCTTCTCCCCTGCTCTGACACATGGAGCAGGTCGGTTTTGTGTGAAGACGCCTTTGATGGGCAGCTTTGCATCAAAGGGCTAAATGAAGCGCTGTGTGCTAACTTCCTCCATCTGTTAGTTTAGCTTTGCAAGGTTGTTTCTTGACTGAGGGACAGAGGGCTATATCCATCATTTGTTTTAATGTGAATACAGAGTGTACCACTTTTAAATTCATCATCTATAACCCTGGGCCTCTTTTCTAAAACTCATTTTTCATTTGAACAAACACTGGGTGACGCATACATCAGATCCAAGCCAAACAAAGAGAAATGAACTGATCGGAATGATTGCGAAATGTTGCTCAAGAACGAGAACATAATAAAATAACAATCTTCACAAAGAAAGCAACGAAAGAAATACAAAGCACACGTTATGTCTTCCCATTATTTGACTAGACGACATGAAGGGCTTCAGGTAAATACTAATATAGTTAGACTGTGTGTTACAGACTACACGACATTACTTTGCATCAAGGAAAACTATCACAGAAAGCGGTTAACACATAGTTGTCTTGCTATTGTACCATTTAATGTTAATGTTTCCGCAAAATGGAAGCAGCATCGATTTCAATCAAATGCTGTGTGTTTACAAGTGTTTGTACACCAGTAATTGACGTCTTTGTTTAAAGGATCAGGCCGTGGGTGGAGGAGCTCAGTCACTGGTTGCTCCTGATCGACAGCAATCCGGAGCAGGTGTTACCTGCCGTGTTCTGGAGGGGTGGTGGGGGGGGGGTGACCTTCCTATTTTGTCCCCAACCGCTCTCCTGTCTAGTAGCGCCCCCCCCCACCCCCCCCACCCCCCCCCCCGCCCCCCCCCCCCCCCCCCACCCCCCCCCCCCCCCACCCCCCCCCACCACCCCCACGTCCCCTCTCGTCAAGACACAATTCTCCCAGGGCCAAACAGTGCCATGGCCGTTCAACGCTCTCGCCCTGTCAGCCAAGGAAACATCCCCAGAAATGGATGTCTGAGTCCACCAATCCCCCCCCCCCCCCCTGCCCCACAGCCACCCCACCCGCACGCATCCACCATGACCATGACCCCCTACAAGCACCGTAACGTCTACTTCAACGCTACATTTGGTGCGCAATTTCAATGAAATGCACTGCTTGTTCACACTGTGGTTTGAGTTTGCTTAGGAAATGTGAGACAGACATCGTACAAGGACAAACAAACAAAAAAAATGTAATGTTAAATTAAATGTCCATACTAAAGTCTAGAACGAGGTTAAACGTTTTTTAAATGACTAAAATGACTAAAACAACGGATGATTTTAGATATCACTTCAACCACTTTTAACAATTCAATTGCGGTGGACAATGCAACCATTGGCACCGTGCCCTTCCCTGTGTTCGCGGCTGCGACAGATTGGTTTGTTTTCCACCGTGCCTCCCTCCATTCCACCTGTGATCTGCGCTGAGTCAAAGGCCAGGGCAGTTTAGCAGGGCTCAGGATGGAGAGACATAACCTCACAGTGAGAGATAGCACTGAGCTCACGACGAGATTGGAGTGTACATCCATGTCATGCGGAATCAACACAAGCTCCACCGCAGATGCACGCACACACACACACGCACGCACGCACGCACACGCACACACGCACGCACGCACGCACGCACGCACGCACGCACGCACGCACGCACGCACGCACGCACGCACACACGCACACACACACACACACACACACACACACACACACACACACACACACACACACACACACACACACACACACACTTCACACACACACTTTCTATGGTTTGTGTTTGAGGCCCAAGCAGTACATCAACATGAGATGTTGGAAAATTGACAATTTTTAATCTGTTGGTCTTCCTGCCGTGATGTGATCTACTGCACGGCAGACGAGAACAGAGAGGAGCGGGCAAAACATAAATCTATGGAGGTTGTAAAATAAAAAAAATAAACATTTCCAGCAGTGATTTGCTTTTTCATGCCAAGTCTAGCGATGATGTATTAATGACCCGTTATCCCCGAAGCTCACTACGACAATAAACAATAAACAGAGGAAGGGGGGATATTTTGCACAGGAAAAGGGTCTCAGAAGCCTGTTCACGGCGGCTACCTGGAGAACTTAATCAAAAATGACGGCTGGATAACCAGGCATGAAAGTACACTCTAACTCGGTCATTAGTGATATGGTAACAAAACGAATAAACACAAAGCTAAATCGATAGTGTCCCACGTCTTCGGTTCAGGACACGTGCCACACATTACGGCGGTACAATCAACAGTTCATATCGTCTGGGGTGTTTGAAATACCGACGGCCTCAATCACCGTGAGATAAGCACAGCGCCCAGCACGTTTCGCCCAGAGTGTTATTGTTGTGTTGCCTGTTTTTTTTTGGGGGGGTTTTCATGAAAAAGAAAACCAACAGAACTGGTGCCACATTGGATCTTGTTTTCATTACACAACAAGGAAACAGCAAATGTTGTGTGTACAACAGATTAGGAGGTTGTGCTGAGGAAAAACCCTCTTTGTAAAAATCAACAAAAAACAAACTAAACGGCAACATTCCGGTTGGCCTAAATGAACATCGGCTCGTGACAATGCTAAAACGATTAACGTCCACGGGCTGGAAAATACGTGAATAAATAAACCCCCAAAAAAACAAAATATAAATAAATAAACGCCAAAGAAAAACAGAAATCCCATTAATATGTTTGTGGCCAAGGCTGCCGTCGCGTTAATGGCGACGTAGCGCCGCGGGCGCATCGGTCTGGACGTCTATTTCAGTGTGATGCAAGGGAACGGCACCACAGCAAGCCACGCTGCACGCTCCGCAGAAGGGAAGGCCAGGGAAAGTGTCTCAGCATGTGAACCGGGCTAACTGGCACATCTATGTAACTTTTTGCAGTATTACCTTCAAAACTAAGAAAACAGGAGCTGACACCGAAAAAGCAGCACATCCCATGACGAGGAGGAATTGAGGGAGAACAACCACAATGCCGTCGGTGGTTATGTCTCTCGGTATAACCTTTCTATAGTGTCACGAAAACGCTGTCCTCCTGACAATATATAATCCATGGAAAACACAGAGACACACACACACACACACACACACACACACACACACAGCGGGAAGATACAGTACTGCCAGGTGATATTAAAAGGATTACCCGCGATACGGCTCAGTGGGGCGCGATTATATGACTTGTTGGTAAAGGTCGGTCCGTCGCATCGCTGATCTGCCTTTCGTCCGTCTCAGCGGCAATCTGCTTTAGATTACCTAATTATGTCGATGATCGAATCAAGCGCACCCCCCCGAGCCCCGGGAGCTCATCCGGAGCCGGAGCTGCTTTATGCTGAGTCACGGGGGTGGGGGGGGGGGGGGGGGGGGGGGGAGGGGTCAGACGAGACAACAGGTCAGGGGCCCTGCCCTGGACGTGTTATTAATTACATTGAGGGAGACGGAATTGTCGGGCATGGCCAGTGTACTGGGAGAGAGACGAGCAGATGGTGCTTCCACTCTCACCACTGTCTTCAACCACGCTGCAGGCCCTGCCTTGATTAGGCACCTGTCGTTTTTAAAGATCCCAAACATGTAGTAGGTATGAAAGGCAACAGTATTCTACTTTTTTTTTTTATTCCGCCTTTCTGATTTGAACACAGAGCCGAGTGAGTGGTATCGTAACGAACATCACGTTGAGGATAGAAATCAATCAGTCTTGAAGAAGTGTATTAAATAAAAAATGGCCATTGATTTTAAGGAGTCAAAGCCTACTCTTGTATGTTGTTACAGGGGAATGGTAAACAGAGCTTAAAAGCCAAGTCACACAAGCTGCTAATGGTAAGGACGGCACAGGAGGCAGACCCCCAGCACTCAGAGGGTTTTTAAAGGAAAATAAAAGCAATAAAGCCTTGACATTTACCCCACTGAGATCTGCCAGATTAAATAGGCCCAGTGAATGGGAAATCAATGTTTGACGCTTCTATGGAGGAACAATAAAAAATAACAATATCATATGAAAGCATTGGCTGTTGTCGAGAGGTCGGTTGGATGTTCATGCAAAACCGCTTTTGGCTTGTTCAAATGTGTTTACTATTGAGAAGGATGTTGCATTTAAAAGAACCAAACAATAATAATCATAAAAAATATACATAATAATATTTTAATGTTTGTTTTAATGTGCCAATTTGGGTGGTTGAAATTCAATATCAACAAATTGTGATGACTAATGGATTAGTGTTAGTTGCTTTAATTACATCCAAATCCTAGGTTTTGAGAAATATTCTAGGTGTGTGTGTGTGTGTGTGTATGTGTGTGTGTGTGTGTGTGTGTGTGTGTGTGTGTGTGTGTGTGCGTGCGTGCGTCTGCGTGTTGACAACCACCCGTATAATTCGAGCCATCATTAACCTCTCTCTGGCCCTTATTCAACTTCACAATCCCTAGGATTCAGAGGATTAATTACACATTTACATAATTAGGGTCAGCAATAGACAAACAGCACACAAGTGAAAAGTGGGCCGCCATGATCGCTCTGGCACGTCATAGGTCCCAGCTGCCCTTAGGATCTGTCATACAATCAGGAGGCAGATGGATTAAGAATATGCCGCCCGGTGACATCCTGCTTCCATCATGCAAACAGCATTCCTTTTCCATTTGTTTCTGCATCCATAAATGCATCCATGCATGCATGCAAGCAGGCATGATACTACACTCACATACAAATGCAAACAAAAAGGGGAACACTTACTGGAAGTCAATATGTGCATTAAACCAGATCGATCCGTGTTGCCGCAGTTGCCGTTTATCACTGCATCATTGAGGAGTGTCAGCGAGCACAGCCTTGAGGTGATTACGCGTTTGATTAATGGCGCTGGCGTTTTGCACATGATCTCATTGCATAACACTGGTGGCTATGAAGGGAAGAGAGGAGGGTCAATAAACTGTTAGATCAAGGTTTAAGTATGGTTTTAAGTATTATAAGTATATAAGTTCCGTATGCAAAAGAAAAATCTATGTATTGAATTCTTTATAATATTACGTAATTTTTTACGTACATTTTTCAGCCAGAGCCATTAAATGTATGCATGTGTATACAACCGACCGACGGTGGCTATGTAACGCACACACAAGATATTATGCATGCCCATTATAAAACGGAGAAAACACTGCCAAGAGTCAAAACAATAACAATAAAATGACGGTTAATGACTTAATGGAGTGTAAAATTGGTATTTGGACTTTTTGGAAAAACACCATCTTTGGATACGCATAACAAACAATCTGTTTGAAAAAGAGAGAGAAGAAAAATTTGAAGGTTGTAATGGAAGCACATTTTTGCCCTTGACTCATCTTGACAGTCTTCCATTTTATCGAGATTGTGGGCATTGCAGTATCGAACAGCATGGCCTAATCAGGCCATTAGGGGTTTAACACTTTAATATTATCAGTCTGATCGGAAGTGATGAGTTAGCTCCCTGGGTCTATGTACATCTTGGCAATCAAACCCTGATTCCCTCTGACCCATCTGTGTGGTTTTATGACCCGGCTTGTTAAATAGGAGGCCGGGCACCCATACCACCAAATGAATCGCATCTCTGTTCCTAGACGTCTTGCTCTCATCGAATACTCTGATGCATCTCCTGCATATTTATGAACAGCGGATGCCTACAATGTTCCATTTTGACATAAAGCGGACGCTCATAAGTGAATTCTAATGAACAAATCACCATCTGCATCATCGGCAGAAGAGCGTTGTCCCGGTCGCTTCCAGCCCGCGACAAACCCTCTCGCTGCATCTCATTGACCACCTGCCGCTGATATGGGGGGTGGGGGTGGGGGTGGGGGGGGGCCCGGGTGGGGGTGGGGCTGTGTTTAATAACGCCAGTGAAATGTGTCACACGGCGCCCACTCAATCAGCGTCATGGATCTCACACGCAGAGCGCTGCGTGAGTTCGAGGCGACCGAAAAAAAAGAAACGAAAAACTAAACAAAAACTTGCAAGTCTGTGATTTCCGTGGAAGGAAGGGGGCGTGTGTGGTGGGGGGGGGGGGGGGGGGGGGGGGCACTGGCTCCGGCAGGCATCAGCACTGGGGAGTTACCGCAGCGCTATTTGGAAGACACTTCAAACGTACGATTGATCCGAGCATTTGAAAATATAATCCGAAAGAACCTGTTGACTACTCGGGTCTGCTTTAGAAGTGCTAATTAGGAATATTGATCGTATATCATAATGTTTTTGGAAGAGGAAAGACAACCTCCCGGACAACCCCCTTAAGCTCCCTCCACCACTCGCCATGTAATCTACTCTGAGAAGGAGTGTGGTGTCAGCACTTCTCTGTGTTGGCGGATGGCCACTTACGCCTTAACGCCTCCCTGTGATGGACCAGCGGCCGCGCCAGAGGGAACCTCCCCATCAACGAGGCGGGGCGAGGCGGTGTTCGCAAACATCTCTCCTCCTTCCTCGCCTTCTCATTCAATCTCTTCTGTCGGTCCCCCTTTCACTTGGCCCTTAAAAAGGCTGAGGCTGATGTCATCCCAAATATTGGAAGTTTAAATGGAGCGTTGCCTCCGGGGGCCAAAGTGGCCCAATGATTGACAGGCCGGCGACAGGAAAACAAATGCGAGCCTTCATCAAACTGGGCATCGGAGCAACGTGGCCGACCCCAGGCATCGGTGTTGAATTGCTAATTTGTTTGTGAGGGAGGGAGGGGCGGGGGGGGAAGGGTTGGAGAAGTGCATCTAGCCATCTATCGCTCTATATATATATAATACAAAGCTGTCACTGGCCAAATTAATATATATGCACAGTAAATATGATAAATAAAATGGGGTATATTATTATCCACAACATGGATCAGCAGCTCCGGTGACAGGGCTGGGTATTAGAGGACAAAGACAGGCCGGGCCTTGAGAAGAGGCTCACGGAGACCTCCTTCTACTCTCAGGGTCTGGCAGGCTGGTGAGTGGGATGCTTCCTTTGATCTTTTCTGTGTTTGGATAACTATGCGAGTAACAGTAAAGCGTGTGTGTGTGTGTGTGTGTGTGTGTGTGTGTGTGTGTGTGTGTGTGTGTGTGTGTGTGTGTGTGTGTGTGAGAGAGAGAATATGTGCGGAATAATGTTTAAAAAGAGATGAACAGGAATAAAAGGCCAACAAAGGTAAGGGCAGAATGTTCCAGCCATTGAGTGCCTATAAACCATTTGTTTTGCTGTCTATCGGGAACAGTTGTACTTTTTCAGTCCGTCGGAAGTACAATGCATTTAATAGTCTGCAGAATCCTCTCTGCTCTGTCGGGAAAGGGTAAAATGGAACAACAAGTAGTACGCGGCTTAGATGAAAGCTGAATTGTGCAAATCAGTCAAGAGAGGTATGGAAATATGTCAATCAACTTCTGAATAAACCAAACTTTATCTATGCCAAGCAACACATTGCCGTCACATCCTGTCAATCAGTAGTCCAATAAAGAGCACAGGTAGAAGTGCGTGTGGCAGAATGTGTTTGAAAGGAACTGGATTGAAGACGCAAGGCAGTCTCAAGCAGCTACAGATCTCATGGAAGTGCTCATCAACCACATTGTTTCATCCTCACTGCCAAAAGGTATTTAATATGTAATTGTATTTTCAAAAAATCTCTTGAATATGTAATTGGGTAATTATTCAATATAAAGAAATGGTAGTATTGTTGTTGTGTTTGATTTGACTTATTATCCTATGAACCTAACCTTCCATTTCAGGATACAATGATGTATTTTTACTGAAAGCTTAAATGTGAAATTTGTGATGTTAAACATAAACATCTATGATATATATTTGGCCAAGCATGTTTCTCTGCAGAAAATACTTGCCACTTATTAGCAATTGAGGAGGTATTCAGTGGTAAACAAACAAAATATGAAGATAAGGACCAAATAAAGAACAGAAGATTGTTGTCATGCCCAGGTTTGTAATGTGAAACTGAACCAGCTGGGTAGACACTGTGCAAGCTCAGCAGAAACTATGCACACATTTAAACGACACATTTATTGTTTTTGCTCCCACAGGCTCAACGAAATACACTAGAATAATATTATAGTACAATACTACTGCTACTACGAATACGAATACAAAAATCTGTCTCAACATTTAAACTTTTTTTGTTATTTAATAAGCAGAATACATGACCAGTTGCTTATTACATTATCTTTTTGACATCAAACGGAATCATTTCAAATAACCCTTTGTATCACACAAATACGTCAGTTCAACTGATGAGACATGGACTTTGATTTGAAAAAGTAGGCCATGTCACATCGCGTTCTGCTGTCCAGCTGTAACCAAAGGGGCCAGCGTGAATCCAAATATCACACACCTGGATCCTGGTTGCTTGATGTTTTTTCCCTCACGTTTAAATAGTGCTTCTCATTATTGCACACACATTTTCTTGGATCAAACTTTACTGTATTCAACGCCAGTATGAGAATAAGTCGAGGCTAATAGAAAAAATATTTCCTGGTGGAGAAATATAAACGACCATTTTTGAAGATGTGAGCAAGGGTTTCTAGAGAACAACAACCAACCTTTTCTCATATAACCAGAGCCTGGGCCGGGGTCCTCTTTAATTCAAAGCGAGTCTGCTCCCACTGGGCTTGCCCTGATGTGAAGTAGGGCCCCAGTTTACATTCAAATCATGAGCTTCCTGGCTACTTTCAAAAAAAGAAATGTCAGGTCATTATAGATTGGATTTTTTTTTTTTTTAAGGAATACATGAAATCTTTATTACCCACAAGACTATGCAGCAACAGAGGTAAAGACACCTTTGGAATAATTCATGGTGCCTTCCTTTCTTTGGTATTTTTTTTTCTATATATATATATATCAATACATATTTATTTATTTAATTCACAGACGCTTTTACATGTGCGTGGGCCCGTCGTCTCAGGGTCACTACCAAATCCCATTAGGGCATGATCAAAGTTCCCGGAGCCAGGGGGGACTACACGCGCGATCATTTCACACCGCAAACGGATTAAAGCTCCGTCACCTCGGCAACGGGCGCCCTCCCCGCCACCGGGGCCCCTCACCTTGGGCTCCTGTCGCCGTGGCGCTCAGGACTGTTCCCAGACCTGTTGTAATCTGAAAGACGGAGTACAGCGAGGGAGGAGGAGAGCCGGGGTGTAGCGGGGTGCAAGATGGATGGGGAGATAGATAAGGGATGTGGAGAGCATCACTGCGGCGGGGGTTGATCAACAGATCTAGAGCAGAGAGCAACGGGAGATTGTTGTGGGAGCTGTTCCGGGGTTCATTCGTCAGGGCTTCCTCCTGCCCCCGACGGATGCATCACATCACAGCCAGGTTCAAATCCCAAATAAGATGTAGTGCACACATCTCTTACGGGACAACCCTCCACACACACACACACACACACACACGCACACACACCTGTGTGTTTTTTTTCTCCAACATGCTGAATTGAATAACTGAAAACGACACTACACGATTCATCTTGATGGAAAAGTTGGATTTGACCGAAGCCTGCATTTTGCATCCATGATGAAAAGGCAAAAGCATGTCATTATAAGGTGTTACTGGCCCCGTGTTGTCCCAAGTTACATTGAGCAATGACATTTTTTATTTACGCACTACAAGGAAGAAGAGACACTACCGTTCCTACAATTTAAAGGCTATAATGGAGATATCACCCCAAGGTAAATGCACATCTTCCATCACCATTCACACTGCCTTAATACCACTCACATGTATGTGTCACATGCGTTTTCACCCATGCATGCATTCATTCAAGTGGGAACATTTTCTATCTTTTCTATTCTATATCTATTGGCCATGACTTTATGAAGAAGCATTTTTTCATACAAACATTGACCATTTGAAAGACTCAATCAAGGGAGATTGAGGTGATGGTTTGTGCCAAAGCCATCTAAGCATGTCCATTTTCAATCAAATAACTTGAATACAGCACACCTTCAAGGTCACAGACACCACAGAACATTAAAAATGGCTTGAAAATCAGTCTGGCTTCAGAGTTGAAGGCAACAAGGAACAACACAAACTAACGATTCATCCATCCTGGGGTAGGTAATGGTGGTGGGTGGTGTGTGTGGGGGGGGGTGGGTTCCTTTTTCGTGTGTTTCGCCAGGGCCCTACTCTGTTTCCTCTGTGTCATGACAACACCCTGTTTTCCTATGCGGTCCCATCGTACACTAATGCACGTGCGCATTATAGTATTAGTATTATAGTCTAGTATAGTGCTGGAAATGTAGTCCACCGCCACACCGTTATACCGTAACACGCAGTGCAATGTATTTAAGAAGAATCCATCCTCTATGATTAGAATGGTATCAACGGATGAATAGAATGGAACGGCGACTTCAAACCAATTGTCCTGAATGGAGCGATGTGAACAGAAGTCCTTCTCATTCGGGGTGGCCCTCACACAGAGCGTCCCTTCTGCTCGGCGATTCTGATTGCTTTGTCCGGACCTACACCAGCGCTCGCACCCTTTAATGACATGCTAATCCACGGCCAGTTATGCCGGTGTTGGGGAGACGGGAGGTTTTATTTATTCAGGGGTATCTGTTCTGTACACAGCACCATGTCTGAGACCAGCCCTACAGTCCTGCCTAAGCAGCATCAGATGGTAAGGTGGGGTTAAGGTGAACCCTACTGGGCTTCGTTATGGGATCTCAGAAAGGGCTTGATTCTGGTACAACTTTCATTTAAAAGTCAAGAAGAAAAATAAGGGGACTTTTAATTGTGAACAATTATTATTTTTGTTGTTAGCTGTAGCCTATATGTTAAACATTGACGTCATCTTTGCTGATGACATCACTGGTATTGGCCAAGTGAGTGTCAGTTGTTTGTTTAGTTACAAATAGGGATGACAGATAAAAATATATATAGATGTATTGAATGCATGTTCCAAATCCCAGCCAGAACTGGACTACCTGTTTTGTCAGTGTTGTTTCTTTTCACACCGAGCTGTGTGTGAAACAATAATCCCAGAAAGCTTTTTCTCATTTACAGGCAAGTCTGTTTTATTCTGTATTTTATACAATCTATGTGTGTTTCACCCACACCAGAGCTTCTGAACAGTGACTGTAATATTATGTCTATTAGGAAATGTTGAAATGTGACAGATCCAATTGAATTGCATTTAGTTTGGCTATGGTCAAGTGAAGGGCCTCCAATCTGTTCATTTCGTAGGTTGTGTTGAAATGGCCAGGTATACATCGCCTGAGGCATGGGACTCATACTGGGGATAGCCTCTGTAGTTCCTGCATCACATCCCTCATTTAGTGAGTAATCATATCTGTTCAAATCCAATTTCTTCTAAATCCCAAAAATAACGACGTTAAACTGCATATGCTGCAATTCAGATGTTTGCTTCTTTTTATACACCAAAGCAGCACTATTCTGCTGTAAATTTATTTTTGATGTTGGGATATTCCTGGCGGGCGGTTATCATCCAAACATTTCGAATGCATTGGGAACTGCGCCTACCCGGGGCAGCTACTAAACGTTGGTTAACAAACCTTTTTTACACAGCATCTAAATAACAACGCAACCACAAAGGCTTTGGTCTAATGATATACACTGCTCCAAAACGTTGCCAAAATACATAACAAGATAATGTATGATGAATTTGTGAGGTGTCGGGAAAAAAAATCAACTATTTTGATTTCAATAGTTTGTAATCATTTATGATTTGCTTGACAAATACTCTTTGACTTGATTACACAGAGGAGATTTTTGCCAAGTTGTTCTTCATGCTGGGGAATTACTTGACTCCGTCACAAGCCGAGTCAGGTGGTCAAGGAAGTGAGGCAAATAACGGGCTGAACCTGGAATGCTGTACTATGCAGCACAAGCCAGGTTGGGACACAAGGGGTGGCTCTGATTTAGCCCCTGGGCCAGCTGGTCGTGGCAGGGCCGGACTGCATGCAATCTCGCTGACCGTTCTGTTTCCCACTGAGCTCATTCACTTGGCACTCTGGGGGAAGTGGAGGTTTATGCCAAGAGGTGTGGCATCTCTATTCAAATGAGCGTGTCTGGGCTTCACCAATGCCCTCTCCTGTGTATAGTTATAACAAAACCCTTCACACTACTTCTATCGATTGGGCGCAGGGAGTGCACTTCCTCGGGAGCAGCCAAAGAGTACCCCCCCCCCGGCCGAACTCTTGCCAAGGGATATAAGATATGATAACAACTATCGGATATCTATAGCCATTCTCCTGAAACAAAAGGCGCATTCACTGCGGTCGAAGCATCCATTGTGTGAGGTTGTGTTGTGACTCGAGAGGCAGAGAGGCTGTAATTTATTCATCTCACTAGACCTGCAATGTCACGCCAGTAACTTATTTATCATTACCCATACGCGCTAATTAATTGTCTGTTTATGGGGCGGCCTCTTACGAAGAACACTCCTCGATTGGTCTCTTGGGTTCACTTTCATCACAGCATGCAAGCTAATTAAGCATCAGCATCTTGTTCGGTTTCCTTTAAGGAGATATGGGGGACAAGGTGGACAGAGAGGGAGAACAAACACAACATGGTGGATAAGGAGAAAATAACACATTCTGACATTCTGTTCTTTTTGGGCACACAGTTTGGAAGCATGACATTGCCTACTCCCCGCCTGTTTTCTAAGCGAATGTCAAGGGCACACGCAAACATAAAATAAGGATGCCATTCCTCATTTGTGGCACAATTCATTCTTAGCGGATGCCCTTATCACCGGATTTTAAGATCTCTTTTGGATCAGATAACCCACCCCAGGTGGCAAATTTCCTGTGTATTGTTTTGGGATGCTACTTCTCTAAGAAACATATTATAAATGCTATTGTTTATTATGAGTTGAATGGAAGGACGCTGGTGATGCTGGTGATGCAGACAGACAATAAATCAAGTTGGTTTGTATTCTACTGGGTTAGCCAGAGACAGCTTGTAAAAACAATGGCCACAGGGTAGCTTGTGTTTGACGGTATGTATGCACTGGGCCGAAACGGAGCACACATACACTTGTTATCTGATTGAGCCAAAATACAACAAGTCCTTAAATACTATAATCGGGGCATCTGACTAATTGTTTGGCCGTCTTCAAACACATAGGCATATAATCGCTACCTTCCGTGGTTTGTCACTTTAGGAAACAAAGCAGTAGGTTGCAGTTTAGGTTAAAAGCCTCGTAACGGTTGTTTTTTCACAAGACGACTAGTCTTCAATGACATACAACCAACTACGTAAATACAACACATACAAATTCAACACAAACACGTGAGGTTGATAAACTACATATTCTCCTCAGAATCGGGGAGAATATCCCTTTCATAATCACAGAATGACTTGGGACTAGACGGGGATGGCGTCACTGGTTCCAAAATGGCACAACAACAAGCCCTAGTGATATACTGCCAACGTAATGGCCCACCCGGTGCACCCATCCACCGTCACATGACATCATAGCACTCTCAGACTGAGTAGCAGCCGTAAAGCATTTATAAATAATAGGTTTTTAAAAAAAAAACAAGTAACTCAACTTCATCTCTGGGAGCTTGTGTTGGGCTTTAATAGTTATCAAACAGTAACTTGTTGTGGTACTCAAACACTATTGTTGTCAAAACATAGAAAAATCATATAAAAAAATCAAAAAAAGCAGTTGTCAGAAACAAAATGCCATGTAACAAATAAATAGATAAATATCCCAATTTCAGTGCAAACTAAGCCAGGGAGCGTTTCTTTTCTAGTCAATAGTTCCCTATTTTTCATTTGTGCATGAGCCATGTCAGTATGACCTGCTTGTTTTTCAGTATTTTATCCAAGGGAGTGAATTAAATGTCATTGGACCAACAGATGTTCCGCCATGAATTATCCAAAAATTAGTCAATGAAATACATTTCTCTGATCTCATAGATATTCTGATCGTTTACTTTTACCGGTGTCATTTATCTAAAGCTTAGGTGCTTTTGGAGCAATATCAAGTATGGTTTCACTTTCAATAACTTGTGAATACTACACAGCTTCTCTGGTTACCAGAGGTGAAAGGCAACCTCAAAGGTCGACGGCATTACATTTTCTTTCCTTTGCGTGGATTCAGTGGGTCCTGGTACTCAGATTCCTAGGTACTAGTTCCTAGTAGCAAGATTTTGCAAGATTTTGTAAGATTTTCTCAATTCTCAAGTCTTTTTTGCTTAATCCCTTCTTAAATGCACCACCACATCCTTTATTTTACAAAGTATGCTAACAATATCAAAGAGGGGCATATTGAGGGGTAAATTATGAAAATATAAGCAAGACGGAAGAATACTGACATTTTAAGACTGCATTTATATATTGAAATGAGTCCCTTTATTGAACTTTCAAAATTGTATTTACTGCACGCTTCATGAAAGCATATCCTTCATGCTCTTTCTCCTTCTTTCCATTTTCATTACATTCATTACAGGTGATTTCTTATAGCTTTGTTTTTGGGTGAAATGGTATGCAGCCACCCTGAGTGCAAACCTGCCCCTCAACTGTGACTTTAATCTTCCCTTCAGATAAATCTGAAATAAAACAAAGGGTCTGCTTTGAAACGCCATTCAGATGATAACTCTGCATGCAAGTTGTTTGTTTAGATGACTTTGAATAGGATGTTACATTATATATTAAAGGGGTTGTTAGTGGGCCAATTGTATTGTATTTGCATCCAATCACAATCCTCGGAAATCCATCATGCGTAAACAATCAAAGGCCTTTTTTATCACCCGAAAGCCTTGGCAACGTGAGTCCACTCCCAGTAAACTATAACGATTAAATCGCGTTTTACCATAGCAGAAACTAAAAATAATCATTGCATCTGCAGATAGTATAGGTTCACAATATTCCATGGTGTTTGGAAAAGGTTAAAGGCCCATGCCCTTATAAATAAAAGTATTTTATATGATAACAAGTAAAGCCCCGGACAGGGTTGGCTATTAATGGCCAGGGACTCCCATCTCAGGGCGACAGTGTTAATCGGAGCAATAGGTCTCCTTCCTCCCGGATCAATGTCAGCACAAATTTCAAATTGCTTTCCTGATGCGCGCCAAGTTATCTGTGATTCAACTTTAATAGCTTATTGAGCGGAGACGGCATTTAAGGAGCAAGGCTGTATTTCACGTTATTGACAATCAAACGCACACAACTTTCTCATTACCATACATTAGGAACAAACAGAATTAATCTTGACAACACCAATGGGAATCGGGGGGTGAGGGGGGGGGGCGCTCCGGTTACACGCTTGTTTAAACAAACACCCCGTGTTTGGCAGCACGGTGATCACCAGAGGAGTGGATGTGTGGAGAGGTGCCCCGGGGAGGAGGGGGGGGGGGGGGGGGGGCGGGGGAGGCGAGACCGGACTCCAACGGACTGCCACTGCACAAATCAATGTGGAAAGCATTCAGGACGAGGCAGTGGGATGACTTCCATGTATAAATGATGCCTTCTATTATGCATGCAGAAGGCCGCAGCCATCCCGGGTGTAACCTGACTGTTGCACCACTGCCGCCACGCATGATAGTTTCCCCCCCAAACCCCCCCCCCCCCCTCGTCGTTCTCCGGCGTGTCCTCCTCCGGCAGCGACGGCCCGGCTCAAAGTGCATTCGACGTCTTCGTCCGAGGAGGCTGTGTCCGTCTGTTGCATTTTTAGTTAAACGTCTTCATCTTTCTCCTCAGCGTTGATGCACGCACGGAATGCGATGGAAGGCTGATGAAGGCTGATGAAGGTGAGCGAGACGTATTTAGACGGTGGGGAAAAAAAGGAAAAAGAACCAGCCTGCCGCCATTACACTACACTTTTCAGTGAGCTCATTACGGCGTGATGCACAAGCCCCGCCCACCCGGCGCCGGCCCTCCAGGCGAGGAAATGTAGTGTACTGCTCGGATGACAAAATGAGTGGTGGCGAATCAAGCGTTGCGTGCTAAATCAGATGACATTTCACTGCACCTGAAGGTCGAGTGGTTTGTCAACACACGCACACACACACACACACACACACACACACACACACACTCACGCACACACACACACACACATACATAGCCTGGAGACATTTTGCCCCCCCATTGAGTACACATCACTGTCCCCGTAGTCGCACAAACATGGACATGGAACCAGAGGTTGTAGGGGAAATGCAGGCAAACAAGTGGTGTGGAGTCAAATAAAAATAAAAGAACCAAAGAACGAACGCACAACTCATATGGTGAAGGTGAAGGTGAAGGTGTGTGTATGTGTGTGTGTGTGTGTGTGTGTGAGAAGCTCTGGCCCGTGCGTCGACTTGCCTCTTAACGCAATGTCATTCATTCGTAATCAGGACGTTAGAACGGACGCCACTAGGTCCCTTGAGACCAGGTCGGCCGTTTTGTTCTTGAGCACGGCAAGTTTAAAAAAAAAACGCAAACATAATCAGCCACAGCATAGAACATTTTGTCTTTTTTGGACTGTGCCACTAATCTGTGGGATTGCGCGTCACGTCATGCGGAATATCATTCAAATGTCATCTTTGAAGTGAATCCCCTCCGCGGTAACGTGTTGCCAGGTCAGGCGCGTGACCCCGCCCCTCGCTGAAATGGTCCCAGCGCTTTCTGTGGAACCCAGTGGAGCGGGTCACTCACGTTGATTTAACATGCCTCAAGAGAACGCCCGTTAAGACACCCACGGACTTGAACGACTGCTTTGGGTCATTTTAATGTAATGTTATGTAAAGAGAAGCAAAGCCATGCTATGTGGCTTTGCCACACACTGGGGTTTCAACAAAATATACTTCAAAAGAGGCAACACAGGGTTGGTTTGCAGCCAATGACTGCAGTGAGCACCCAACAGCGTGAGGAGGGCTTTAGCTTGAATTATTCATCACGGGCCAACACGGCTGACCATTTAATTCCGTGAGCCAAGCGCACATTATTAAGAAACCAACATGGTTGGTTGATTTCAGTGATTTCCGGACTATTACACACAGGAGACAATGCAATGACAGAGGGGTCTGGGGCTGTTGGTGAGACCTCAGGTACATTCAAGCCATTTGACAACACACAGGCCAAAGCTCCGGGCGCGCAGGGCGAAAGGGAGCACAGAGCGCAGCCACGCAGGAGAACATCGGCTCAAGAGGTGGTGCTATTCTCACACCTGTCATAACGCCTCAGTGTTTGGATATCGCACGTCAAACATTGTTTGCATTTATATTCAGTGAGGAAAACTAAACAAACTAAACACACATACAGAGGCCGAGACAGAGAGGGAGACGGAGAGAGAGAGAGAGAGAGAGAGAGAGAGAGGGAGAGAGAGAGAGGGAGGGAGAGAGAGAGAGAGGGAGGGAGGGGGGGAAGAGAGAGAGAGAGAGGATGCAAGTAAGAGAGGACGACAGACAGGTGAAGAGATAAATACACGGGGAGCCAGAGAAATTGCACACAAAGTGGATTTATTGGGACAATGTCAAGGCGAAGCACGTGTTGTAGTAACACTTGATTCTGTGGGCAAATGGCAAAAAGCACCAGGGGGGGCACAGACCAGTTTGTGACATTAGACATTATTCTGAATAAAGGGCCCAACGTCCAGTGAAGCGGAAATAGCCAGGCCTGACACTCAGAGGATAACATGGGAAAATAATGCCGGTGACATTTGTGCTCCATGTTATTACCATTGGCCGAATGGTAGCACACTGACATTTCCCATCCACGGCCCAAGGATGTCGCTTGTTTTTCAGATTTCAAATCTATTTCAAGACTCTAATGCATACGTATAGACCTGTCAGACTGACACAGCCATGTTGGTAAAAGCTCAAAAGCACGCAAAAACCCATTAACAGTTGAGCCCTAAAAGGGTTCTCTGTTTAAAGCCGATTCAGGAGTTTGTTCCGTTCATGTATTCAAGAGCTGTGTCCTCCCCCCCCCCTAATGGCTGTCAAACAAAGGAAACGGTATGGTGTGCAGGCGTGGCCACAGGCTCTCTATCCCTGTACGCAGCATGCACTGCGCACACGCAGGTCACCCACACATACAGAACATCCATCCTCAACACGTCTCGCATCACTTTTGACATCGCACGTCGCTTTTCCGATTGCAAAAACCAAGAATAAATCGATATGCTCGGGTCCGGATATGTTCATGCGAGCAGAGATCTTGTTCTGAGGAGAAAACGAGCACCTCAACTCCGGCGACAGCATTGACGTACGCAGCCAACACCGGAGAAACAACAACAATAACAACCTAAAACACGGGCAGGAACAGGGTAATTAGTCACAATAGGTGTCGGGGACGAGGAAGGGCAGGGAGGCGATTTGACTGAAGGCTCAATCGATCCCTGGGAAAGAAAAGAGGGAGGGAGCCTCCGCTAGGCAGCGGCCATCAATCAGAGGGGAACCGGGGACTCCAGCACCTCGTGCTAGTCTTGCAGGGGTTTGTTTAGTACCCAGGTATGTACAGCCCAAAGCACTTTCACACACACACACACACACACACAAGCACACATGCTGTGTCGCTAACGCACGCACACCAACTCCTCCGCAGGTACACGGACACACACGAGTGGATGTGTGCAAGTGTACACTCGAGACACACAAATGCACGCAGATGCACACGGACACACCCATTAACGCTGCAACCGACCGCTGGGCAGACCACTCTGTCGGTACGAGACAAATGTGTGTGTGAGTAAAATACTCCCGGGGGGGGGGGGGGGGGTGAGCGGGTTAGGAGGATGGAGTCGGAGAGGAGGTGGGGGTGAAAGCGGAGGGGTGGATGGGAGGCGTGTGCGCGTGTGTGTGTGTGTGTGTGTGTGTGCGTGCGTGTGTGCATACGTGACTATGCGTGTGTGTGTGTGTGTGTGTGTGTGTGTGTG
>NC_140284.1:17319710-17529710 GCF_964030765.1 Micromesistius poutassou | reverse complement strand
CAGGCTCTCCGTGTCGCCGTCCTGCTTGGCTTTCTGCTTCTCATCCTCCTCTGCAAATTTGATTTTGCAAACAAATTCGATAGGCATGGGGGCAGCCGATAGGCATGGGGGCAGCCAGGTCTGCGTTTGTTTTGCTTGTTTTGCCTTGTTGTTGTTGTTGGTGTTGTTGTGTCTGTAGCGGCGGTTCACCTGCTCTCCTTTTTTCAAGTCCAGGAAAGAAAGGGGAAAAAAAAGAAAAGAAAATGAAGTCCGGAGTACGACAGAGAGAGAGAGAGAGAGAGAGAGTTTGGCGGCTGCTGCTGCTGCTGCGTCTGCTGTGACTGGTACGAGTGCTGGCTGAGCTCCTACTGATGCGGAGACTGCTAGTGCTGCTGCTGCTGCCGCTGCTGCTGCTGCTGCTGCTGCTGCTGCCCGCGCCGCTGAGACAGAGTGACTGGAGCGCTCGTGTGCTGCTGCTGCTGCTGCTGCTGCTGCTGCTGCCTGCGCGGCTGAGAGAGAGTGACTGGAGGACTAGCAGTGCCTCTGCTGCTGCTGCTGCTGCTGCTCCAGCGCCCTGGACCCTCGTCTCCCAGCTCGCTCAGCCTGCACCCGCGCAGCTTATCAGCGCTAGTACAGCTGTCAAGGAACACGCCAAAAAATACCCAAACACATGCATGTTTTATTGTGTTTTACGTTATTACGTTTTGTATATTTTATGATATTATATCGATTTCAATATATTTATGTATAAATATGATAAAAGAAAAGGGCAAGAACGACCTGCTCTTTTTCAAGCCACAGTTTCAAACGTGTTGTTGTTTCGTCTTTTATTTTCTTGTCTTTTCGTTATTGGTCAGACAAAAATAGGCAGTCAGCGCTTAATTATTCATGAGACGGCAACATTGGGATTACTTCCCCCTCACTGGCGGCAGTCGCATCATCACCGCTGCTGCTGCTCACCCGCCCCCCCCGACCCTCACCACCCCTCCCCCCAACTCAGACCTCCCCCCCCCACCACCCCACCACCCCACCCGGGTCAGGTCTGATACTTCCTGTTGACAGCTCCCTTCCGCCTAATCCACTTTGTTGGCACGCGTGCGCCCACTCGTTTGACCGCCATGAAGCCAGTGTCAATGGGGGGTTCTGTCAAACAACCGCCGCTTGATGCAAAATGACCCACAGGGAGGGAAACGGGGGGGGGAGGGGGGGGGGGGGGGGGGGGGGGGTGGCTTTGCGGGGGAGTGTTTGTTGTCTTTGGGGAGGGGGGAGGGGGGAGGGGGGAGGGGGCGTTATTTATTTATTTATTTATTTTTAATGCTATCCCCAAATAGGGTCCCGGGGGTGGGGGTGGGGGGGGGGGGTGAGACGCATAATTGGAACGATAATGAGGAGGAAGTGTTGGAAATGAGCAAGGGGCTCATTTCCAACTTGCGTCTGGCCCATCAATCTTCTCTTGGGAGCGCACAAAAAATGTGGAGGGCTATTGATCGAGCTGATGCATCTGTCACAGATTAACAGGAGGGCTACAATGGTTTCCTCTTATCAGTGGGGCGAATAATGGGGACTATCACGAGCCCCTGCACCCTTTCAAATGAGCCGGCGCCTCCCAACGTGGACCCCGAAGAAACCAACTGAAGATGTTGAAATCAAAGTATTGATTTGTGCGCTTTCTTTCATCCCTTGCAGCGCATTATCTGAGCCCCTAATGGCTCTTTCCCGTGCGGCCACACAAAGTCATGCACACGGGACACAGGAGCACGAGCCACCACCATGCATGTTATCCATTAGAAATGGGATTAGTGGGGCGGGGGGAATTATACAACAGGTCCAGCGCTTTTGGGAAACAGCCGAGGGAAAGAGAGGAATTGAACCACTTTAAACAAACGAGACGAGGGAAGCGTGAGAGTCTAAGATGCACGAGGATTACTTGAGACAAAAGAGCCAACAGCAGTTTAAATAGAAAATATGTACATTCTTTAAAAAATCCACTTTGCTCCCCACCTACTGTTGTATTCATTGGGAGGAGGTATTTTGGAGTCCATAGTACATTTAAATTATGTTTTATCCTCTCCATTGTAAGTAGAGATAAAATTGTAGTCGGTGCATACATAAGCTGCATTTATGTATGCTTACAGTGTATCGCACACTGAACAGTTTAAACGTTCACCACAGTTGGACATATTTTATGTCTTGTTATTTCTCATATGATTAGAACGGCTGCAGGTACATAAACTAACCTTATTATTGGAAGCACAATGCATTATTCTCTATTGAAACTTTAAACATTATACATCTATACAATCTGTTAATCCAATCTAATGTAATATAGCTATGATTTTGGAATACATCCTAAAGCAGGGTCAGACACTCATAATTGGAGAAACACAGGTATACATTGGTATTCAATAAGAGGGCATTGAAAAATTGAATCCATTAAAACCATAATACTTCAAACTTTAGAATTATTTTTTTTAGGCTTGCTATATTAAACATTCATGAATTTGAGTTAATTCTGTACCAAAAAATAATATATATATACAGTAAATATATATATATATATATATATATATATATATATATATATAGGAAAAAGTTAGAATACCTTAAAGCACAGTATCTAGCGAAAAGAGGATGAATAAATAAGAAAAGCAATGCATTATAGACACACAGAGGAGATGAGGGGAGCAGCAGTGCTGGACTAAGAAGAGATGTCTGGGATGGGGCCGACATGATAAAAGTAATGGGACCACGGCGACGTGGCCCCTGTCAGCCTGAGAGCTCTGCCTGGGCTCCTCATGTGCCCGCTCTCCCGGGACGCCCTGTATATTTACAGTCTCCCCCGCGCTACTGATCATCCTGGGGGGGGGGGGGGGGGGGAGGAGGGAGGAGGGAGGTGACAGGGTGACGATGACCTGGTTGAGGAAAGCTCTTGAACCCGGTCACGGTGAAGAAGAGAAACAAGCCAAAAAAACACAATGTGGAAAAACTAAAGCAGAAGGGGAGGGCGCATCTGGCACATGGGTGGAGAGGGAGCACGGTCAAAGAGTGAATGACATTACGTGGGTCTCTGAGGTATAAAAATAAATCTTCAGCGGAAGAAGAAAGAAAAAAATGGTATTGTCAAATTCAATGTGTTACTTCTTCACATTCTTTTTTTGGCAGAAGAAGAAAGAAAAAAAAACGGGATTGTCAAATTCGATGTGTTACGGATCTTTAAACTTCACCACGACATCACTACCGCCATTACATTTCATCAGGTCCTATTATTCCACAGATTTACTACCCTCATGGATATTAAAACAAAATGTGTGTGCCTTTGGCAATATTCTACACCGCGTGGCTTTCATTTCACTAGCTTTGCATCATAACGCTCATTGCATACAGTTCATTACTTAGTAATAGTAAAACAGAAGACATCAGTTCATCATGAGGCTGCTAAAGCACATGCCTGCTGCAACCCCAGACGACTGCACCCATTGGCTCTCCTGCCAACGCCATGACCATAGGTGGACACTGTGCTGCAGCAGCTGATAGAAAACACATTATTTTCTCAGCTATTCAACATGTCTAATACGGGTGAAACATACTCAATAGAGCTCGGTTCAGCATGACTGTCTCCTTTGGATCTGAATGAAGGTCTTAATGAAAGTCCCATGATGAAAGGGACTTTCTTTTTAGAGAGAATCAGTGACGTGAATGAAAAACCGTTCAGCATGCAGTTAGACAAATACATATTTATAATATCTTATAATATCTTTGTGTTGGACACTCAACCTGACTGCCCTTGTGGAATTTAATTTGTCTAACAGTAGCATGAGGAAAGTATAGTCACCTCATCATCTTGACAACCAAGCCAGAAATATATTGTCGGTAAGGCATAATGTGGTATGTCCATAGTTGTTTCCTGACATAAACAGTTTTTTGCTCTGTGATCAATAATAACTCATAGGGCCTTTGGCAATGACATTAGAACAATGAATACTCCCAACAAACTGCCTCACTTTAATCAAGAATCCAACCTTTTTGCACAGTGAATGTAATCGCATCCAAGTTGAGTTGGGATTTAATAAAATGAAATGATTGAATGTTGAATGTTCTTAGTCAGTAAAGCAATGCTTTGTCAGTCCCTGGTAGAATTACACTTGTTTTTATGTATTCTCTTGAGCTTTGGTAGGATTTGTATACTCCAACCACTATATTTGCAAAATAATTAAATATCTATAAAATATGTAGCCATCTACCAACATCTGAAACACAATAATTCAGATATGCAGTGCTCTTTTAATCTCAAAGGTGCAAACCCAAGATAGGCCTGTGTGCTGATAGGATTTGACACATACACCTTATCGGCTGAAGAGACTGAAGTTTCATATTTGCATGATTATGGTTTGTGAGGTACTAAAGTTTTGATAGCATGAAAAAAGAGTGAATTGTAGTGAGGCTGTGCTACCTCAGCATTACATAGGCAGGTAACCTCTAGTAAATACCCAATCTGGCTCCCTGAGAACGCCCGAAGAAGAAAATGTCAGATTTGCATAAAAACGACTAAATATTATAATATTTTGTTTTCCTCGCTCCATATTGAAGAATGGGAGAATGTGAATGCCACACAAGATGGGCGGATGTTTTCACCCATTGTTGTTATTAGTAAAATAATAATAATGCTTACTGAAATAAATTCAGTAAGCATTGTCTGTGCCAACAATACCTTTCAAGTCTTTGTACAAAACGAGAGAAAATAGAGAACTTGTCGAGATTGGCACCTCGCCAAGCAATACTGTCAGAATCTGTTTGGAAAAATCATTATTTTACTCAAATTTGAACTTTGAGCTACCACTTAAATTAACAACTTTCACAGATTTTCAAACAAGGTAAATTTTATAAGCAGAAGTAGAATATTTGTCCCAGGAAAATCGGTTGTGGTCATTGGCCTGTACACCTGCCATATGGCTGGGGATAGCTTCATCTCACTGACCCCTCCCTCCATCATTTGCATAATATAACACAGTATAATAATGCACCTACGGTTAATAACAGAAAAGCATTTGTGAGATACTTGTCTGAGGTCCATCCACCTATCCTCCAATTTATTTATGGCCAAAATCACAGAGGCTAAAGCTAATCCTGTCATGATAAATATATCAAGGGTTTATAGCCCTTCCATTGCAACGTATCCATTACCCTTTTTTCACCTGAATGAAGTCATATATGTCATGTTGAAGCAACTAACGCTCCACAAAAAGGGTTCTTAAACCGAATAATCCGCTAGGAGGACCTTGAAAATGTTACGGTGTTTACTTATTGTTGGGCCGTGTCCACATAGTGTCATTTTCTCTGCGCCTGCGCCTTTCTGCAGCTGTCCAGTGTCCATTGAGCGTGTATGATGGGGACACATGTGGACGCATCATGTTCCAGAGTCTTTTTGCTCTTTTGTGCAGGATTCCCATTTGGCTTATTATCACAGATTAAGTCAACTGTCAAATGAACGTTTCATTTCAGAAAGAGAATGATAGAATATAGAATAGAGTCAGTTGATTTCACCAATCAAACTTCAATGTTTGAGCCTTCAATCGCGGCTTATCACTCATGGATGTAGAACAAAAAGTTATCTCTACCAAATTGCGCTAGGAGCCAAAATGCCTTGTTGGATGCTCCATACCTCATTACGGTCATATTTATTTCACCAGGTATGAAAATAAACATTTGTGGCAGACCAAATCAAAGCCCATATCCAATGTCTGAATACTGGCATCAAACAAGGTGCAAAGCAACAAACCACTCATTATTTCCCACCCAGACTTTATTTGATGTCTGAATGTATAGAATACATTTATTTATATATCCACATATACTCAAATTCATAAGCACTATTACTGGTGCAGAGAGAGCAGAGGCAGACAGATATTGGAATAGCCGTGTCCTTTGTAGAGAATTACATGAGAAAAGGTTCCCGGTAGATGAGACAGTTAATCTATTGGTCTTTGTACTTTCTCAGCCATTTCATAGGGATTTCATAGATTTCATAGACATAGGCATCATAGGCATCATTATATTAATCCCTACAAGTAAGAGGGAGCTGGCGTAGATTGACGGTAGAACAGGACTTTGCGAGCATTACCCATTTATATTTGCAGTGAGCAGAGAATCTGTTGTGGATCACTGACCAGACTTCCAACAAAAGGGCTATTTAGTGATACACACACAATTATTAAGAAGGAAATTGGGTTTTGATCAAGTAAACAAGACGAGTAAAAACACATTTCAGATAGGCCAACTAATTACATCAACGTCAAGACGGATCAATAAACAAATCATTTGGATTGACAATATTGAAGATTTATATAGGCAATAAGTCTGGGCTGTGCTTTTTTTTACAAGCACCAAGTAATCTGCAGTTGCAAAACATTGACTACCCATATACTGGTGTTGGATACTTCCACAAAGATGTATATTATCAATCAAAATCTTGAAAATTGTGCATGCAAAGATGTGCATGAGGCTCAATAAGGTTTGATTGGCAATTTTTGGCTGGGCTGAAGTGTAGCCGGCATTGTGAGGTATTCGCTCAGCACTTCATTGCGATTCACGACATTTCGGCTTCACTACGGGCTCTCGTCTGTATGAAAACACTGAAATGACTGGTGAAGCTCGGGAGGTAACAAATCAGCTTGCATTAATGCTGAGATTGGACATGGTGTGGTTCAGTGGCTTAGTTCAGCCCCTGCTAGCAGAAATTCTGCTACCATGCTATAATGGCACTACATACTGTACACGTCAGAAGTTCACCTGGTTAATGAGAGTTCTTTGTATAACGGCTGTACTGTCTTTGGAGCCTCAATATGGCCACTTGTTTCGCTGCTACGTATCGACATCTTGCCAAAAGGGAAAAAACTGTATGGGGAAAGTATGTGCACTGGAGTGAAGAATTGCAATGTTTTGCACACATGAGGAAAAATACCCAAGGGTCACGAGTGCATTTATCTGTTTATCTTAGCCATAAGGATAATGCACACATGGCATGCTGTCTAACAATGCAGCACGTATTTAGAAACACACACACACACACACACACACACACACACACACACACACACATGTTTTAGCAAATAACCAATGAATATGAAAACAGAAATGATTTTTTCTCGATGTAAAATAAAACGTGACAAAGACAGCTAAAATACAAAAACAAAGCATCCCTCTGGAGCATTGGTGAATGTGTGAGCAAAGGGGCCAGGGAGCTTTACTTTTGGGCAGCTCGTGTTAATACGGTGTGTTTGCAGATGAATGTCAATAAGCAAGCCAAAATGAATGGCAGCTAGTCTCACCCGAACAAAGCCAGGAGAGAACTGATGTAAAATTATTGATGAAATGCTGAATTAAAATGGCCTGTTGACCGAGGTTCTCCAGTGATTGATTTGTAAAATAGCAGGGACCTGCCTTTTCAGCTGAAGGTCATGGCTAGCTGAGGACAGAGCCCTTGCGTCGCATTCCCAAAGTGAGATATTTGGTTCCCTCAACCCGGCTCTGCGTGAAGAATGAAAGAAAAGCAGTCCTTCCCCCTGCAAGTAAGTGGAACAAAAGCCAAATGTCACTAGTAGAATCACTCCCCAACCCAGAAGTCGTTCATGCGAAACTTTTAAAAGATATATCTGATGGTAAATTATACATGCAGTTCCCTCTAAGAGCCTTTTAATATAAAAAAAAAGCTCCCTTTCTCTCTCTCTCATGACTTCATGGCTTCCTGAGTGTTGTTGTTTTTTCCTCCTGAAGAGTCGACGGCACAAGGCCACCACGCCGTCGGAGCAGGCATCCATAATACACAATCGGGAAAACGCTAAACATAGATAAGTTAACAAAAGAGCACATCTGGACAAAGAGAGAGAGAGAGACAGCGGGAAATAAACATCCTGCGTCAACACATGAATAACACAAGGACATTAGCCGTGCCATCACTTGTCTCCACTCCGGTGGAGCGCTGGTAAGAGCAGTGCTCTCCCCATCACTTTCCTGTACTTCAGTCCAACGCACGCAGATAAGGACGTTGTGACGGAGGGGGCCGACGCTGCCGTCTTTCACGTGCACATTAGGCGCCCGCCTTCCGCTCTGATTATCTACCTGTTAGCCTGGAGATGTCTTGATGCGGCGCAGTAGTCCTCATTACCACGGCTGTTGACTGGTGCTCCGGATCACAGCCTGTCAGGGCAGGACAAAACGCCGGGGATGGCAAGGAGCGGCATGTCTCCCTGTATTCCTCCACTTCCACACACACACACACACACACACACACACACACACACATGCGCATGCACGCACATGCACACACACATACACACACACACACACACACACACACGCACACACACACACACACACACACACACACACACACACACACACAGAAGAACACATAACCTTGTAAATATTTAGCATAACCACTCTGCTCATCCGAGTGTTTGGGTGTAAATGCATGTATATGAGAGCAGTTTGTAGCTCCAAAGCATCTCCAGCCAGCCGATGAATACTGATGTTCTATTTTGAGTGGTAAAAATGTCTTGTTTTGACAAAGATTTGTTTTTGAGAAATGAAAAACAGCTCACGCAAGTGCCTTTAACTTTTGACTCCTGTCAGAATGCTAATCAAGAGCTTTAGGTGGTTGTGGGGGGGCAGAAGGAAGGAGAAGAAGGAGGAGGAGGCAGTGTGTGTGGGGGGGATGCTACTCGCATATCGTGGTATATACATAAACAGCAGCGGTTTCCAGACTGTGTTGGGATTTATCTCAACAGCCGGGCTCCCCCCCCCCCGCCCCCCCCCTCCCTCCTAAGTGGAGACTGTCGCAGCCACCTTCTGCAAGAGGAGTGGAGGTTGTCATCCGTAAACTGGTTCTAAATCTGGGGGAAGATGAAAGCACACGGGGTCTCGTGGAAGCCAGCCCCAGGAGGAAGTCCCTGACGGCCGATATTAGAGGCTGAATAAATCCTGTGAACTTGCTGCATCATCTAAGCCCTGATCAATACGCCTTTCCGCCGGCATGCAGAGACACCAGAGTCCCAGTCAAGATGAAGACCTGCTCATTAGCATCTGCTGAATGATTGGTTGAAAGGGATGAAGGTCAGCAGGGTGTGGGAGGGTGTGTAAGAGGGCAGCAAGTGGGTGAAAAGCATGGATATTGCATAACAGACCCTTGATAGCGTGAGGCTCCCACTAGAATTGAGACGGATCAATTTGACGCAATTTATTAAGCTTTACTTGTCTTTGGGGAGGAAAGGGAAATTACTACTAGCTTTCACTGGTATGTGAAGAAGTTAAGATATTATGATGTTATAATACATCCTTTTGTTGATGAAATTTTGCTTTATAAATTGGCCCAATTATCGCTGTGTGTTTAAAGTATTTATTTGAACAACTGATCTAAACAGAGGGTGGGCTGAGGTACATTCATTTTATATATTTTACAGTTGCTTTAATTGACCATATTGTTGATTGGCCTATTGTTGATGTAATGATTAGATCTTAGATTTTTTAAAAGGGACTTGATGGTAATTGATATTCTATAAATTATTTATCTATGATTATAACCGTATTACATTCATCCACATCACCCAAACAATTATGTAGAAAATCTGAAAATAGAAAAGGTTTTTTTTCGTATTTTACTGTTCATTACTGCTAGGAATAATGGGTTACTTCAATTAATATATTCACTTGGTGAGATATCTGAAAATATTGTAAAACATTTTACAAACAACCAGTAAATCTTTATTGACTGGCCTCAATTTCTGTGGAGGAAAGATAAAGACATCAATCACATTCTGAATTAAAAACATACCCCTGACTAATTGGGTTAATCAAAGAGGAGAGCCAAAACACAACAAGGGCTATTTGTTGATTCAGGCATGCAATGCCGCCTGTCTATACAAGAAATAAGGTGCACAAAGGGCTAAATTTGTGAAAAGACAGCATCCCAAAGGTACTGGGCTTTCCCCCTATATGTTTACATAGTAATCAAAAGAGGATGTTAACGTTTAATAGAGCCACTTATGAAAACGTTAAGTTGGATATGGTTACATGGATTCTGGAAGCTTTTGTTCAAGCTGTTCCCTAGAGAACTCCAGACAAGTGGAGCACACAAACTAGACGGTGTTACGTTCAGTAAGTGCGCCTCTATACGTGTCTTTGAATGAAACGTCCTTCATTGAAAGTTATCAATTAAATCTTCAACTGAGTATGTATTGAAACAAATGCGATGTATGTACAGCATAATAAAATATAAAAATAAGTCTACTATCTCCTTTCTATAAATTTAAGTATAAATGTGGCATAATGTATACAACTATGTTGAACTGATTCAGCTCTGGTCAAGATGAAAAATACACATTTTGCACAGATGGTGCACTTAAAAAAATGGAACATTTACATTATTGTTGGGTTTTTACAATTGAATCATTCATCAATCATGTAAACACTACACTACACAGAAAAGGGAAGAGGTATGGGCAGTGAATTGCAGCTAACTATGCATTCCGTTAATCCACTGTGAATAATATTTTACACTGTTATCATATGTGCCCGTAATGATATATGCCCCTTTTTTTGTTTTACACCAGCATGTATTAGCTGGTTAGTAAGGTGGTTGCAAAGGTACACTACAAGGTTCTTTGGTTGTGCTAGGGTGTTACAGCTACTAGTTAATAGTTAGGCTGTACTTGAAGAGCTGCAAATCAAAAGATTTTTGCAGGTAGATGATTCAACCTACCTACTATTATCAATTCCACGACCATGCAACAGAAAACAAAGAAAAAATCTGAAAGTGACATGTGAGTACATCATCTCTACTTCCTTTAGCATTAGGATATCCAGAAGGTCCGTCTGTTCTTTCAGGGGCTCCTGGAGAATCAATTTAATGTCAGAGCATAACAATGGAGCTCCACATTTCCACGAGTCCTTCCCTGAACACACCGGCGTCCCCCCAGGCAGGACCTGGAGGGGGGTGAAACCCTCCGCCTTGTTGCAGCAGACCATCCAGGTTCATACGGGCAATAACGCGCATATTTCTGTTTGGAACCAAAAAAATGCCCAGACGGATTGAATTATGTGTGAATCCCACTTTACAGTTAAAAAATAAATAGTGGATTTGAGATGAGGAAGTAATGAGGTTCATGTCTACCAGACTGTTACCCATGTTACATCACCAACACACCTCACTCCCATCCTGCAAGTCGGTATCTTGTAAACTCTTGAGGAGCGTATAGACAAGCATTTGCAGCCGGTTTCATCCTCTTTTAAGGTCAAAGCAGCATCGTCCCAGTAGGAGCTCCAGTGATTTTTCGGCTTGTCCCATTGCTATTGTTGATTTTTCAAGGGCTTTTGTTTAGTAGCAGCTGCACACCATCGGTTTCCCTCCATTCCTCCACCTCGGTTGTAGGGATCTCACAATGTGGAACTTGCCTTTAACAATAGAAAGCCTATAGGCAAAATGCTGTTCCTCAGCTGTGCTGAAGATGCCCAGTGGTAACTGACGTAACACCTCTGCTAACTTTGTTCATGCTTTAATTATCTGTCATTATGTAGCAAGCACAATGCTATATATATATATATATATATAATACCAAACGGTTTTTATATATATATATATATATATAAACCGTTTTATATACGGTTTTTATATACAGTTTTTATATACAAACGGTTTATATATATATATATATATATATATATATATATATATAAAAAACATTTGGTATTATAAATGGTATTGTAGGTTAAACATTTTTATAAATGACATGCAAGCCACAGATTTGTCACACTATTGTCATTCTGTTCAAGGGCAGAATATCAGCGTCAAAGTAGTCGTTCCAATCTGCTAAAACAGCTCATCTCATGTTCCAAATGGGCATGCAAGCCAAAATTGCGGTTTCCACGTCAACTAACAGCCCATAAAAGAAAAGGATAAAACCAAAAAACGTATTCTGTCCCTGAACAAGTTGGACATTATTAAGACAAGAAAAGGGGCCATTTTATCAAAAGAATATTTTGTCTACACATTATGGCGGGGTCCTTTGACAGACTGCACCATTAATTAGATCCACAGAACACATAATGGCATGTGACCTTTTTCATAGCGCCTCTGGCTTCACCTCCAGATTGGGACATTTAGCTGTCGCTGTGGACAATTATCTTGCAGGTACCTCCCGCTGTGTCCAATAACAACACTTAATTAGCCAAAGAGCAGCATAAGCAGGGAGGCATCCCCTTTTTCCTGACAGTTTTACCTCCCTCCTAGGTCTGTATGTTCACTCCCACCCAGTGGCCCAGATCGGGTCCAGCTTTTTCCGACAGCTTTTGCTGGGTGAGTCAATCATGTCCACTCCGCAGCCTCACCACTCACCTGCACAGTGAGGGGCATGGGGCAGCCCAATCTGGCCATAATCAGGCACTCACAGGTATCATGCTTTCAGGGGACACCCAGGTCAGACCATTTGGTGGACAGTGGGGGGAAGAGGGTGCAGCTGTCTCACTTGCCTTACAGCTACTGGTCGTCATCATCGGGCAGATGGGAAAAGAGAGTGGTGGTATAACTACCGTAGACCACGGGCGTGAACGCCAAGGTCACGTTAAGCAAATGAACACAACAAAAAGGAGGCGGGAAATAAACAGCGAAGAGAAGAAGAGAAGAGGGATGAAAGGGGCACATGTGACGGGAATACAAAAAGACATTCTTAAACAGACTGGGTTTTTGAGTTTTGTGTAATTTGCCAGCTGCTGGGTTATGGTTCATCGATTTAGAGACCGTGGTAATGGCCCACTGTTTACATTAGATAAGGATAAAAAGAAAAGAAAAGATAAAAGACAAAAAGATAAAAGCAACAAAAACAAATAAAATGGTCCATTCCCATCTTTTATAGGGTCCCTGAAGTATGAATTAGTATCACAGTGATTTTTTACTCCTTTTCTTTGGATTGACATACGTTGAGAAACAACAACTGGATACAACACTGGATAAAAAAAAAAAAAAGATACTGAAATACTGTGAACTGAAAAACAGGTATTTTCCTTCTAATGTGTCCATGCTGGAAGTAGCCCGAGCCATCTGCTGGGTGTCTGCTGTCTCGATCAATCATTTTAAAGATGGCATAAGCCAAGGTCTGATATGAGAACAATAGCACAGACACTCAGTAAATGACTTCAGTCAGTCATCAATTACCAGGAGACCATGCAGGAGGAACAAAGGCCACCTAATTACATTTAATCTTCGCTCTGGATGTAAAACAGGAGGTTAACATAATATCACTTAACCATCTGAACCATCTTCATGGTTCAGCGCTGCCAAATACTTAGGCTAATGAAAGCCAGTCGGCCTCACTAACGCCCTCTGACTGGTCTTTCTTTTTTTTTTTTTGGCCTTTTTAAAAAAATAAATGTTTTAGAACAAGTCACTGATGAAAATCCAATTTTCTGTGTGCTTGGTTTCTTTTTAAAGTCTGTTCAGTTGTCATGTCTTGCATCAAAGAGATGATTATTTTTTTGCCACTCTGCCAGCTCTCTCTCCAAATCTATCATTTACAGCAGGTACAATGCTTGGATAGGACAAATCCTTTCTGCATGAGGTCCCCTTCTGTGCAAGGACTTGAAAGAGGATGGAAACTCTTGTGCAGAATGAATGAGTTCTGGGGGTTTTGAATATGTCATTGGCTTGCTATTCTCAAGAGGTAAGGCTAACCGCTGTGCAGTGGAAAGCATTGACATTAAGAAGTTTTGTCATATGGGACTCTGGCAGGTTGGAAAAAAACCTTTGCAAATCACACTTTTGGATAGAAAACAAACAGAGGGTGGAAGGAAAGCAACTCAGCAGTGTCCATGGGGGGGCACCTGTGCGTTGCAAAGTTAAACATGTAAAGTGGTTTTACATCTTACTAGTTGCCAATTCCCCATGGCAAATCATGCATGGGCTTGTCGCATGAAATAAACCTTGTAGCATAGGGATGTAAGGTGACTATTACAAAGATGGACTACCGGTGACAGAGAAATACACCCATTTTCTCCCAACCTCAAAGACCTCCAATAGCCACCCCAAATGTTCTCTGTGACCTCTTCAGACCTATTGCAGGACTCTGGTGCAATTCAAGCTGGTGGGGCTTCATGGAGGGACTTTTAACATAAGAAAATAGGCGTGAAGAAAGATCCATCATCAAAATGATGCATAGAAGAATGATAAGAAAAGAAAAAAAGAACCTAAGAAGTGCTTCGTGATGGACATAGAAAAATTGTGAGAAAAATACATCAAAGAGTGATGTTTTCAGAAAGCTCTTTCATACTCAACACAATTACCATAGCGATGTTTGGACAACATTCCAAGAGGAATATGCAGACTTCCAGCAGGTTTAGTTACCTCAGATCATGTAAACACTGAGACAATGAAATGGACAGCAAAGCATGGTTATTCACGCTGGTTGTGACCTCACAGGTGATACCGATGCATATTGCATCCAAGGTAGAGTAAAGTCGAGGCATTGCAGCAATTTTGAGAGACTTAAATTATTAAATCAATGCATGTGAAGTCAACAAATGTTTGTTGAATGCGGTGATGAGATGAAAAAACAAGGTTCCCAGCCCCCTTATAATTATTACAAGCAGAGTAAACACTGCATGTGAAGGCATGCCCTGGTGGCTGTGCATCAATACTAAGCAGACATATAGCCGTGGTGCAACCTCTGGTCTCTAATACAAAACACCTGAGGTGCGATTACTCGTGTTTTAAACTGCAATAAAAGACTATCATAAGATCAATAATGAGTCAAACAAACATTTTTCAGATGTAAAATACATTTAGATTCCAGACTATTTTTTTTCTCTTTTTGATGGCTCATCAATAAAATGATCTTGCACATTTAGTTTTCACATTACTTTTCAGCCGTTATGTCGATGTTGGACATCTTGCTCTGCCACGACTCACTCTTTCCTGCTTCATTTGTATGGCCACACTATTGACCAAAAATAACAACATCAATGCGTACTCTGGCCAAGGCCCTAATGGCTTTGAAGTTGGCTGAGAAGCAAAGACGACTAGCCTAGCTCTTCTGTCAGGAACACAAACCATTTTTGTCATATGTTCACAAATGGATCAAAGCATGGATTAACTCTATACAGTGTTGTATATATTAATACAAATTATATAATATAATCTAAGATTAATAAATCAATCAATCAAAATAAATTTGACAAACGTCAGTTATTGAGTAAGCTCAATTCAAAAATGACAATAATGGCCAAGATACTTTTTTTTAAAACTTTTTTGCTGATACATCATTTCTCCTCAATGATTTTTTTAGTATGTTGGTCTATCATTAGACCCAACATAATCACAGATCCAGAAGTTTGACAATTCTATAGGCAAAACAATTTGGGGAGACTGCGCAGGGCCTGTGCTGGAAACCAACAAGTGCGAGTTACACAGGGTTTACCGTTTATACAGAGATATTTGTCCAAATGTATTTCTGCAGTGACCAATGGACTATATGGGTTTGATTTGAAACCTTTACAGACACTTTGTCTGCTTCAGATGTCATATAGGTCTTTATAAGACCTACAATACAATCAGCTGCGGCAGCACTATGATGATAGCGCTGTAGAAGAGTCTTGCAATCTTTGCACACCACCTTGGCATCGTCACTTATGCCAACCGGTCCCATTAACACTTTTAAAGCAATAGTGTACACTGGTACAGGTCAGAATTTCTGGTACAGGTCTGAGAATTCTTTTTGAAATTGAATCAAAGCCAGGATCGCATCATCTACAGACATATCTCCCTTTTGATGTTTTTTTGTCCCTTCAGAGAAGAATACACTTACAGTGTATTTTGTATTTATTTATTTTTATTTTTATTTATTTATTTTCTAATTGGCTGAATAAATATGACTTATTTATTTTTGGCAAACAAAACCATGCAGATGAATGCATGTATACATCAAATAGCTTGTGTTTACATTCACACATACATTTAAATATAGACAAATATCTATCATTAACAAATGCACAAGTGAAAAATATTCAAATATCAAAAAGAATATGATTTAAATAATCACAAAGATGTGTAGCCTAACAAAAAGTAAAAATACTGCTTGATCCATATCATACCTTTTCCTGCCTTTGGAGATACTACTAGCCTCTTGAAAGAAGAGCTTTGCTATGCTAAGCTATCTGGTTCTTCACACTGGATCAAATGGCTGTTCCAATCACCTTGGCTAAAAGCTGAAATGGGTCGCAGAAGTGGCAGGGTCGTGTCTAATGCATGGGATGACTGGGATGGCTGATTTAGCCCTCGCAGACCCCTACAGACTCTAATCAACCTCCATAGAGTAGCCAACTTGAGTGCCAAGATCTCTAGCGGTGCACTCTGCAAAGAGCACAGTACTCACCCACGTTTTGTACTCTTATTTTTGGTCCCCTACTTGTGGCTGTGGTTAAGGTAGGAGCTATTGCTCCCTCACAGGGAGGGGAGAGGGGAGAGGTGGGGTACTGGCTCCACTACGGGGCTGTCACATCCTGACATCACATCACAATGACTGCGTCAATTTCAGACGTATACGAGAGTAGGAATGTAATCGGGAGTAGGCCTAATGGTGTTTTGGTCAGTGTTTAATCCAAAATGATCGTGAAATTGTTTGTCATTATGGGGAGACATTGTTGTGTTTGAAACTGCCACAGAGTTTCTCATGTGAGGCGTGGCAGACCAAAGTTAGGATTAGCCTAGATTACAATATATATATTTATTTTCTTCATAGTCATTAGGATTTAACATTTATCAAAAGATATTTAAAAAAAGACATTGGCAACTAAAAATCCCATAATGCATTACGCCCTATACCGAACTATTCACCTGTTCAAGAAATGATTCACTTTGAACACAACTTTACGCGGACGCGTTGACGTCTCTAACGCATGTGTGCTCCCTGTTTTAATAGTGCTGACGCAAAACATGACCCACTTCACGGCAAGGAATGTGGGAAACGGATAGTACTTGTTTCCTGCGCTTTCTTTTCCCCAAAGACTTGAGAAAAAGACTGATGACACCTAAATCCCCCAACATTCTTATTAGCACACAAAAGACATCTAATAAAAGACCTGACCTTCAACACCCTGTTTTGAAGTGAACCAGCGGTTTGAAAGTCAAGGTCTTTACGCGGGATAAGCAGCAGTGCATTTTAATCCTCCTTCTGCTGAGTGGGACATCTGGTTAAATAACTCCCTTTTCACCCCTTTTCCCTTTCTAGTGGGGATTTCTGTTACGCCAGTGCTCCCGTCTGCAGATCTGCAAGACCTCAGATCCATCTATTGTATGGCCACATTGTGTGGGTCTTAGGCTCTGGTCGCAAATAGCCTCGGCTGGCGAAAGCAGTGCACTCCTGTGGTAGCAGTGTGATACAATCCTCCTCAGTGAAGATTAGAAAACTTTTCTCAATGTTTCCTTGCCTTCCCCATGTTTACAACAGCTGCAACTTGGTCAGTTATGGTTGAATCTCGAAACCAATTAACTTTTTTTCCCCCCTTGCTGAGCTGATTCTCCTTTGAACATTATCTTTGCCCCGTTACTTCCAATCCAAGGTTTCCAAGGCAACAAGACATCAAGCAAAATGCTGGAGTTTGCCTTTTGGGGAATTTTCAACTGTAGCACCTGAGTAAGGTTAATTACTTATTAAAGATAAAAAAGTACGTCCAGAAACAGTCAAGCCATGTCATGGCAAGTGGGTGGATTCTTTTAATGAACCTCATTATTCTTTCCCTGCCACACGCTCCATATAGCTAACACAATGAATGCAAGGGTGAACATTATAAATATGCATGCCCTAAATGTTTGACTCAGCCACCCAGTAGGCAGCATCACAAATCAAAGCACTCCCAATGCCACATCTAAAATGATTACAGGACATCTGAGCATATGACGGCTTCTGTGCTAATTCACTTTGGTGACGGCGTGGTTGTCTCCCTCGGGCAGGAGACCTCGAACCATCTCCACCGGAGCCCAAGTAGTAGGCAGTCGGGTGACGCAAAGTGGTGGAAGAAACTGACAAGTCACCACGCCCTTCTCCATCTCCCCTTCCGTCACGTCCTGATGGGGCGGTGGGCACACTCAAATTATTACAGCGTCATATTCAATATAGAAGAGCCCTGTCAAACCCTGGAACCCCCCAGAAATAGTTGTACGATGTACCGAGACAGCTGGGCATGCTCTCATTATATCCATCAAGTCAGACAAAAAGAGCAGAAACGGAAGCAAAGAGAGAGTTCATATTCCTCATTCGTAGAGCTACGGTTTTGATGGACTTCTCGGACTTAAACATAAGAATGGACCCTACCACCCCTTTTTGTTCCTGCTTTCACATATTCACGGTTCACCAAGACAAAGGATGCCCAATACACAAGCAGTAAGAATAAAGTGATTTATTCCTTTTCTTCAAGTTTTATTTTTTAACCTTGAAACCGAGGATGGGGATGGCCTGACCTTTCTGCCAGATGGCATTAGCGTACATTAGACGGGGGCCCGCATCGACATGGACGAGGGAAAGGCCTCAGGCCCTGACAATTGGCATCCACATCTCCCTCTCCCCCATGGGGTTGACATCCAGCACCTGCCGGACGCTTCGGCACAGAATAACCAAATAAAACGCAGTGGTTGTCAAACCTCTGCTCGAAATCCAATTTTTAATGAAATCCCTTTGAATGGCTAGAGCATGTACAAGGGAACCTTCTTTTATAGGGAAATCATGCAAAAACATAAAATGTAACACATTTACAAAACAGGGACTATGCTTTATTACTTACTAACATCATGCATCCAATGGAAGTTATTAAATGTGCTTCAAAAGTGAGAATGCTCCTTTCCAATGGCTTTGTTTCTTTACAAGTTTCAATCAATGAAAAGCAAAGTCTTGTTGAAACCAACAGGAGAATGCATCTCAGTATCGAATGTGATATAACAAATTACATTTAAACAGGCACCAACCTTAGAGCCAACCTAGCACACTTACCAAACCTGTAATGTTGAGTGATGAATTCATTTCCTCCTGTAGTAAAATTACATGTATATATTTAATGATGCAGCTTCATGCATTATGCATGCAAGATCCGCAAGTGTGATTAGCTGCACAACACAGAAAGAAAATCCTCTATTATACATACGGCTGTATAGGGAGCTAATGCACTCTACTTAGTAAGATTAAGACTTGCCTCACCATTTATTCGACTAAACAGAGAAGTTTCTATGCAGCACATTATGAAGGGCAGGCCATTTTTTTGTTCATTGCAGATATGTGATTGCAATATAACGGTGTGGATCTTTAATGCCATTCTGAAAATGAATGAGAATGCTGTGAGTGGAGCTCACCACACATCATTTAGAATGGGTGAAATGAGAAAGCACAGAGAGAAGGCAATTAACATTTAAAAAGAGGAGACCAGCTCATTGGTAATGGCGATGATGCCATTGCCCCGAATGACTTGGCACACTGCAAATATTTAACAAGCTCCTAACTGAAATTGATAGATGTAAAATGCAGCGATGGAATATCATGTCTCCCAGGGACAAGGTGCTCTGTCCACATTTTTCCGTTGTCATGGACGATGCCCGAGTGAGCGGGCATTTTAACTCTTTACATTCAATATTGTAACTGTATAAAAGTTTGCCGGAAGATGCCTAAGAACATAGAAACCATTTCCATTATTTTTTTTTCTGTTGAAAAAGGGAACAAATCAATCAATGTTCAGACCGCAAGGCTTGGTGCAGCAAAACATTGCTTTGATGCAATATGACGTATAGTGGCCTGGTGGAAAGCAGCTCCATGTGTCGTCTTGAACTGCATTACTGCAAGAAAATGGACTATTGATAGCCCTGAGGTACAATGGGCCAACCGAATCAGTCACAAGTTCAGAAATGGAATAACAGAACATTAGGAATAAAAAACGAACAAAAACCTGTTAAATCAAGACCCTGTGCTGATACTGTAGCTGCCATTATAAATTATGTGCAGTATTACAAATTATATAGATGGAGGTCAATAATCATATGTGTATACAAGACCTGGCGAGGCTGAATTACCAGCAATAATAAACCAACATTTTCTAAACACATGACTATAACCAGTGCACAGTGTTGGGGAGTAACGGAATACATGTACCGACGTTACGTATTCAGAATACAAATTATAAGTAACTGTATTCCGTTACAGTTACAATTTAAATAGTTGGTATTTAGAATACAGATACATTGTTGAAATCCATGGATTACATGACGATACTTCTATTTCACGAGTTTATTCACTCTAGGGTGCTTTCACACCAGCAGCATTTAATAGTGCGCACTAAACGAGTGAATGCAACCACCTCAGCGCACCAAATCTGCCGGCCGAGACCTCGCTAAAGAGGTGGTCTCGGTTCGCTTCCAAACAAACTCTGGTGCGGTTCGCTTGAGATGTGAAAGCGAACGCACCTCGGTCCGATCCAGTTCTAAAAAGCATATGCCTCTTTGGACGTAACAGGCCCGCTCAGCCACGCGCATTATGGGAATTATTGTTTGATTAGCGGTAACAGCACATTGTCGGACCGTCGGGTGAAAATGAGTTGTGGCTCAACATGGAGCAAAGAGGAGACAGAATGTCTATTGGATATTTGGGCAGATGCCCACATAAAACGGATGCATTTAACACATGGGATGAGGGAGAAGGAGTTTGACCGGTAACGCTTTAGCGCTTTACCCCACCCCAGACCTTTTTGTCCAATGATTTAACAATCTTTGCACACATGTCATCTCTCTCTCTCTCTCTCTCTCTCTCTCTCTCTCTCTCTCTCTCTCTCTCTCTCTCTCTCTCTCTCTCTCTCTCTCTCTCTCTCTCTCTCTCTCTCTCTCTCTCTCTCTCTCTCTCTCTCTCTCTCTCTCTCTCAATTCGTCTGTTGGTCATATTTTTTGCATAAACATACCCTCATAGTCGTTGTTCCTCTACAGCAAATTATATAATCTAGTGCACTTTCAGGGAGACTTAGGCCTAACACATTCAGCCAGTTGGAACAGAAGAGCAACCCAGAATAGGCTTGTTTAGTAAGCAGGATATGATGCCGCATTCCTACACTTATAAAATGCAATTCAATGTGGAAGTAATCCAAGTATTCAGAATACAATACCCAGATTGAGCAATGTAACGGAATACGTTACAAATTACATTTTTGGGCATGTATTCTGTATTCTGTAACTGGATACATTTTAAGCATCCTTCCCAACACTTTAAGTATCCTACATTTAAAGTATCCTTCCCAACACTGGCCGTGCAAGCATGTACAGAACGGGACTATTTAGCAGTCAAAAACAGTCCATTCCAGTGCACTTCCCTTGCTCTCTGAATTATCTGTTCTTTCTCTACAGACAGATGCTGGGCCATCATTGTTTTTCTTGTTGTTTGTCTCCAATGTCACACGAAATACGACTGTCCGACCACATGATGAATGCGGCTCATGAAAGCTCAGGCTTGACAGAAAGAGCCCCTTGATGAATCCTATGTCACCTGTAGGTCTTTGATGTCAATACAGCAGTATTAGTTTGGCTCCCACGCCAAACTTCCCGGAAGAGATTAAGAGAGTAGCTGGGGACTGGTGTCCTTCTCTGTCGTGAAGGACGGCGTCCTGCTCTTGACTGCCCAATCAATCAGCCTCCTGCAGGGAGAGGGAGCATCTCTGTCCCTGTCACCACAAGTCATAGCTCTGGCTGCAGCACTAACTGAACGTCAAGCACTCATAGCCTCATAATCGCCCTTGTCTGACCAACATCAGTCACATGGGGCTGATGCATGTTGATGGAGGATATCAAAAATTATAAAAATACATTATGTGAATAGGTCAGTGGGTTTGAAAAAACATGCTGAGGTGTTGATATGCTCTGTGACTTAAAATGTTTCACCAAGTTCTGATTACGTTACAATTGCCCTTTCAAGGCAAGCTATGGCTTAGATAAATTTTCCTTTTGATTCCTTCTATGATGATGGGTGTGATTACACAAAACAAGCCGAACACAAAAGCGTGCATATCAATAAAAGGGTCAGACAGACAAACTGAGATAGGCAGACAGAGAGGGAAAAAACACTTCAACCAATTCCAAAGATAATATCTCATGACAATGCAGGTTGTAGGCAGACAGGCACATAACTTGCATCTCAATTTGCACCATGCCATTCTCTCCTGTCCTGTACATCTTTTTTACACCTTATACCCTAATAAATGCAAAAGCTATAAAACACAAAATTCACGTTAAATCAACAGAACCTAGTTTTTAAAAACCCATTACTTGCTTGGCGAGCTATAGACCTGGCTTTCACTTTGCATACGTTGCATACGCTTTCTCTGTGGGCTAAAAAAATCCTTTAGTTCCAATGCCTTCGTTTCAAAGCTTGGACAGAGAGCCTTTCTTCGGCGAGCTCAGTAGACATGGGCAGCATGGTCTGCCACAAATGTAGCCTCATGCAAGAGACAGGGAAACAAAGGAACAGTTTCAAAGTGAGAGAAGGTGCTTTTAGTGCTATTTCTGTCCCTTTTGAATCCAGGTGAGTGATGTGAAGCTGTTGCTTGTCTGCTCTACTCAGCCTCAGGCCCCATTTTCCATTTTTTCTTTACAAATAGAAAATTGTCAAACACGGCACTGCCGTTAAGACTAAGCCTTTTGTTGTGGAGGTTCAACCATATGATTTGCTCAAAATAATCTGCATCAGAACTCCAAGTACATGGGTGTCTCAAAAAAAAACAACCATACAAACATAAAAGGATTATAAAAAATAACAGCATATCCCATTGAAATTCCTATTTACACTGTTGTGCACCAGGGCCAATCATTCTCGCTGGACTAAATCACTGAAAATGGTCTTTCGTGTCGGTGCAATAATCTGGAAGTGAGAATATCCAATTATTAGCTTTTCATTTGCAGCTCCAGTTCCTGAACATGGTCCTTGCCACATAGAGAGGTCTTAAGAGTCCCCCAAAGGTTCCTTGTAATCACCATGGGACTTTCCTTTCATTTCCATCTGCCAGGCACACAGCGCTCCATTTTGCTCACTGAAATGCGACTTATGGCCACCATAAGCATGGCATTGTCGGCTTGCCAAAATGAAAAGCAAAGCTAAAATTAGTTTATCGAGGACAAATGATTGTGGTTGCCGGCACGCACACTCTTCTTGGCAGGGCTCGTTGTACAGGCGCATAACTGCAATCCAGATAACCTTGTCTGCATATCAGATGGAAAATCCACTCATCTGGGAATGAGAATGTACAGACAGGGGGGGGGGGGGCGGAAGGAGACGGAAGTCCCAGGAGACGCTTTCATATCCCTCCGATGATTGGTGGACAGAGAGATCAGGGATAAAACAAGGCAGTGACAGCGGTCATAATTCCTCAGTGGCTATAGTATAATGTCTAGGATCTTAGCCCCGATAGATTTTTTGTTTGACACCGTGTAAAGAATATGTCAACACTATCCGGCTTCCATCTTTAAGCACAAACAATGCCAAGATGGTCGGGGCCTCAGGTTTATTTGTTTCACGTTTGTTCTCCATTCCCTGAGGCTGATAGTTTGCCGAGAAGTGTCATTGACTAAAACAGACAAACATTTAGACCGAGGGCCGCCCTGACTGTAAAACAGTCCCTGGAACCCAGCTGCATCGATTTCTTGTCGTAAGCACACAAACAGAGAATCAGGGTAGGGTACCATCTTTATCTTGACTTTCCATCGCTATTTTGAGTGATAGAAGCAGCCTGTGTAAACAGTTCTGTTCTGTACGTACATGGGCAGCTTCGGAGGAGCTGGTATTGTACTTTGCTCACACACTGCCAGCTCCCTGAACCTACAGTTTCAGTCTTAAACAAATAAACTTATATTTTCTGGCCCTGCCATAGACGCTTCAAAAAAAGCAATTCACAGGGACATTCTGTATTTATAAATGTCAACTTAAGTGAACGCTAAGGTTCCCCACTGCAAAGGTTTTCTAATTAAAGGTCAATGCTTTTATCAAACAAATGGTTGAGCTGGTTGCATTTTCTTTCCCTGAAACCAAAAACAAAAATGGAAAATTAAGATTCAAGGACACATACGTTTGGATGTATGATGCCGAGTTGTACATATTTCTTTACAGTTGCGAGAAACACTGGAGGAGTTTCTGAAGCTTAACTTCTGTTGTTCTTCTTTACCAAACCGTGAGGTAAAAGCATCTTGCGCAGGGGTCACCTAAAGAGGCCTGACGCATTTTCAAATTGCTTTTCCCTTCAACTTCACAATCTCCAACATCAAATTAAGGCCAGCAGAACATCAGAAATCTATTTTACCATGCTCCATGGGGCGTGAGCGCAGCATTGATGAACAAAAAAAAAAGAATCAGGGCATCAATATTGGAACCGGAAAGTGCACTTGTAATGAAGACATTGGGAGAGACCTGCTCCTTCCAGTGTGAGAAACCTTGTCTGCTGCCCATCAAAACGCTCCCCACGGGCCCCCCCGGAGCTGCCTGCAACTGACTGGAAAGTGGGAGGAACAGCTCAATTTGCGAGGGCTGACCGTCTGCAGGAAGAAAACAAATAATTAAACGGAGCTTGTTGAAGGCCCGGCGAGCATCAGACCAGACACCTGTTTTTCGCTTCACTAATACGGTGACAGAAAAACAGGGGCCGGTCACGACACAGACGGGGATATGCCATGCCAGCCTAAACACGAGTCGGCCCTTGTGGTTTCACCCGTTGTTCCGCTCCCGCAGCAAATCGATGCTAATGAACTGCTCGTTCGGTCGGCTCGTAGGCACGCCGAGCAGCAGGGTAACCCAAGCCTTCGTGTTGTTTTTTTTACAACCGCCACAATCGGTTGTGTTACACTCACAGTGTGACATCAGGGTGTACAGCGAGGGGAGGTAACAGCTCCCTGGTGGGCAGAAAGCGGTTGATTGAACAGCAAAACAAAGCAGCATTTATGGAAACTGTCTATCACATGCCTCTCTTTGCCCGTCTAATTACATGTTACAGTGATTCATCATTCGACGCTTTAATGCATCACTGCGCTAAATCAAATATCTGTTTGGACAATGGCACTGACACCGTCGCCGTGAGCCATGTGATAAAACAAATGTTCAGGGATCTGTGTGTTGTTCCGATTTTTCAAATGAACTAATTACAGAACAGAGCATAATTGATCACACGGATATTTTCTGCTTTCAAATCAGTTTGCTTACTGAGGTCATGCAGATTTTTCAATAAGAACAGACAGATATGAAACATACATGAATCAGAATATTTTATCAATAGCACTGGATTTAAATATGATCGGCTTCACAAGCAATGACGTTAGCATTAGCACACTGACAAATGTATAAGCTGTTGAATGCAGCAGTTGAATTGTCTCTTTAGACTAAGCAGGCCTATATACAATGTTTTTGATGCTTATATCAAAGTCAAAGAAACGTAGCTGGGAAAACCTACGGGTTGTGCACTTTCCACAACAATGCAGGGTTGGATATTAATTCGACCCAAAGGAGCCTGATTAATCATAATATTCATGAGGCTCCCTCGAGAGAGAGAGAGAGAGAGAGAGAGAGAGAGAGAGAGAGAGAGAGAGAGAGAGAGAGAGAGAGAGAGAGAGAGAGAGAGAGACTGTGACCTTGACTTCTTCTCTCAATGTGCTTATGCACACCCCGGAGTCAAGGAATATCAAAGGGGACACACTCCTTGAGATGTGGGGCACAGACATCAGCCACATCCGTCATGGACCCCAGAGCTAAATCAACACACGGCCGGGCTGTGCCCACACTCCGGGTGAAAATATCAGACCTTTCTGGGCACCTTAAATCAAGGCATGCTGCTGGTTCTATGGCTGAGAGAGTGATGATGTGTATCATAAAATGTACACACACCAAAAAGTACTGACTGGTTAAAGTTAATAAAACATGGTTTTGTGGTACCCAAGAGAGATTACATAAAAGAGACCACCCCCCCGCCCCCCCTAAAATAATTGATTGGGTATTAAATCATGTCCAGACATTTTTGTGAAAATTCAAATTCAAATTCAGGAATGATCAGTACTCAGTACAGTTTCTTACCATTTTAAATTTGAGCAAAATAAACTCAAAAATGATTGCACATCTCCACAAACAGTAAAACGCTACCGTCACTTGGCTTTCCCATGATCAAGGCATTAGAACGGCAAAGCACATGTAGCTCCACTGACATCCAATATCTGGTAGCAGAAGGAGCTGTGACTGATGTATTTCATCAAACAACACGCACATTGCCGAGAGGTGGGAAGACAGTGGCGATACTTCAAGTCCAATGAGTCATGGCATCAAGGAACACATTTCATGTGTGTTTGTGTTTTGCCGTGCCCTATTGGTCAGGAGCAGTGGTCCTATTGATGCTATCATTGATGACCCAGGACATTATGGAAACAGCTTTGCTAATGCATAATCATTATCCGATCTCCAGTTCATCAATATATGCTGAGATGTGATAAACGTGCAAACGCACAACCCTGCGTTGTCTTAGAGGCAAACAAAGCAAGTCAATTTGCCCAGACTTTCATGTTTTATGTTCCACTAACTGTGCCTTGGTGGTGTGTTTTGTGCGTCACGTTAGAACTGCTATTACGAGAGCCTGTGCCTCATTCAGGCCATACCATTTATTCTCCCCTGTCTCCTGCTCATGTCAATTTACGGCACTCCAAGGAGGTTACCTGATGACCAGGCAAACCGGCTCAGCCCTTCCTGCCGTTCAGGTTTCTGCAGCGCCAGCATTGGCTGTCAGGGACATTTAACAAAGAATTTACATTATGTATGAGGCTACCTTTGAAATGCTTTGCTTAATTATATTGAAAATTTCCATAAAGAATTGTGGCCAGACAACTTGCAACGTTTAGTCAACACAGGCGTAACACTGAATCCTGCGCAAACAGGGTTCGGTGTCTTAGCAAATTGAGTTGCGTTCCAGTTAGCCGATTGATCATGTTTACTTGAGCCAGCTCACCACTCGCATTACGGATAAACTAGTTGTAACCAATATACACTCAAGCACTATGGTTTCCTTGGTGACACACACACACACACACACACACACACACACACACACACACACACACACACACACACACACACACACACACAGATCCAAGCCTATCACAGATTACGTTAAGGGGCTTGGATAGAAAACCGCCTCAGGTAACACTAAAGCAAACTAAATAAGGCAGAAACTAAATTACCGTTGCTTGTTCCTATGAATCGTATCTCTCAAAGTTGCCTAAACAAGAATCCATGCAGGGAACCGTACAAAATATGGGTGGAAAAGCTAGGCACAGGGAGACCTGGTGCCTGTAGACATGGGGAAATGACAACAACAGCGTAGTCATTGTCAACTTTGTTCTTCTTCTTTGTGTTGTGTGGGACAGTAGGGAGAATAGCAAAGTTCACATCGTGAAACTAACGGTAAGTTGGCATGAAATGGAGTGAAACATTAAAAAAACTTTGGTAACATGCAACTTATTTTACTCGGTTAGCTGGGGACCAAGGCAGTCTCTGAATCACATTAAAATATGGATGCCAAAGAAACACAATATAAGTAGAGGAACATTTTTGGAAAGATTTTTGTAAACACTTGCCTGTTGAAGGCCAAAAGATTGATTGCATTAACATGGAAAAGCAATGGGAGAAGTATTAGACAGTGGTTCAAAGAAATGTCGTTATGTCTGCCTCTAGAAAAAATTACTTATACACTCAGGGACAAACAAGAAAAGTTTCAAGTAATATGGGGCCCATTCATTAACTACATCAGGGACAAGGATCTCTCTCAGATGCTTGATGAAGTGAAGGAGGGATAAGTACAGCCTCTGCTTTAGAGGTCATGTAGTACTCGCGGAGGATAATAGGGAACGCATTGTAATGTGCAATGCGTAATTTTTTTTTTTTTCTTACTTATTAAGCTACGCATTTATATGTGTGTGGGTATGCGTACATTTACATACTTTTTCTTATTATGTACTATGTGTCGGTATGCATTTGTGTGTTTATATGTATATATATTTTTTTCTTTCTATATATGAATTTTTATTTTACTTTTACTATATTTTATTTTATTTTATTATTAAGTCTGTTTTTATTTGGTGTTCTTTTGTAAAAAATGGAAAACTCAATAAATACATTTAAAAATAAAATAAAATATGGATGCCTTCAGTGTAGAAACGTAAAAAGATAACCAAGTGAATTACAGGCAGACACCACATTACGGATTGTGCTGGATGTGTTTCTGGGATCCTTTTGCAGACCCACCCTTACAAGGCACCTGGTCAATTTTCTACCCTTGTTTTTTACATATGTAGATATATATAGATATATTTATTATATATATTCTATTATATTATATTTAAAAAAGTATTTTTCATGAAAATATGTACTTAACACGATACAAAATCAAGGAAAATAACTTCATTTTCTATTTTCCTAATCATTTGGTCATCATTGGAAAGGTGTAGATCATTTTCTGTGAGTGTGTGGGTTCAATGCTCAGTGATATGCAGGGGGGGAAAGTAATTTGCATTGGTAGACAACACAAGTGTGTATTCCTCAATGACAATGCTGGTCGGCCGGAAATGTATGCCTAAATTATGGCCCCTTTCCGAGTCACGCCAAGGGGTAATCAGTTGCTCCTTCAGCATCTGGCAGAATGATTTATTCCCTCGCCGGCGCCCAGATTTGGGTTTTAATGTATTTAACGAATTGCATTCTATTGTGAAAATGATATGGGTTGCAGGCTGGTCGGACGGCAACTATGCACTTGTTTAGCACTGTGCTAACTCCAAAGCAGCCTTTCAGAGGACAGCAATATTAAAGGAAATAAAAGATCTGCATCCAAATGTTTAAATAATGAAGACAACCGTGCAAATATGAATTATGATTTAACATTGAAATAGAATAACTCAGAACTATTTACCATCTACCATACCGCACCATCATTTTGGTGCGGTACACACATTAGACAGTATAGCCATGTTTATTTTGCAATTCACTTGTAATAATTTATTAAAACCTTCCCCCCTAAAGCAGCAGCAATTGCAGTGCACCTGTAGTGTATAGGCAACAAGCCAGGCTACTTCAGCACCAGCAACAAGCCCTCATTCAAGAGCAATTGCTGCCATCCATTTACATGTATTCACAAATGGCAGGATCTTAGCCATACATGGGAGGAGTAGGAGGGTAGACCAATCCACTCCGACTCACTTGGGAGAGTGGTTGAGGGTATTTTCCTCTGAAGAGGGTAGAAACAGCTCTAGGAGAGTATGGAGGCAGTGAAAATCTGAAAAATGGATGGAGAAGGCAGCCAGAGGCCGAGAGAGCGACAGAGCGCAGCGGGAGCCAAGGGAGGAGGATGTAAAGTCTAAAATAAGAGTGACGTTGTCAGGACGGAATTCGTTATTTTCATAGTCAGCAGCGATGCACCGTACTACTATGTTGTCAGAACACATCTGTGAGTAGAACCGAATGAGGGTGTAGATTTACAGTTGAAAACAGTAGGTCCAAATATGTAACCCCTGATGTGGCAAATTAATATACTGAAAGAGGTACAGTAAAGAGTGAGGAACAGTGTGGTAAATTCTGTGTTTCTGATATTCTTTAAACAAGGGCTATACGTGTCAAATATCACATATTTTGTGTGTGTGTGCGTGTGCGTGGAAAGCTGGGATGACATGGTTTGTTCCAACATAATGATTGTTTTTTGTTGCAACATAGAAATGATTTTCGATAGGCATACATCCAGACATTTTTTTTTATAATTAATCATACAGCCTCAAAGAGCAGAGATGAATAAATCAAACAAATCTACCCATGAGAGGAAATATCTCTATATTAATCAAACAAATGTCTGCTAGCAAGTTGCCCTTTAAAATCCCAGCTTCCCCTGAGGAGTGTGTGTCAGTTAATATTTAATACATACACGTGTAGTGTCCAAAATCAATCTGTCACACCAATTAGTTCAAATTAATTCACATAGTGGTCAAAAAGCCATTGCGCTAATGTGAACTGCTTGCTTGAACACACTGGATAAGTACAAGGACAATCTTGTTGTTGGGGTTGGAGACTAAGCGCTCAGACAATTACTATAAATAATATGTTTTATTTTCTCCTCCGTTGATTATGGCAACAGCGTTAGAGAAACCCAGAGTAGAACATGAGTGGGTGCTTTGTTATGTATAGTGCAGTCCAGGTACTGTTGGTAGGAGAGGGGTCTCCTCTAACATCCTGGGGATGCTATGGTAAACATCAAAGCAGCCGGGACGTTAAGCAGATACATGTAGCTGGCGTCAAGGTGGCAGCATGTCATACATATGCATGCATCCGGGGTCGCTTATGGAATGCAATGAGACATCATCATCAGAGATCAGCCCCACTGTCACACTCCTCTGGATAACCCATTAATAAACACAGAGCTCCACAGCCCTGGACCTGCCCCCCTTTGGGTTGGAGGGGGGGGGGGGGGGGTTCTCTTGGATGCTTGCCAAAGTCAAATCTTTAAAAACCTGCCAGTGGTGTGGTTTACAACACCATTCAGAACTAGGTGGCAGGTTCCCAAATGTCACCAATCTTTTTCTTTAAAGCAATATTCAGTCATTGTTAAGAGCCACAAGAAGAAGCCTTGTACTTGAGTCACACCATGCTTTTAAACCATGAATCTTCTCAAGGATAGAATAGATATGTATTTTACGCAACCATTCTTAAAGGCTTGAGGAGATGCATTAGATAGAGATCCAACCAAATACGATTAGATTCTTAAGATCAGATTCTTGCAAGATAAGATTCAACTTCCGTACTTAATAAATAAAAAATAATGTTGGAAAGCTTGACCTCAAGAACTGTCAGTTTTTATAGTAACAGTTTGCAGAAAGCATAGAATAGTTTACTTTTCCAACATAGTTGCACAAATGCATATCACTTTGGTAAGAGCGCTTAAACTAATTGTAGGCAGTGCATTTACGCTGATGTCAACAATTTACACAAGCACATGTGATGTGAAAATCCTTGCTTGACAGCACTTTGAAGGTTTGACTTAATCAAAGACTGTGGAAAACTGTGGACTTGGGCTAGAGTCAATAGAAAACCTCTTTCATCTCATGATTCCACGATAGTGGAGTTTGACTGAACACATGTAACACAGACAGAATATAGACCCTAAAGGTTTTCTCATGGTTTGAGAGCCCTCCTCAAAACAAAATTACAAGGTGTCTTAATGTAGTGTAGGCTATCAACCAATAACCAAATTACTAAATTAATTAAAGGCCATGACACACTGTTACCTTCTGTTAGATTCCTTCTTTCTGGGTCAGACTGGGAATAAATTCTGAGGTCTTGGTTAAATACATATCTATGGCAGCAGGTATCAGTATACAGCTGTGTTCCCATGTCAATGCATGATTAAATGCATTATTAAAATAATATCTAATCACATTTTGAATGTTCTATGTCAACAACAGCCAATGGCTTTTATATAAGCCTTCCTCCAATTTGTTTATACTGATTTGGGTTATGGTTATCAAAAATGTTCGCCGCGCACACGCTCTTCGCATGCCCACTGACATTTTGCAGAGTCTCACTCCAGCCAAAGTCCCAAAGTTGGCAACCCTGCATATGTTACAATCAAAATGTACTCAAAGGCATTTGGTCAAACAGGGATTATATGTATATAATAGCTGAGAAAAAAACAGAAAGTAGTTGAGGACTTGGTGTTGAGGTGTTTCACATAATACAATATGAACGGTGGCATCCCGTGTTTCTACTTTGGCCACATTGTGCTGCACATCGAGATCAGAATCGTAAGGCGAATCCTTTTATCTTTAAATAGTCATTTAAATTATCTGAACAACAATGGTATGGAATTGACAATATTATGACTCTTTCCTTCTGTTAACAACTCTCACTGATATGGTCTTTGTTTGAAAGTGCATCCAGTACTTCTAACTTTGTTTATCCTCAGTCTCCATTTCCAATGCTGCTGCAGCCCCAGGTGGGCAGAATGAAGAACTAGGATTGTGTGTGTGTGTGTGTGTGTGTGTGTGCTTGTGTGTGTTTATGTGCGTATGTGTGTGTGTGTGTGTGTGTGTGTGTGTGTGTGTGTGTGTGTGTGTGTGTGTGTGTGTGTGTGTGTGTGTGTGTGTGTGTGTGTGTGTGTGTGTACGTGTCCAGGCTAGCACCAGTTGGGTTTCGCTGAGAAATCCGATAATGGCTTTCCATTTTAAATGACCAGGCTTGGGGACTGTGGCGTTACTAAACACATACCTCTCAAGACATCGTGAAACAAGCATCACAATGCACATTATGAGAGGATCGTGATTATTATTGACAAAGAAACAAATAAAGAATGTAAAAAATGTTTTGTTGTTGATTACCTTTCTGCACTAATGGCTATAAAAAGACCATATAGGTTGAAAGTGATTTTATGTAATGGGATGTAATCTCATAAAAACAAATACCGTCCAACAGTCACCTTATTTATACGCTCTATGTTACATAGTAGACTAGGATGTGGAGCCTAATAGAATGCACTTTTATAAACCCAATCATTATAAAAAAAGCCAAGGCTTAAAGCAATTCATTTAGAGCAAAAACAAATACTTCTCTGCTGAGCCATTCGAACAATGCTCAAATAAGATGCATATTAAAAGGTGTCGTTAGTTAAATAAATTCTTAATATATGGGCTGGCTACATAGTTAAGATCCAATTCCACAAGTCCCCATATGTTATTGGTCTTTCAGCTGCATTCCACTCCATGGTGTCTTAAGCTCTAATTTATGGCTTCATAACTATAATTGCTGAAGGGCAGCTGCTCCATTGCAAGATTCAACCACGTTTTCAGGACATCGACTGCATCACCTGCTGTTCCGCTTGGAACTCAACATCCCAGGTAGCAGGGGGGGGGGGGGCTCCCTGATAAATGATGCCAACCCTCATCTTGGTTTTCCTGCCTTCACCTGGGCTGAGAGTACAGAGTCAGACTTTGCCTTACTTCACTAGGTTTGACGCACACACACACACACACACACACACACACACACACACACACACACACACACACACACACACACACACAATTACTAATAGTGTCCTGAATAGAGAAGAGCTGAATAGAGAAAATCACATGTGGTGTACTGTCATGCTAATATAGATGTAACTTTATTAGCAAATATTATACCATATGGATTTTTTTTTTTTAACAACTCCTGGTAATTCATCTATATGTTGGCCTAAAAGATTCCCTCTGCTTTGCATTTCAAATGCAATCACCGTCAAATCCTACCATGTATAATTGAGTGACATCATTAAGTGCATAACTGCACAACAGTATTTATCATTGCATTTAGAGATAACGATCCTAACTATGTTAAATCTTAAATGTAAAATTCACTAGCAGGGCATTGGAAGTATTGAACTTGAAAATACATAACTGATGGTTTAGGGGTTGGATCTCAGCTCCACGGTTTACAACAGTTTGCTACATTAAAGCAGGTCTGATGAGTTTACCCACCATTTAGCTATTAGTGTCAAAGTAATTTTTATGCATTTATGATACTGACATAAGGAAAGTGTGGGCTCAGTGAGAAGATTGGCAATTTTCTTGACTCTAATTGCATATGCATAACACCAGGTCATGTTTCTCACAAAATTGGACAAAAATCTGTTGTAAGTCTTAATAAGTTAGTCTTAATAAGTCTTTAAAAGGTTGTAGTGGGCATCGTGTCCCAAAGCATACAAGGAAAATGTATGTGTGTATGTAAAAAAAAGTAAAGCAAGCTATTATTGTATTCCAATAATACAAATAATGTGCACATGTGCTTGGTTTCGAGTAAAAAGACATGTTGCATGGTTGGCCTGTTAAAATGCAATTATTTTATATCAAAGTCATAAACTTTGCAAAAACATACTTTATAGAAGGCTGAATCCAATTTCCAGGTTTCATTGATAACACAATTAATAATTTCAGCTTAGCAGAAAACAACTTTTCTTATTGACAAAGACGAGAGCACAGAGGAGGGTCTTGGAAACGTACATCATTTTAGACACAATTGACAAATGTCTGCACTCTTTGCAGCACGCCAGCTTTAAGTCGAAACGATCTTCTGGGCTACAACAAGCTAACCACATTCAGCTCGGATAAATGACACCCTCCTCCGTCCTCTAGCCAAGCAGCTTAGATTAGACTCCAGAGAAATAACAGAAGATAAAGAAAGCAGAATACACTCCTTACAGCAGCCTATGAAACCAAACGAGAAAATAACAATGGTGTTTTTGAAAACACATCCCATTTTGACCTTGAATATATGGTGTTTATTTGTGACAATACGGTGCGATTCACAATGTTGGCTTTAATATATTGACCTCACTGCCCTGCATCACACTGTGGTAATGGTCAGACTGTCCTTGAGCTGTGTTTTATTACATCATACATGTCATATCAAAATTCAACGCCGCTGCCATTTCCTGTGGGACTACACCAGTGGCTTGCTTTCACAGCCTTCACTGCTGAAACAGTAAACCCCCGCAGTGTTGAGTTTGTGTTTATTTGGCAAGTCCATGTCCACAAGATTGCTCTGAATCGAACAACAGTCAACAGCCTACTAAAAGCAAAGCAAATAATCACAGTGAAACAGAAACGATGTTCCTTACTGTGTCAACAAATGCAATCAGGGTAAGAGGAGAAGGACATTTTGAAACATAATTGTCCACATGAAATCATATAAATCCATTGTATGTACCGTTACCATTCCAACCTCTACTGCCAGGAAGAGGTTGGAACGGTAACCTACATAATTGTCTGCATGAAATCATATAAATCCATTATGTGGGTTACCCTTCCAACCTCTTCCTGGCAGTAGAGTAGTGTCCATTGAATAGATCAATCACAGAAGTTTGTATTTACACATCTGTATGGCAACATGCAATTGCGGATTGTATCCGTCTCCCTATTATTCATCCAGAACTAAAGCATTCATCCTCATGGAAACTATTTGTGTGACCTTTGTGCTCAGAATAAAAAAATGCACAAGCATCGTTCTTCCAAAGATGTCAAACTCAAGTCCAGGAGGCGAAATAGTGTATTATGTGATCTTAACATCTTTCTTCTTGTATTCTTGTACACTTCATCAAGCAAACTTGCAGTTATTTCATTCACTTTCTATGAAATGCTTAATTATGAAATCTGATGTAATAGTAAAATCCATAGCAATACAATCACAAGGCCCGCCATGTTGATTCGCCATGTTTCTACAGTCATCCAGAACAGGCAAACGGCTCTGGAGAGGACGCCTTTTCAATTAACAATCATAATCTCTATGATCTATAGTTTTAAATACTAAATAATTAAATACAATTTATAAATCAAGGAACCTCATCATAATCGTAATAGACGATAACATCATTTTGAGTTGCAATCTGCAACATCACTACTGTATGCCACTGCTCTAGAGAGAACAGGTTTTATTTTATTTTAATCCACTATCAATGTATGAATTTAGGAAGGACGGAACCTCAACACTTGACTACTCAATGCTGTCGTAGACGATGACCTTATTTTGGAAGAATCTACCGGCACTTTACACAATACAAGCCAGTGCAGACCACAGAAGTCGTTGGAAAGGAAGGTGGGGGGGGGGGGGGGGGGGTAAAGTTGGTTAAAAAAATCCTCAAAATCCTCCTTCTTGAAACAGGGCCTAGGTTTGTATCACAATGAGTTGAGTTGCCATGGTAACTGAACTGAGAGACTTATCTTGGTATCTGAAACTGAAAATACTGTCTTTCCGCAAACTCAGACTTAACATATCCAATTAACCTGGAATCCAGCTTCTTGAAACAGGGACCAGGAAATTAACTTTGTAGCGAATTTTCCTGATTGGTATCGAGGTCGCTTTCTGACTTCATTATATTTTACGGAAATATTGCCTAATGCTCCTTTAACCTACCTTTAACATGTTAATACTTTAATTCTCACACGCACATATACGCCCACACAACAATGTTAAGACTGGGTGTGTTTTTCTATCCATTTTTAGACAATCAATTTGTTATCACTTGTGGTGCTAGCCTGAGCCTACTAAAACTGCCTTTTTATTGATCCATTTTTCTCAAATTACAAATAATACATTTAATGAAAAACACCAGCATATAGGACTGCTATTCATGGAACATAGAGTAGGGAAGCTATCAAATACAACAACTAGAGTAAATAATATTTTATATGTATTATTTAGAATTTGACAGTATGGTAGTAACAAAACAGCAGTCACATACTCCTGTTTTAAGGTCAGCATTATATAATATTTAATGATGATTGTTCATTGTTTATTTATCCAGTGACTTTCACAACTGACAGCATGTCAAGCCTCATTATGATATGATGAAAATAATATTGCATGCAGTAAATGTAGCTTGCTATGATCACTATTGGCTCAGCTTAATGGTCCATGTGCAACCATCTACGGCCTTTTCTTTTTTTTGTTTTGCTTCGAGTGTGGTACGGTGACATATAGATCTATTAACTAATTTTCAATTCTATCTTGGTGAGAACTATTTGGCTTATTAAAAATGAATGAGTTTTAGCAACCTACTAAAAAAGTGCTGTTTTACCATTATATTTGGTGCGGTGGTCCACCTGAGTGCAGACTGCAATGTTTGGTGTGGGAGGATGTAATTGTTTTGGACGGCCTCCAGCACTAAGAAAGCTTGAAAAGGGGCTTGGGTACAATGTGAGTCCAGCATTGCAGAGGATCAAATGGAAGCCATATTTTCATGGGGTTCCACTTCTATGACAAGGAGTCTTTAGTTAAATAGCCCAGGCTTACCATTATGTTTTGGGGGAATTTAAATGCCAGCTTCATTCAGAAACAGCAAATTGCTTTTCTGTTTGTTCATCAGTCAAAAAAAACTACAAAAACATCTGTCGACAGAATACAAACTTTAATAATTGGATGGGCTGGACATTTTAACACTGCCACTACAATGCCATGCCAGTCTTTAAGGCAATTTGTGGTTCCAGCAAAAAGCCTAAGCCATTTCGATACCAATAATGACATTGTCAATATAACTTGAATCTCAGCATTTTGCAGGCACATTGCCAGAAAATGCCAGTCCAAATGGTAATGTCTAAACATATACGTACCTGCATGCTCTGTCACTCAAGATGCGATCAGCAAGATTAAAGTAGAAGCCAATGGACACGATCAAATTGTTCCTAATCTGACAGGCTCATTCATCATCCACGAGCAAAACACTCCCTGTCGTCACCAGGAACTGGATCTGGTCTGATGTGCTGAACAGATTAAAAAAAGGTGAGTGCTTTAGTGCTTTGTTGTGTTCTCCTCGTCTACTAGCAGTAGTGATGCTGTGGAAACATAATGCACAACCACTTAACCTGCAAGTAGCCTGCATCAGCAAAAATCGAAATCCTAGCAGAATGTGTGTAGATGCAAAGATTTACCATTTAGCTTTAATCCACTGTGCGGTTTATGTCCCCCAAAAAAGCATTTTTGTACTTGCTACACAGGCCCACATTGTACTTCAGTCTGGCTGGTGTCTAGTGGGCCCCTGTGCTGCCATGTCCGAGCAAACAACCATTTAGGAATGAAATGTGTGATATTAAACTAAGCCTAGAAGGCCACTGGGTACACGTCCTGATAATTTCTTTACAACAAAGAAAATTAAAATGTCAGCCAGCAGAAATGATCTGCTTTCTGCTCTCTGCAGCACACATTAGTTCCTCAGTTGAAATCCAAAACAGATGATGCACAGCTCTGAAAAAACAATAGTTATCAAATAATTTACTTACCCTTTTTATATCCTAATTAGGCATATTTATTTTGGCAATAATCATTTTCAATTTCACGCCATTTTAACCTGAAGTTAATTAAAACAAGGCTGTTCATTAGCATCGTTCCAGACCCTTCCCCAGACACGGCACCTGCACCATAATGCAATGCAAATAGGTAGCACAGGGCAAGCTAAGTGCTTTTTACATTTACTGCATGAGAGTCTCTAAAGAGAATGGCAGAAATTGGATGGTTGAGAAACTAACTTTTCAACATTGTCAAAATGCAGCAAAAATCTGTATGTTTGAATGAACATACTATTCATTTGAAATATTGCTGACCACTTCAGGCCATAATGTGATGCAAATACTAAACAATGACTAAACATTAAATTATTGGTGATAAGTTGAAAGAGATTCCAAGTTGAAAATTGGAATCTCAAGAGGGATGTGCTGGTTTATCGAGCAGAAAATAAAAGATAAGGCTAACAGACGCATGCCATGATCATTCAGAAGTAAAGAATAAAACTGAAAAATGGCTTTTCAAAATTGCTATATATATATAGGAGGATGCCACTTTAAAACAATATATTAGACAATATTAAAACAATACCATAAAGAGCAGCATACCATTACTGAAGCCATCACTTTTGTGATGGCTGTGTTAAAGACTGCATGTAGGCAGTGTCTGCAGTAAAGAAGTTCAAGTGCACATTTAAGTGAATACCATGATCAATAACCTGCTATGCTCTAAAAGTTAAATAAAGAAAGATCATTTAGAAGAGAAAAACTTTTTACTCTGTGGAATGACCTTTAATATTCTCATAGTACTCAATTAAGCGTGATGTCTTTCTTGGAGGGTTTTTGTTTGGGAGTGAGCACAGTTAGGATAGCTACTTGTACACATAGTACACTTGTATAACACGTACATTTAGTTTAGTCTGAATCCTTTGGAAAAGGCCTACGTCTATGTCTGAAGGAACCCCTGTATTTTGCCAACTCAGTAGAGCCATAACTGTGCACAGAGGATAACAGATGGATGAACAATGATCATTTGGCCTCAGGATGATTTCATTACTGTTTACACACCTCAGGTATGCACACTGTTGGTAATGGATCAGTTGCATAAAAACTACTTTAATGTCTGAATAAGATATGGTAGGTTGTGGCATTAACGTAACAGACTCAATAGCATGCGCCCCAACTTTTCATTTGTCAGAGACCCGGGGTGCCACCAAGGATGCACACTGTTTTACATGAGGAGCCCGTTTCAGGCATGAAACCACTGCCGTAGTGGCTTCATTAGCAGGTTTTGGGTGAGGGATGGGGGGAGGGGGGTTTAACCATAGGCTTTGCAGGCCGCATTCACTCCTTGATTGATGTTTTTATAAGCAAGACCTTGCACTTCCTTCCCCTCAGGGCTGTGCCGTGCTTCCTGGCATCAATCACTCGTCATTTTCATTCCTGCACCATCGCCCGACAGAAATACTGTAAAAGTGATATATGTGTGTATGCGTTAAGTAATTATTAAGTGTCCAGCAGAGCTGATCAATCTTCCCACCTCTGCAGCTCCCAATATATTTTCTTTGACCCCTTTTCTTCCATCTTTGCATTTTCTGCACCCCGCCTCTGCTTCCTGCAGTAATAACAATGATAGAGAACACCCCCACAGAATCTGGTTCCTTTCTTACCCATTCCAACCCCAGTGGGCTTCCAGGGGTCTTTTAATTGCTGAGCCGCTGCCGGTGTGAGGGAGTGAGCTGCCAGTGGTGTTGTGTGGAAGCCTTAGGCTCCTGTGGCGTTAATGAGACGGTTGTCATCAATCAAGGGCTGTTGGAGATGACTGTAAATAAGATCCTAGGAGGTGTTCCGGGTGGGATGGGTTCGGCTCGGCTCCATTCCTTAACACTTGAAAGGTGTGTGTAAACATATGTCAAGATGACCAGTTCAAGGGCTTAGGCAGAACTCAGGACGAGATTAGAATGTGATTGGGAGTGTTATGAGAGCAGGGTGGTCCACATTAGCACTGCTGTTATGGCTAGTAGTGGCTTTGGATGGAAAAAGGGTATAACATACGCTTGGCAGAACATAAGTGTTCAGTCGAGTTTTTTGTTGTTTAACGCCAAATAGTGTATTTCCGTGAGACACGTCTGGATGATGCTTTCAGAAGGGAATTTTAATAAGTGTAAGTTTTGCAGTAGCCAGTTGTGTTGATGATTTTGAAACTTTTTCTAAGAAACACTAGATATTTTAGCTTGTCTTCCTACAGGGAAAAGTAAATTAAGTCAAGTTCTTCTTATTTACGTTTCTTTCTTATTTACATTCTTGCTTATGAATTGTATAATAATAAGCAAAATATTAAAGGTCCCATGACATGCCACCAGGTGTGAGTGTGATTAGCTGTTACAAGCCGTTTAAAAAATCGGGGCATGTCCACCTACCACTTGTGATGTCATAAGAGCCAGATTTTCAAAACGGCTTGTAACGGCTAACATGGTGATGACATGTCCCATGACATGGTATGTCATGGGACCTTTAAAGCTATAAAGGCTTATAAGTGAGGCACCTTGTTCACTTTTACAAAGCAAACAAGAGGAGAAGAATAGCAGCAGACACCAGTTTCAAATAATTGTGTGTGAGTGTTTGAAAAGTTGAATCAACATCATATTACGTTTTCAGGGGTACCGTATTAATTTTACCCCAGCTATCAATAAGGCAAACTAGTGAATAGAGCACAGATCAGCTGGTATTTTACTATTATATATATATATTTTGTGAGCATTTACAGAACTAATTTTCAAGATTAAATGTGAAAGCTCTGAATGTATGACTCAAGCCACCAGCCCAGTCATATTCTGATGCAAATGAGGTAGAAAATTACCTCTTTCACACTCAAAAAAATAAATAATTAAAGCTTCATAATTGTGTGTTGAAGCAAACTGAAGATAGCTCAAACCCTCTGCTATTTTTGTCAAAATGACTAAGGATGAAGTGATATTGGTTCTAGTTCAATTTAAAACATATATCCAATATCTCTGTCATACTGACAGTGATAAACTAATACTTAACATAATAACTAACAAACTGTAAACTAAATGGGGGGGGGGGGGAGATATAGTCTTTAGCAAACATTTAAAAAACATGGTATTGTAAAAGGATAACCAGGCACCATATATCTTCCACAACTACTACAAGCCCATTTCACGCATAAATATACAAATGGTAAAACATAGAATCAGTGGAGTATGCTTATGTTCTTGAAAGAACAATGTCAATACCCAGTACCAACCACTCTATGTGCATTATTCACAAATAAATCTGCGCCATAACACTGATACAGTTAAGTGGTCTCCAGAAGACATCAAAACTCTGCATTATTGCAACTCTACAGAGAACCTTAACAGTCCCTCCCTAAACAAAAGACATGTCTCTTTACAAACAAGCAACAGAACACCAACACCCTGAAGCTCACAGTTCCACAATGTTGCACTGCCAATTACCAGCGGAAGATGCTTTTGGAAAGCTATATCTTGCCTTTTCTTCTCACGCCATGTGTTATGTGACATGACATACTAGGAGGGTCACCGCCTTGTGCTTCATCCCCTGGAGGTGGGAAGTGTTTGCAGAGACTCGGGTGGTTTAAAAACGGGCTTTGATGCTTCTTCCTGTGGTGCGAGTGTCAGAGATCAGGCCTCTCTCAATACGACGCTGTGGATCCCAGAGTGGCTGCATGGGGCTTTGCGTGCTGAAGTGTGTCGCCCCTTGAGGTGGGGGCCCCTGTGCAACCACTGGCTATAATCACTCTGCATGGAGGATAGAGGGGGGAGGGGTGATGACCTCCATCACCCGTTCAGTCCCATTAACAACCAGTAGACATCGGCACCCCGCGCTCACACCATTACAAGGGGTACGGTAGATATATTGAGGTACAGAAACACTTCTTGCACTGCTCTCCGCAGGGCCTCGTGTTCGGTCATGCCTGCGTTCTTGCCCTATAGTCCCCGCTGTAATCCCCCCCCCACCCCCCCTCCACCACCACCTGCCTACGACACCTTTGTATCTTCTGAGGTGGCACGGGTGAGACAAAGAGACAAAGACAAAGAAACAATGATTTCCTACAGCTTCCGTGCGACAGATTGAGTAACCCCCTCCTCCTCCTCCTCCTTGTATGGACTTGGTGATGAAGACTGTCCAGAGCTGGGCTGAATAAATCAACCAGGCCGGTGGGTCCGTATGCGACCTTGCCCTACCCTCCCCGCCTTGCATCCCATCTCCACGGCAGCGGTAATAATGACATCAGCGCAGGTAATATTACCCTTCAATATGACAGCCCCATCCATATAGATAAGAGGGAGATACAGCCGCTACGCCCCGTTACCGTGATCAGTGTCCTTGCCCACAAATTAGCAGAGGCAAACTGTGCCTTATCTGTGATTATAAACACGGCGTAACCCTATATGGGAGGGGTCTGAATCTGCATGAATGAGATAAGCCCCTTCGCAGGGTACTGTGGGGGAAATTCTAAACCAGGATGTTTGTTTCATGTTAATAAAGGGTAATCAACCTGCTCCGTCCCGCCACCCCATTCACAGCCAGGTCGGGTCTCCAGTTCTCTGTTTACCACAGCACGTTGACAACAAGACTTTCCCATGGATATGCTACACTGACATTGTTGATACATAGAAGAAAAAGGCTTTCTCACAAACACAGGGATAATATAGCAAATATACTACGGGTCAAAACCAAATCGGCAGAAACCGATATGAGGATGAACGAAAGGAGCCTGATATCACAATGTTCAGATGTTTTGTTATGATTTGCAACATTGCAGCATTTGGTGGTGTGGTCTTACGCAAGAGGAAAGAGGAAAAATAAATTTAAACTGTAGGGCTTTATCCCTTCAGCTACTCTCTGCCCTGCTACACATCAACAAAAGCCGTGTGTAGATGGTGATTTTCCAGTTCAAACACATGAGGAAAAGGGGGAAGCCTTCGAATTAGACTCAATTCTTCAACCGTTTAACATGCCGGGCATGCCGCTGCAGAAGCATCGAGATGAGAGAGAGGCTCAAAGGGTTTAGTTTGGGTTGCCGAATGAAAAGAGCTGCGCTGGGTGAATGTATATTAATATAAACCTAGAGGATGGCTCTACAATGATTAGTCAAACGATGCTTGAGTGGGTTTGATAAATGTTGTTTTTCAAATCAATTTAGCGTGGCTATAAATGAAACAGCAAGACAGACAATAAGTCACGCAAACTTCATTAGGCTTTCCTATTGTGAGTGTGATTCTAGTAGTAACTTAATTTAACCCCGATACCGTCTATGTGATAATGGCTTATTAAACGTAAAGTTCACTGTGGTTGTACAAATTAATTCCAAGCAAAGAGGAAAAACATTTGGTTTGTTTTGATGTTGTTGCAATGCTTATTTAATTGCTTGACAAAAACAATCAATACATTTTATCATAAAACATGGATTACTGTACGAACTAGAGACTATTTTACTCCATTCAAGGGAACACCTCAAATGATTATTGGTTCTTCAGCCAAAGTAAAGGCTTCAACTGTCCCTGACTGGTTTTTGCCAGAGACCTCAATCTATATGTCATGAAATACGATTTCTTTTGAAGTGACAAAATTTGTCTCACTTATAATTGATCATCTTTTCAGAAAGCCGGAGTCATCCTTTTTGATCAAGGCTTGTGGCTCAATCTATCTGAACCAACCGACCAACTAATTCAAATATGAAAGAATGAAAAAGCAAATAACTCTGATAGGGGAAGTTAAGCTATGAATGAATTATACTTAGATTAACAGAGATCGTAATACCAAACAAAACATTGATAATTATGTTATATATATATATAGATATATTACTGACAAAAAGATATTCTTAAGGATCAACTAAAGACCAACAACTAATCACAGAAACAAGCAAGCAACCAAGCAATTCACATATCACAACATCTTACATGAAAAATACCTGAAAACAGAGAGGCACATGCACACAGCACACCCTAGTTTGGGAGCTGGGGATATGGCTTGGATATGAAGAGACTGTGTCGGAGGCTGCCTCTCAGCACTGAACCGTCTGCTTTGAAGCCATCAGATTTGAAATCATTTGATTTGAAACCATCGTATTAAAGGCCATCTGATTTGAAGCCATCTGATGTAAGGGGTTGTAGGTAGATAGATAGATGTATAATTTATTGATCCCCAGGGGAAATATCTAAATCCCCAGGGAAAACTACAGATAACAGGTATATAAAACCGGAAAGAACCCACCCTAAATTGACACTGTCCGATTTGAAGCCGTCCTCCTACATTTGCTTGAATGTAGGAAATCTCATCTACAAATCTCTCTATTAGTACTGTCTGCCTGTCCCTCTGATCATCCAGAACACACACACACACACACACACACACACACACACACACACACACACACACACACACACACACACACACACACACACACACACACACACACACACACACACACACACACACACAGGGGTTACAGATGGCTTGTGTTAGTGGCCTTGCTCTACAAACAAGCTTCGGAAGACGACAGCATGCCAAAACAGCTCATTAAACGCTATTAGCTAGTCATTTCGGCTAAGTGAATCCCCTCTCGACTCTTTTGGTAAGCAAACAGCCCTTGGGTCACAGCCACATGAAGAAATAAAAGACAGGCAAATTACGCTGGGGCCACTCACCCTAATGGTGCTTATGGGACAGAGAGGATAATGTGCTACTGGTGGTAACGATCACAGAGCAAGATGTGAATCTAATTATGCACAAAGAAAACCAATGTCTTTCTTGTATGCTTGTATAGACATGTCATTGACGCCTACTCCTTCTCAGGGTCAAAACTCTACTAAACAGGAATACCAATGAAATGTGGACGCTAATGGGATGTTTTGGTTGCAGGCTTCATTGTTTAACAGTACTGCAGTTTATTAAATATGTGTTATGTAAAATAATTAAATGTATTGTATACACAATTTTGAGGTAGACCTAAACTTTCCTAAGGTAATTAGTTATTTCATTGTTTATGATATGAATTATGTTGTCTCAATTCGGATATTGCCCATGAGGAGAATAAAAGCATAGGTAATAACAAAGATAATGGTTACATTTAAAATAGATGCCTTTAATATCTCTGCAAAATCTGCAAAACCCAGAAGGTCCTTTGGATATATTTGTTCACCTGACATTGCAAAATACACTGACGTATAAATCAAGCTGCCTCGACGAAGACAGACCATGTCCCAAATGGAGACAAACAGAAGATGAATGTGGCCCACGGTTTTGATAAAGGTCAATTTGGTCAAAGTATGCATCCTTTTGAAGCAGTTACCCCCAGTATCCTGGCTCCATCTGCAGAAATAGAGCTGCTATGTAGAACAGGATCTGGTGGTGCTATTATCTTGTTCTGTGCATGACAATATTTAGAATGCATTAAATCCTTTTCACCATATTCTTCCTGTAGCATCCCAGACCTCACAAACATTCATCTATAACTTGAAGATTTCAACAGGCATGTTGTGTCAGACATGCTGATCAGAGGCAGGTTTAGTGTGGACGGAAGGCCAGAATAGGGAAAGCTTTCAGGAAATAGTGCAAATTACACTGTGCGATTCAAAACACGGGCCTGCATCATGAACAAAGGCGTTGACTCAAGTCCACTCACCGGGACCACATGCCCCACAATTCTGGCAACCTTTACAAGAGGCCAACGCAACATTAACGCAAATGCACTGTGACATTGACCCAGATGAACAGGAAAAGTAAGCCTTTTTTAACATGGTTAACACAGTACCGGATGGGACAATAAAAAGGAAACCAAATCACCACAGGAAAAAAACAAAACAGGAACAAACTAGTCCGAAAAGTAGCAAGAGATTTTTGAGATAGAGGCATCATTCAAAAGCCCAAAGAACCTCACTGAAGAAGAAGAACTCAACTGAACAGCCAAAATAATCTTCCTGGAAATGACCCCTGGCACTCAAACTATGAAGGCCACCTGGGACTGAAAATGTAAGCAAAGGTACCATCCATCACAATAGAAGGTAGTACAACAACAGCAGTGAAATGCTTCTGGTGTCTTTTCTACATCTATAAATAATATTTAAGAAGAAGATCTCGGATTTTGTTGGAGAAAGCATGCAGCAGTTCATCCCTTAACACACATTTCACATTGAAGTAAGTAGGGTTTCTCTTTCCAGTTTACTTTGGGATTTCTATTGGTGACAGAAGCTTAATTTGCTCTTTGTTCTGCAAGCATTGTGTATGCACAGCCTATGGTGTAGAATAGTCTCAAAGGTTTTCTTGTTGAATTGCTAGACAAGGCTTAACAGCATTATAATAATATGATACAATAATTAAATTATTAATACACATTTTCTACGACAGTAATACAACTACCAGCGTGATGCTTAGCCATTAGACTTAACCTTTAAATAGAACCAAACCTTAAAATATTTTGCACAGGGGAGTTATCAGTTTAAAATGTGTTCATTAAATAGCTGTTAACGATTTAATATATGCATGTATCTGGAAGCATTTGTGTCTTCTCTGATTAAATTAATAAAAGGCGCTGATTGTTGATCCAGAAAAGCTGTTGCCATGAATAGTAAAAAGACCAATTATGCCTGCACAGGTCAGAAGGCCAGAGACATACACATCTCCCACATGAGAACATGATGACATTACCCTGCATGCTCTGTCTAATAAGGTTTGGATAAGTCCAAAGATAGGTAAATCCTAGGGTCTATGCTTCCATAACTTGACATATTGGCAAGAAAACCTGGATAATAAGCATGGGGCAAAAGATAGCAGGGATGGGATGAGGTCATGCACATGTGACAGACCATGTGCTAGCTGTGAGTTAACCTATGTAAGGGGGAGCTGAAATAATCAATTGTATATTATTTGTCTTATTTATCTTATTTACATATGAGGGGGAAAAAAAGGTTTATTTTGACACGGTTTTATTCTGACACCAAACAGACAGCTATTTGAATGTCAAGCCAAGACCATCTGTTTTCAGGCATAAACAAGGATGAAGAAGTGGAAAGTAAACACTAACATCTCCGTCACTGGCACAATATTGGTTGTGGCATCGTCAAGATTGGCTACGATCAATATAATTTGTTGGAAATTAAATTAAATGAATTCTACAATGTATTGACAATCATGACGATAAAGTCTCATCTGAGTGCAGTGGCACTGCCTTCTGCACGAACAGGGGTTTAATTAAACTTCCAAACAAGAGTTAAGGATAAAGTCTTCACTACTTAATGCCCCATCAGCCTGCCATGAATGTGAGCACTAGCTGGTGTTATTTACACCAAAGGGGACAGAGTTAAGCTGCCTTGATGCTCTTGGATCTCTAATCAGAGAGATTGTAAATATCGCAGAATAATCCACCCGACTCCTGTAGTGAGTTAGCTTCAGGACTTCAGCCATGAAAATAGAAATAGAGGAAATAGAAAATAAATTAATGGTTGCCTTTTATGATTTTAACCCTGAGACTTAATTGGAATGCAGCCAATAACAAAGAAATAGACCAGCAACCACAACCTAGAAAACCGAGCAGTTATAAGAAAACTCTTCTAAACTTAGCTCATTCCAGATAAATAATTCCCTGCACATCTGATGCATTGATAAAACAGATTGTCCGTTGTGGTGGGGGCTTTCTAAATATAAAGAAGCAAAACATGGATACTGAAGTACAAAAGCAATATCAAACACCATTTGGGTGCTTTGATGTGAATTGTGTGCCTTTGTAGGTAGAATAATTTCCAGATCTTTTTGGTCCAGAGACCAATGCAATGTCCAATTTGAACGATTACAAATTGATTGTTATTTTTTATTTAAATAAAAATAAAAGAATCAAATCACAATAATAGAGCTGGTTAAAAAAGTTCAATGGGTCAGTCTGAGAATCTTACAGTCGCTATGCATATATTTCTGGGTTTATTCACAATGTGCGTATACTGAGGAAGCCTTTAGGCCAAAACCTCTGCTGAAAGGATTAAGTTCAAAGGCAGGCAGGAAAATTACTCACAGATTCAAAGTCTTCAACGGCACAGCAGGCCCTCTTAAAGTGGCACGACTTCAGCAACTTTCACATGCACTGTGCTGAGCTTTCTTACAGCCTTTCCCAGTCGTGGCCACAGCAGGGCTCTCCTTCAATCCCAGTGAGCATTGTAGATCTTGGCGATGTAAGCAATTTAAAAAACACTTCTATGACCTGTTCTTGTGTGTACAAAGTTTTTTATATGCTTCATACACTGTTCACAAAGACCCAGAAACATGTAAAAACTATGTTGAGCTGTGTGGAAAAAAAAAGAGAACAATCTGTTGCAATATGATACAAAATATGGTTCATCCTGAGACATTGCAACGCTCGTGATTTTGAATGGTGATGTTTTTTGTACATTAAAATAAATAAAATCAACGTGTATCCATGATCCTGTAGTTAAAACCACCTAGCTAATTAGTTAAATACCTTTAATGTAGCCTATACATCCAAACCCTGCATAAACAACTGCAAAAACACCTGGCAAAACTGCACAAATTAAATCCGATAATCTTTGTGGAAGAATACTGACTATTCACGCAACCAAACGCTACAAAGGTGGAGTCTGTGTAGCAGGTAAAGAACCGCGTTCCAACACCCATATGTGAACCGTGTGTCCCATGTCCCATGTATCTCGACCCTAAGAGCTTCACTGGACACTAGCACACTACCATACTACCATACACTACCTCAGTGTATGGTAGTGGCCTTACAGTGAGGCCCCAATGGACAAAATTATTTATGTGAGGCAGACTGCTCCATTGACATTGAATTGGACCAGATAATGTGTCCGTAGGAATGTTGCATATATCTTACATATACATACTGCATATCACTGTTCCAAGGACCTGGAACAGTTTATATGCAAAAAATACCACAAACAATGTATTTTGTAAAGGTGCTTGATTTTCAGTGTCATGACCCATGATCGTTACACCACTATATTGAGCGGCAAAAGACCCCGTTGTATATCTCAAAAAATTGTTTTTGAACAAAGTGCTAGGCACCACGTTTACCATGTTAACAATGTAATATTAGTCACCTCTTCCCATTGTCTTAAATGCTCTTGATTTGTAAAAAAAAGCTGTGTTTATTTTATGATGATTTAAAGCTATATTCTGAAGCTGAATATATAGGATAGTAGCCTACTTTACTTGACCCAACACCAGATAAGTAGCCTACTTTATACGCCAGAGTGGTAAAAAAAAAAAACTGTACACATTTATTGTTGAGTGTTTATTTATAAATATTTATTCACACTGGGACTGATAAAGGTGGAATGAAAGCACATTGATCAAACCATTATGTTTGATGTTTGTGCCATGAAGGCAATGCATTTAAGTTTGCATTGCCTCTAAGTTTGAAATACCTATATGACAAACCCAAAATCATTCGATTTAAAGTGCCTTGTTGATATAAGCAACACTTAGTAAAATGGTTTTATTTTAAACAATAACAGTAACCCTACCGCAAACTAGGAATTCATTGGACAAAAGCTTGTGTATTCTCCCAGTCAAAGCAAATCCTAGGCAAATAAAAACACATTTTCTGTTAATCTTCTTTCCATTCAGTTGGTCCCTTTCTTTTTATTAAAATGGGACACGGGTGGAATAAACCACTTCTAAAACACAGATCTGGGACTTTAGACACACTATCAAACCTATTGTTTGTTACTGACTTAATAAGCAATTCTGAATTTCTGACATACACTAACATATATACAACGTATAATGACTGCAAACTTCAAACTTGAAATACAAATTTCCCTGATGTTTGCAATGACACAATAATACATTTGTAGATGCCTTTTAACGTACCACTAACTGTTATACTAATACTAAATATTACTGGTGATTATTGTAAAACCATTAGCTGAAGACAGAATGAGGGAACAATAGAAAGGTATGACAAATTAAATCTTCACAGGGCTCTTAAAGATGGGTTTAATATATCTTGTAACCTGCCTCATTAGAGCCCTTGTCTTTTGTGATGGTCATCCATCACACCCCAATGTCACACAGGTCCAGACCATCTGAGCCCTGCTAAGATCATATTGATCCAGCATGTAGGGCTACCTGGATTTCAATTAGCACGTCCACATTCTATTATGGTCTTTTTTCTTTTTACAAAACCACAGTGGGGCACAGTCCAGAAAAGACAACCAGTTTAATAGAAAATGTGCTCAAACCAGGATGCCCTATATATATATTGTGACTGATCATAATATCTGTCGGAAAAAAGATTGATGCTTGAGGTTCTCCTGAAGACAAGATAGTCCATCTTCGGAATACCAAAAGCTCTAAGATAACGTAAGAGAGTTCAATTGATAACAATAGGATGTGATACTGCTGACAATTATTTTCTTGGCTGTGAAAGACTTAAAAATAAAGTATATCTTGCCAATTACCCTTGGAAAGTTTAGTAAAGATATAAAAAAAATGTATCCTGTATGTTATTAAAAGAACAACCCAACAAACAACAACATTGAACCATTAAAAAAACATTTGGTAGTTGTGTTTGGTTTGTGTGTGTATGTTAATGTTAAAACAGATCAAATGAACTCCAATGAAATCCAAATAAACTTTGGATTGTCACACCGCGTTAAGCCATGAATAATTATGACATTTCAAATAATCTCTATATTGGCAGATAACACATTTTGCCAAAGTATGTCAGCCACAAGCAAGCTTTCTGACCCGACTATTTGCAGGATTCCCCCGTCATGTTCTGTGATGACTTGAAGCAAATCATATTCCAAGAAATAATAAATGAATATTGAGCAGAATATTTTAATCACAGATAACAAATAATAATGTGTTCTTCAAGGCAAGTCTATTTGAACACATTGTAAACAATGTTAATACACAATCCTCAGTGGCGATAGGCATTCTATTGTCTGTTAGCGTAGACCACAGAATAGAATAAATAATGTCTAATCCTCTCATTCGGTTGGTTTATTACTGCTGCATCATGTGTATATTGAAATCGCAGAACAACAATGCATGTTCATTAGACTGATAGTGTTTTCTAATCTCACTCAATTTGACTTTTCATATTTTTTACAATGCCTTAAAATTACCATTTAGTGGCTGCGCTGAAACAATTTTAATGTTTTATAGTGGCAGATACAACAGGGAATTGTTTTTGTTATTTGTAATTAGTTTCACTTAATTGTAATACCCAGATAATAGATATTCCCATGTATAACCAGGAAGTATCAAGGAAATTATAATTTATTCTAATGTTGTTTCTCTAGTGTTTTAACTGTTTACATGTAAATACAAGGTTCAGCATTTGTGAATGGGTGATTTAGAACTCTTATGTGGCAGAACAACATTAACACCCAGGCTGCAAAATGTAAGCCCAACCTAATCCACTTTACCAGGGCAAGCCATTAAGAATTTAACAATAACAACATAATCACAGCAACAGAGATTTAATGGGCCGATAGGGTTGAAAGAGGACAGCAGTTCAGAGAAGCTGTTCTTGGTTTTGTTTAAGATTTTTTACTCTATTGACAAGGTGATGATAATGATCACTATATTTTGTTACCCCCCAAAGAATGGTAGAAATTACTAGATTAACTTTTAGACACCTGGATGAGTGCCCTTATTTGTGAAGAAGAGCAGAGAAATATCCTGCTTAGTTATTTAATCCTGCTTAGGTAGTTATTCATTCTAATGCAGGTGGACTTCAGGGCTCAACCTAAAGGGGTGAGCGAGTCCTAGGCAGTCCTAGTAGCCCAACAATTGCCAAACATAAACAGGACTGAAATGATACAGCCATGCTGTGTCTGCACTGGTCCCAAGGGAGAACAGAAGGGTCAATGTCAAATAACTCTAATGCACCAAATGAACTTAGTTATTTAGAGGGGAACACTGAACCAGTGGTCTGGCCCGGTGGATTTAATAATCATTGCATTTCATTTTGGTAACCTCACTTCTGAATTACCCCTTTGCATAAAGAAAGTCCAAACCAAGGTGCAAACAAGCACAATAAGCCAACATGTGACTGCCTTCCCTAAGGATAATGTTGAGTTGGCAGACTCATTCTCACACACCATTAATATACACCACTACTTAGTCTTTATTCAACACTGAACAAAGACATCTGACAAAGAAAGATTAAAAATGTTTGTGCTGGTGCTGAAAGCAAAATCAGCCATAGGGCCTAGTCATTCAGAAGCATTCTAAATCTATTCAATATCCCTGTGGCAATCCTTCCTCCTTGGTTTTCAATGGGAATTCACACGGGCCCTGTTCTCTCACTAATTGCTTATTTTTTTGCCAGGGCAAAATGATGGCTGATCTCAGGGGGGAACAGATGAAACATGTAATAAATAAAACTCCAACATCCCTATAAGGCACTGATGAGTGCCGCTCAACCTTGAAAGTCATTTGACAGCCTTGCTGACTAGTACCAAGGGGACTGTATGCTCAACTAGCATCATAAAACTATCACATTATTTTCACATTATGATAAGACCAAATATAAGACGAGTTAAAGCTGTCAGTCTTGCAACTGTATATGCAAAATGTGTTTTATTTAGGAAAAAACACAAATATTAAATTAATATAAAAGAAAATATTAAATTAGAAAAATATATAAAGTCAAACGACTGATTGCTACGCCACTATATTTAATGGAAAAACACATTGGCTGTTAGACTGTTAGAGACCACTTTAATGAACCAGTAGTTGATAACAGGTTCCTGACAGTATAGCTAATGAGCAATTATTTAAGTATTGTCCCTGACTTACGACTTGATTTACTAAGAATTGGGTGGTACATGGTACATAATCAATAACTTAGCTCTCCATAAGTTATGATTATTGTGTACATACAGAGGTGCCTCATATGTTAGAAGCAATGCTTGTGTACAATTCACAAGTTTCTCCTTGGTAAATTATGATCTGAGCATATGAGACTATTAACACCCACAACACACACACTTCTTGAAAACACTTGTAAACGTACCTGCTCCCTTTCCCTTGAGTGCAGTCAGTGTGTAAGTTGTTGATCTAAAACCCATCTAATTAATTATTCAAGGGTATTATTTTCTACATTGAATCTATTTCTTGCATCAGCGATGCCAATAATGGCTCCCGGAGGATTCCTGAGGTGCCATACTTTGGTGTTCCTTGATATAGAACGCATCGGCGTCATGAAAGTGTTGCAGGCAGCATCAATACACGTACACATACACACACCGAGACACATACACACAAACACCGATGTAGCAAAGGATAGCCTTGTTCAATGATAGCCTCTGCAATGTAAAAGTTCCGACATTGAATAAAGTATCAGCTAACATAAAGGGCCCATGTACAAACTCAATTCACCCCTTACAGCATAGCTGTCAAAGTCAAGGCCCGCGGGCCTACTCCGGCCCGCAGTGTAATTAAATTTGGCCCTCCAGACAATATCTAATGTCTATCAGAACTGGCCCACCGGTATATCGCATTTCAGCGTTAACGCATTGACGCGCGTTTTGCCGCGTCAACTCTGGCACGTCAACTCCGGTAGCCCGTAATCCCATACCACCCTCCCCCCCTGCTCTGCCAACAACTCCGCCAGCCTGTAATTCCGTACCAACCCCACCCCAAACCCCCCCCCGTTATAATGCAATGTCCCCAATTAATGTAATGTAATTGGCCCGCAACTTTGTACAAGATTTCAATTTTGGCCCACTGTATATTTGAGTTTGACACCCCTGCCTTACAGCATGGAGGAGAAGCTCCTGGCCAGACTGGTCCTGTATTGCCTCCAGTCTTGTGTAACTTGTAATCTAACTCATTGACCATTTGGCCTAAATGCACTGCCACTGTAATGGCTTATCTTCAGCAAATTAAAGCAAAACCTATTGAGAGTTTATATTCGTATTCATCATGATCATATAATGAAAAGGCTACAACAGGTCCTTAGCTGAGTTATCTCTGATAAGAGAAGGTGAAGGACTATGGTTGACAACAAAATAGGTTATACCTGATGATGCCAATCTGAGTGATTAGCAATCGTTTCAAGGTTTGTTAAATTTTGTACAATTTGTATTTGTATTCTACGATTTGTTTGCCGTTTAAGAGTCTGTCAGCAATTTCAAGTTGAAGACAATGGTATCAATTCTTGGAAGTGTTCATTGAACATTTGTGGTCAATAAAAGGATGAGGATGTTGACAAATCCGAGGGACCCAAAGGGCTTCAGTGACAAGCAAAATGCCAAACGGAAAACAAGACATTGCTTGCTTTGTCTGTAAACGTCAATGTTAAACTGTGTGGATGTGGACGAGAGATTCCTTTCAAAACATGTTCTGGTGGTGCAATACCACGGGGGAGAAGTAGTGTCGTCTGACAAGCCTTACTGCTATACTGTAGTTGTCATTTTTTTTTGTTGCAAGTACTGATATTTGTGATTCTCACCCTTATCCATGCCCTGCGCCACTGAACACTCTCACAGCTGTGGTTTGTAGTGCAATTTGACATTGTGTGACAGCAATTTGAACCCTAACCCTAACAAAAAAATTGAAATTGAAGCATCCAAAGCAAAGTACCAAATAATAATAACAAATATTTTTGTTAAATATAATTCTAAATAAAGATTAGATCATTCTAGAGAGGTGGCCACCAAATATTACCTACCTAAAGATAACAACAAAATATATTGATTTAAATTTTCCTTGGTTAGACACATAATCTAAGACACAAGTGATACATTCTCTTATATTACTACAAACAACGTAACCATCCATTAGGCATGCTGTTTGATAATTAACATCTTGAATGTCCCTTCAATCCATGTGATGATTATACTTTAATAAAAATATTTTTTTTATTAAAATAATAAAATAATAATAAAAAAAGGTATGCTAAAAAAAATAACACAGCATTACTATTTACATCAGCTGCGATGCGAATATGCAGGAAAAAAGATCTTACCATCTTACTATCATAATCGCGCCGGTAAAAAGACGGATGGAGTTCTCAACTGTATAGCCTGGTGAAGACGCGCTTACGCTCAGTCCTTTTACCAAAATATCCTATGGAACATTCTTAAATTATACTGTAGTTGTTTAACTTTGAAATTCAAGTGTTAAATTGTGTTGCGAATGGCTGTTTGCGGATGAGTGGGTCAATGAGCAGTGGGTGTGTTTTGGAGACGTCAGTTTCCCTGTTCAATAACTGAAATAGGCTATCACCCTTTTCATAGAAAGTTGGTATCCAAAAGAAAACTGTTGTGATACAACAGCACACCTTCATAATATCAGCAATCTATATTCACGTACCGCAGAGCAAGTAAACATTGGCTTGTTGCGCCGACCTCCATCGAGATGAACGATCAATACATATAACAGATAGAGATAATTATAGGTCTATGATTGTAGTTTACCACTACGGATGGTCATACTCTCCTTGTGATCACTCACACTGATCAGTGATTTAAGTATTGATATACCAAGTGGACAAACATTTGAATGCTATTTTGAATATAACATATACATATAACATTTATATTGGTTTCCGCGCAAAGTATATTTTCTATGCCTCGGTAACTATCTTTTGAACTAAAATGAAAAAGCATTCTTGAAACTGCAGGTACAAAATTTAACAATGACTCATGTGAACATAAATTTGAAAATGATCTCTTCCCCAATATTAACTGTGGTAAAGAAAAACTGTGCAATGTCAATTTCCCCCCCAATAATGGCTGCCATAAATAGATGCTTGTTTCATTTAAATGAAGGGGACAAATAAATCAAATGTCCCATTATCGTGGGCTGATTATTTCTGAGTGTGTTCTAAACAATGTTTTTCGCGAGAATTGGCACCAGTCTGCATTCCACACAATTCCTGCACAAGAATTACATTGTTATCGCCGTAGCATGGAATGAGCAGTTAATTTAGAGAAAAATAAATGTTTTGAAAGATCACAACAGAATTACATGCATGTGTGAAGACAGATGAGTAAGGTGGTGGTGGTGGAGAGGTGTGTGTGTGTGTGTGTGTGTGTGTGTGTGTGTGTGTGTGTGTGTGTGTGTAGTATAGAGAGAGGCAGGATCGGGAAAGATGGTGTTTATAATAAAGGAAATGGGAAACGGACAAAGCCAACCAAAACTTGGTCCAATTTTAATATACAAAAGGTATATTAAAAGTAGCTCTGGTCTATTGTAATTTAAACTGAAGCACTGTTATAGAAATTGGATGATGAAAGTGGTGACCTCAAGACTCACCTGGAGAAGACTACAGCTTTTTATCTCTCCTTCACGCATAAAGACTCATTTGCATCACAGGAGCAACTGTAATGCTAAGAATTTGAAGGTATGAGTAAAATGTGAACATCTAGACACATTTTGGACAGCTGTACTGCAGCCCTATCTGAATACTTGGCAGAGCTCTTGCAACGTAGGCTGTGAATCAGCAATGGAAATGCAGTAATAACACAGTAGCATGCAGAACAGTTAAAAAACTGCTCTGTAACATTTTTAAAGCTGTATCTTTGAAATTCGACTTCCAGTGCATTGATAAAAAGAGTCAATAATTGTATATTTAAGTCTGCAGTCAGGCAGAGAGGAGATTAGATTGAAACGGCTCCTGTATTTAGCTCCAACTTTATGCATCAGTAACCTTAAGAGCTACTAAGAATAAGCTGTATAACATACCCCCAAGTGTGTAGTCTCTAGTTGACCCCTGGTGAGATGCGAGAGCAGTGAGGGATAAACCATATAGGGATCTGTGTAGAAAAAACCCATCCATTCACCAAGGAAACAACCTATACCCCTCATTTCTTACTCATCAAAATATTAAAAGGTGGCCAAAGGCATCTGCAATTGTGCTTAGCACTGCACCTGCCTCGGGCAAAGTGACTCAAGCCCACTGACCCCTCTCAAAGCCTTAAATGGTAGTTTACTTTGAATAAACTCTGAAAAACCAAGGACTGTCTTCTGATGACAACACACAGCTTACCCTTAAGGAGAATGTACACCGGTTCCCACACGGAAGCAGGCTGGGGCACGGCAACGTGTGGCTCCAGATCACGCACGTCTTCCATACCGTATCTGGTCCAGATTGGCCTTTACATTGACCAGGCCAAGGTCAACCAAACACAAGAGAGCTCTGTTCAAAAACGGTTACTGTCACACACACGCACGCACACACACAGACACAGACACACACACACACACACACACACACACACACGCACACACACCAAGAGTGCCCTCTGCTGGGGACAGACAAGTTCACCTCCCAATCCACTACCCAGGTTTAGCAGGAATAGCCTGAGGGCGTTGGATCAGAAAACAAGAATCTCAGTAACATTCATTAACAGAATAACAAATTTAAAGTTGAACTGTCCTCTTACCTGGAACTTCTTTGCATCAAACTCAGAGAGAGCAAACTCTTTGAAGTAGGCCATGGCATTCATCAAGAGATCTAGAAGCGATTGGAATTATACAAAAACATAAAAATATAAGAAATTAGATTTTTCATTTTGAAGTGAGGTATCATGGACAAGTGAAGAACACAAAACGCTAGGGACCCATGGCAGCAATAGTGGCACTGCCATGCCCAATTGATCTGTCTCTCAAATATACGATCAGTCTCGGTTCGGTCCCGATATGGAGCTTACTCAGAGGACAGGAAGACTTTGATTTGTTAGCTGAACATAACTAAGTTTGATGAGCCATCATAAGTTATGTTATCACGAGGGAATCATGAGGAGGCATTCCGACAGTTGGTGCCAGCTAAGCAAAAACATCCACACATCCTTTCCCCCCCCCCCCCCCCCCCCCCCCCACACACACACACACACCTTTAATCTTAATCGTGAGCAACCTGAGGGGCTTGGAAATGATGCAAATATTCACGCCGCTACCCCCCATGAATTTGAGATAGTCTTGCATTATGCAATGGCATGGCTACTGCTCCATCTAGTCACCTCCCTGGCTGCGACGGTACTGAGTGATTGTGTGCGTGGCTAATAAATATTGTAGAAGGCTACATTTTTGACCATCTACCCTATTGCATAAATCACGACTCTTTCCCGACCCACATGATCAAGGTTTCAATTGCTACTGACTGCACGGCTGCCTGCCCCATGGATGTATAATAAGAACTGTCCCCTCTTGACTCCTGCAACTTTTAATGTGGTCTGAAGGACAAATGTCTGTTTTTCCTGCCTTGCTCTCAAGAGACCAATGAGGGAGGAAATGTTGCAAATGTGTCACTTCAACCTTGACAGTCAATATGACACATTTTAAGGAATTAATGTGTAATATTAAGACCTAGGTTAATGTCAGGCAGGTAAAAGTTTGTTATCTTCAAATAAAAGGAATGACGTTAAAAGCAAATAACCAAAATGTCTCCCAGCATGAATTACCTTGTTGTCTTATTTTTAATAAGACAACAAAAAAATAAAAACAAAACACTGACCAGCGAACAAAAGTTATATCTTACAAGGTATATGTTTTGTTAAATACTGAGACATTAGTTGGACGCCTGCCTTTTAACTACCGTGTTTCCATCCTTTTTCACTATGCATATCTTTGCACTTTTTTTCAAGTTGTTATCGCTGATTATCTGGTTAAAGTATGCATCTCATCCTTAACAGATGCCTGTAGGCCTACATCTTGACATGTGGGCGATACAAGATTTGTACAAGAAAATATGAGTCTTCCACCCCCGCACAACTATGACCGCGACGCCAGCAACATGTCACAGTTTATGTAGGGATAATGTGTAGAACGCCGGTCATTATTTTCGATAATGGCCGGCGTTCTATACATTATCCCGCTTATTACACGGCTACTTGCGAAAACGAAAAAATAACTTCACACAGTGCGTGTTTTTACAATTCATTTGTTACCATTCGTAGTGTTGATCAGCAGAGAAATAGTTCGCCAAAAACGTTGACGTCGCTTAGCAACCGAAAACGCTAGGGTTGATAAGTTACCGGACTACTTGCGGGGTGATACGAAAGACGTGAATCAGAGGCAAAAAAAATCCACTTTCCTTGACAGCGGTCAATTATGCTAAGCAACGGTCAATTACCAAAAAGGAATTTACCGCCGAAATCGGGAAGGCCGATTCAAGTGAACGGAGCGTTCCCCAGCATTGAGAAGAGCCGTGTAATAAACCGTTATATCTTTCTACGCCGGTAACGTTAGCCCGCTTCCCGCCCTTTTCAACATGTGCAATCGGCGGAAAAGAACACCGAAGGCTTGAAAAGATCACCGACGGCTTTGACGACGGCCGATCGCACATCACACACAGAGCAGACTCAGGTCACCGAGCTCGCTAGACTGTCCGACGACCGATAATCTGGTTGGTGTGTCAGGGCCTTTAATCACACTGATCATTACCCATCCGTGTAAACCCACCCGTCGACGGTACGGTGAGGAACAGCTCTTGTTTGCCCCAAGGTTTATTTCCACGTAAGGGATAAATCACCCACGGGAAATGCGGACGTAATCATCCGTGCGTAATCATCCGTGCTGAGGGTAGAACTTTTCTGCCATCAGCGATGGGGGAATCTCGGGTAATTGTGGGAGAACTTCTGGCCCTGTGCCTTGAGAGGATTACAATGGAAAACGCATTGGCCACAGAGCTCGGTAAGACACGGACTGAGGGGGAGGAGGACACACGGGGTTTCGCTTTAAGTTCCTCCGTGGCATAAATTATCGATAAAAGGGCCAAATGCCTTAGGAGCACTAATAAAGGCCTAAAGGTCCCAGTGCACACTCTGGAATTTTGAAAGTCTCCTGGTTAATGAGTTCTCGTTAGATGAACCCATTGATTATAATCGTGTGCGTAGTAAAGAAGGAATGGTTGGAGAAACCCTAGTCGGAAGTGCCTGCAATAGCATACCTTGAAGCGCGTAGTCTATTCCAGTTTTTTTATTTCAGTGATTTCGTTCTTCCATTTGGACCTGTGTTTCTTCGTGGGTGACCGTAGCGTGTAGATTGGCATCAATACATTGATGATTGAATCGTGGTCATCATTGATCATTGATAAACATGTTTCATGATCGACACCAGAGTGCACGTCACACACCTGTTGTTTTCTCTACCATCACCCCTGTCCAGAGTTTGTTGAAGTTGTCAAAAGCTTCGAGTCAACCAGAAAGAAATGGCTTCACACGGAGCTAGAGATGAAGAAGTACAAGGAGCTCCTCGTCAAATCAGATGTCGCCAAGGCGGCTCTGGAGGTCAAATTGAAACACGCGAGAAACCAGGTGGACGTGGAGATAAAGAAGCGCTATAAGATTGAGGCAGACTACCAGTACTTGGTGAGTTGGTCGCACAGATCGATAGATTTCAGCCTCCAAACGTTCAACTGTTGCATTAACATAGTGATAAAAGATAAATCATGCTTAGAAAATCTCAGAACCATGGACCTGTTTAACCATCTGGGGATTTATTTTCAGGGTTTCTGTTTTCCTGATGTGGTTAATGAAAACCAAATAACTAAAGGTTATTAAATAAGTAGGGTTGTTGGATCTCAGGGACACAGCTGTTCTGTGGAGTAAGCCCTGCAGCAATGCACAAGGACACTTCTGCCTTTTTTCTATTGTCATTGCAGCATCAAATTATTTGCTGTTATTTTTGTGTGTGTGTGTGTGTGTGTGTGTGTGTGTGTGTGTGTGTGTGTGTGTGTGTGTGTGTGTGTGTGTGTGTGTGTGTGTGTGTGTGTGTGTGTGTGTGTGTGTGTGTGTGTGTGTGTGTGTGTGTGTGTGTGTGTGTGTGTGTGTTCTCTCACACGCCACTGCATGACTTGCTGTTGTCTCGTCCAGGAGCGACAGATGCAGCTAATGTGTGACATTCTGGTCCATGACGGCAAATCCAGCGCGTGTCTGAACGACGAGCAGAAATCACTGCTGGCCACTTTTGACCACAAGGGAAAGGGATCCAATGTCACCCTACTTAGGAGTGGTAAACGGTAAACCACTTCTGTTTTCGTTATTGTCTTCCGTTCAAAAACAGAAGGGGGGTTTTCTGATTTGAAAATCGATTGCTTACATGCTCAGTTCTTGTTTTCCTTAAGGTTTTCCATCATCGACGAGTCGTCTTTCCTGTCACACTCCGACATCAGCTACGATAGAACAGACGACGACCTGGTTTGTTCACTGCTCTGTTGTGGACATACTTTATCTTTTAAAGAGATCTGCCTTTTGGTCGCATGTAAAAGTAGACAACCTAAAGAAGTTATCTCAAATGTAACGCTTGCCATCTGACTCTGGATCCAACTGCAGGACCTCGACACCACTGTGATCAAGCCCCTGAGGTCCAGAGCTCGGGAGAAGAGGGTAAGCACTGCAGCAATGCACCGTAGGCCAACGCTGGGTTAACCCTTAAGGACAACATGAGGTCACACAATGGCACAGTGAGATGTTTATAAGGTAGAAGGTAGTCAATTGAAAGATTATTGTAAAAAAGTTGATTTAAAAACTGAACGACGTAAACCAACCGACTAAAACGGATTATTGCCTGCTGGCAGGTTTAAGACTTGTATAGTGGTTTCCCCTCTCTCTCTTTATTTGGCCTAGTCACATATGAACATGTGTGACTGTGCTTTAAAAGATTTCCATGTCTTTATTTGTTCTGACGTGTGTTTTAGAGGTCATCCATGGGACCAATGGCAGTAGCGGCGTCAATTGGTCATCGAGGAAGACTGGGAAACATCTCTGAGAATGTTCCGGAAAGAAAAGCTTTGGAAAAGGTATTTTTTATTTTTTGCAGCGTGGCTTGCATGCACGAATAATTAAAAGTACCTGGGGCTTCATTATGATTATCATATTTTCGTAATTTGGTCAACCTTATTTCGTTATTTTGAGACTATTAGTTTTCTAGTATTTTTGCTCATGGTGGTTGACCATATGGATAAAAACTAATTCATGTGGTTCACTCTTTGGATTTGGGTGGAAGAAGGCGTGCAAACAAAATTCAATTTCAGCAAAACTGTTGGGTGGAGGTAGATTTATACACACTTTTGCTGTATTTTTATTTTCTAGATGGTAGGAGAATGTACCATAGGCTATAAACATATATATAGAACAAGGGGGACAAGGCCTACATAACCCAATGGCCGCCACCAACTCACACACGTGTCTAATATGTCACTGTGTTTAACAAAAGATTAGCCTGGTCCCTGGCGTGACGAGACCTCACAGTGATTTAAGAAATGTTATTCCGCCCCCAATGAATTCGGGCACAGCGAGATGTCTGTTCCTATTTCATGGCTCATCCATCATATCTTGGTCCACTGTTGGTGACACCCTCCCTCCCTGTGCAGACAAGCACACCTGTGTGCTTGGCCAGAAATCCATCTGGACCACAGCCCAAAAGCTGGTCTCCGCCATTGGCAGATTGCCTGTGTACATTCATACACGCCCATACGGTCCCCGTTATTTAACCATGACCACTCTGTTCAATTTTTAAAGTATCTCCCTGACATTCCCGAGTTCACCTGCCCGGCCTCCACGCACGCCAGCTCCAGCCGCCTGGCCCCCGGTCAGCCTGTCGTCCTCCAGGACGCGGAGACCCTTGTGGAGGCGTCCCTCACGACCCCGGAGAACGGAGGCCAGGTTCGGATGGTGATCGCCATCACCCAGAAGACCCCGGAGAAGGGCGCCAGGACCCTGTCCCAGGAACGCCTGGGCAGTGTCGGAGGTGAGGGTGAAGTTGGGCTGCCGGCCGCAGTGTAAAGGTCCCACGACATGCCACCAGGTGTGCGTGTGATTAGCCGTTACAAGCCGTTTTGACAATGTGCTGCTTCTGATGTCACAGGTGGGCGTGTCCACCTAGATGTATGACGGATAGATGAGCAGGGTTTATACCTGGTGGTACAATATTTCCCCTTTAAGACCAATTCATTTTATGAACCGCGGGTGTTGGGCTGTAGATCCGGAGACCCGTTTCCCTGGATGTATACCAGAATGGCTTTCGCAATTTATTGATGTTCCTCCGCTTCTCCTCAGAGCAAACCTCTGTGTGGGGGCCTGACGATGAGACGCTAGCGGAGCCTGAAATCCTCGCAGAGACTAGGGTGACCCAGGCCAACGTTTACCAAGGGCCCATCTACACGCCCACGCTGGAGAGATCCCTGAAGCATGTTTTCCTCTCCAAAACGGTATGAACACACTTGACACACGCATGCAACACACACAGAAATAGTTTAGAAATAATGAGGGTTTTCTTTTTTCGTGATACCAAATGTATACAGGGTACTGCATAATCTTGGTTGTGGTAATTGTATTTTGGATTCATTTTGACAGAAGGAAGAATGGCAGTGTTTCTAAACGTCTTTGCTTTTCATTTTGAATCACAATGTTGCATTTCATTACAAATTTTTTTATGTTTTTAAGAACAAACCCACGTACAATTGGCAGCTCAGTCTCGGAAACGGGTCTGTGATTTGCTGAAATGGTTGCCGGGCGAAGCTGTGAAAAAAGACCACCTTTCTTTCAGGTGATCCGACCAGAGACGTGCGTGCCGTGCGGCAAGAGGATCCGCTTTGGGAAGATGGCGCTGAAGTGCCGGGAATGCCGCGTGGTGGCCCATCCGGAATGCAAGCTAAAATGCACTGAAGGCTGCTCGCCTTCCACCACGCAGAGCAAGCAAGCGGTACTGCTGTCTGTGAAAGCCCTGGGCCCATGCAACACTGAAGCATTCTAGGGTATATTATAGGGTACAAATAGGGGAGGCGATAACATCCAAGACCAATTTCAAATCCCCTAATCCCACTGTATCAGAAGATTACGGGATGACTCCAACTATATCGCATCGGATTCTAGTTTTAGTTCTCATTCTTTATCTGATCTTCGCTTCAAAGTAATTTATTCTAAGTAATCTGATTCCATGAAAAGTATTCAATGAGCCGTTTCCATTTTAGACCATTTTGACGCAAGATTAAAAATGTTAGGTATTGTTTCCCACCCCAGACCTGTTCCAATATTCATTCATACATATTTTTCGGGCTGGATACGGTTGTGTTGGCATTCCACTCAGCCTCAGGTGGGCTTGGATTCATGGACTTTATTTTTTTATTTTAAGGACACTTTGGACAGCTTTGCGCCTGCGACTCACCCGAGGATCCCTCTCTTGATCATACAGTGTGTGAATGAAATCGAGAGAAGGGGACTTGAAGAAGTAAGTTAATTTCATCGCTCAATTACAACAAATGGTTACTTCAAAAAAGTACTTACTTGTAGTACATTTTGGAACGCATTTGAGTTTGCTGCCACCTACACGCTTCAAAATGACCAGTTTAATAACATGGACTTATCGGGTTTGATGTGCTACTGTAAAGGCCACCTGCCTAATCCCAGATTTGAATAACATTGCCTCATCCACAACCATCCAATCCAACAAGGATGCACCTGCCTGAGCAGGAAGGGTCTAAAGCTATCACAGCTGCAATGTGGCCCATCCTTTTTTCTTTGAAGGTCCCATGACATGCCACCAGGTGTGGTGTGATTAGCCGTTACAAGCCGTTTAGAAAATCTGTCTGTTATGACATCACAGGTGGGCGTGTCCACCGAGATGTGTGCTGGATAGATCAGTCCACCAGCCTACCCAGTGGACTGTAGCAAACGTTGCTCATCTATCCGTCACACGTCTAGGTGGACACGCCGGCACGACAACAGACAGATTTTCAAAAAGGCTTGTGACGGCTAATCACGCTACAACTGGTCATGTCATGGGACCTTTAAAGAAAAGGAGACTGTGTTCCCTTCCTCTGACACCTCCCCCTGTCTCGCTCTGCAGAGAGGCATCTACCGCGTCCCGGGGGGCGACCGGCTGGTGAAGGAGCTCAGGGAGAAGTACGTCCAGGGGAAAGGCTCCCTGATGCTACACAAGGTGGGCGAGATCCACGTTGTGTGCGGCCTCCTCAAGGACTTCTTCCGGAAGCTGAAGGAGCCACTAGTCACCCACAAGCTCCACCGGAACTTCATGCAGGCGGCAGGTAGGGTCTGGATCGTGGCAGCAGGTCACGGTTTAAAAACGCCCGGGAAAGAGGGGAAAATCCGTCTGTGAAAGCGCCCGGACATTCAGCCAGGCTCTGATTGTTGTATGAATATCATCATTACCCATGACCAAGCAGAGATGGGAATAGCCTCATGATTTTGTCTTGGTTGAATTTGTGCACAAAACGATGAATGTCAAGAGCTGTGAAAATGTACCACGGCTCCATAATCAGCCCTGCAGTTAGTCATCTTCACGATTGCAGGCTTATCCTATTATCACCAGCCTATTTTCCTGTGATTGTGGTGTCATTTCAGATAATTGATGCAAGCTTTCTAGCGTTCCCAAGATGACACTCAGTCGACATTATGTTAAGCACTGAAAATGTTTAGATGCACATGAACAGAAGAACGCTTGACTAGAGGTATTTTGTTTTTTATATTCTGAATAGATTATATTTGATGTGCCGTGCCTGTTCCCAGGGCATGGGTATGAAGTTAATTTTTTGGATGCTAAATTTCCTTTTTTAACCAAAAATGGTCAATGACTGCAATACATAAGCTCATTCCATTGCCACCCAACCCGCTGGTGTCCTAGCAGCGAATGAATTGAATCAGGCACGTCCTGTGTGCAGTTTGAGAGTATTTTTTTTTTTTATTCCTTCCCATACATGCTTTGTCGAGGTGATTTGTGGCGACATTCCCATAGTTTACTAAACGGAAGTAAAAACTGCCACGCCACTTGGCTGTGCGGCCTGGAGACCGTACTTCCTTGTCTAGTTGAGGCATTCATCACACAGCAGTGGTTAGTGCCTTCTCATGCTGGGGTTACATTTGGCTGGGTCGAGCCGGGCGACAAATACACTCTGCCCCCAGCATGCAAAGTGGTGACATAAACAAAACACTGGAGTGGACTTATCTTCTATGGTACTATAACTTAGATTACCAGAATGAGCACATACTGCTCTTGGGTGCATTTTCCTATCTAGACATGACAGGACCCAACCCGTTACTCCTGCATATTGCTCCTGCAGCATATTCGTGGTGGATGCGTGAACGGAGTGTGTGCACGATGCTTTGGCACGCAGGGCAAGGGAGAAGGCTGGCAATGAGTGGCCAAATCTTGGTCTCCTGTATTACGATGACACTTGCGTTGAAGCATCATCATTCATACTTTATTTTATTTTTTTCAAAAAAGCTTTTTTTTTTAATGTGTTTTTTGTGTGATATTTTGTGCTATTATTGGAGCTATTCCTTGAATAATGTACGCTGGTCTTTATACTGCTCCGTTTATGTGGTGCTGTAGTTGTCATCATGCCAGTCTCTTGTGCTGCAGAATAATGCATACCCCTTGGGCACCCCGGTAAATCGTGGGCCCCACAATGCACCACATCCTAATTGAACCCATGGTGTCCGCACCAGAGATTCCTGATGAGGACAACGCCACGGCCATCATGTACCAGGTCATCGGAGAGCTGCCCAGGGCTAATCGAGACACCCTGGCGTTCCTCATGCTCCACTTGCAGAGGTTCGACCTCATTTATGGCTGGCACCGATTCTCCCGTCGTCTGAAAGGACTAACCGTTTATCACCATAAATATTTAATGTTCGGGTATCCAGAGAGGTCGATGTACATTATGGTATCGGGAGTATTGCATTTGTTTGATTTCGCTTCATTTACTCTGGACCATAAAACTGCAACTATAATGCTGTAGGTTGTTTTAGACTGGATCGGTGAATACGTGCCCAGAGTCGTTACGTTGACGGTGTTGTGATATTTTTTTGGGTCCTTTTTTACACAGGGTCATGAGGAGTCCTCACTGTCAAATGGACAAGACCAACCTGGCGCGGGTGTTTGGACCGACTATCGTGGGCCACGGTATGGCCGAGCCCCCGCCGAGGACCATCCTGAAGGATACCGCCACACAACCCAGGGTCAGTCTCCTTCACCCAGGTCTGGCCAACAGGCAACTTAAGACATTTGCTGGGCTTTTTCTAGTTGTACTCTGGTGTTTCTATGCGGGCGTGGACTTCTGAGGAAACTATGCATTATTCATTTGTAATGGAACAGATTGCATGTAATGAGGTTATTTGAAAGTTTAATAAGTGTCACCAATTGAAGAAATCAAAGGCTAACTAAACACTAAAATGAACCTTAATTATTTTCTTTATCTAGTGAAGTGGGTACGGGCGACATTGTATATGTAATGTGGCACGCAATAATGTGTAATAAAGTGCTATAAGCGCTCTGTCTGAGCCACACATCCACCCATTGAGGCTTTAGCATACCCTCAGTGCTGCCGTCACAAAGTATTGGACCGGAGGTAGAGCAGAGAAGAGCGTTCACAAAACGGTTGGGTGTGCGACTTGCAAACACATGGGATGAGAAACGCAAAAAATTACATGGACCTTTCCTTATAAAACGAAAATGTTCTGACACTTTAAAGGTTGCATGATTGTAACTGATGCAGTGCATTGGCTGACGGGCTTGATTTGGTTATTCCAGGTGGTTTGCTGCATGTTGTCCCTCCCTGAAGAGTACTGGAAACATTTACTGCAGAAGGAGCAGGATTTCTCCACGACTGACAACGCCAACAACAACACCCCCAATAACAACGGCCACGGTAAGCACATGTCGTCAGAAGCATGGTGATGTTTGCATCATTGAGTGGGGATTTAATGCCACTTTGTTTGTTTTGGAGACATTTGGAATGAGTGGTTGAAGGTTAAAGCGTTGCTTTTATTTACAGTGTCAATAAAAAGTGACAAAGGGAATCGTGTACAGATTTCCTGCAACAATTTGTCTGACACAAGGCAAAGTCTATATCCTACTTTACCAATGCATTTCAGACTTGCCTGACTTGCAGGACTTTGGAGGATTCTACAAACGACTGGCGTTTGATATTGCCAGATATCCCATCTGGCATTAATAAGTACATCTTAGGATTTTATTTAGCTCCCAATATAAAATGTTTAAATCCTTCATCACACTCAAAGCCTTGTCTCTGTGATTGTTGCAATGTAGCTGCAGTCCGACTCATAAACCCAAGCTAGCACCATGTGTACCCATGTTCACCCATGTTCCAGGGCTTTCCACTCGTCTGTTCACGCCGGTGACGTCCCCAGAGCTGAGCCAGGGCTACAGGCCACCCAGCAGGGCCTCCCTCCGCGGCCGCATCAGGAACTTTGGCCACCCCTCCAACAAGTGAGACCAGCCCTTATGTTGTCAGCGTCACCGCTGTATTGCTATCACAGTGGCCCGAGTAATCCGCAATTAATTGTAATGTTTTCACAAACTTCTCTGCACATCAGTGTCAAGGTGAAGGCAGACCCAGAAAGGAAATTCTTCTCCGCTCCTCAGCCGCCGTGAGCGCTGCGTGCGTTATACTAAGGGGATGGGGTGGGGAAATCTCCATTGAAGAAAATGTAGATATTAAGACGCAAGAACTACAAGCACTTTTGTTCATAAGTAATGTCTCTAACAGTTGTATGAAGTGGAGAGGGCGGGGGGGAGAAACTGTTAAGATAATGAATTCTGGATTGCAGCAGATCTACAAAGTATTATGGTTGTGGTCCAGTAGGACTCTAATAGGGTCCTAATGGTGCACTAATGAAAGCTATTCAATTTGTATAAAACTGACTTAATTTCTTTTTTAACCACTTGAGAGATGTGCATCCTTGAAAAGCACAGGTACCCCGTGACTCTAAAGAGTATCTGTAATAATATAATTGTTTGTAATAAAAAATATTTATAACTATCTTCAGCAAATATTTTAATGAATTGAAATAGGACCTTGTGTACTGACCCCAGTGTGACATGAGATTGGAAACGTTCTCTAAACTGTGCCCCCAAGAGATAATTATGCTCTTACAGGATATTTAGCAACATAAGGCTAACTAGATGTTAGACAAAGGCCCAATATTGTTATCTGGTATACCCGGATAACTTTACTCTGATTGCGACGACCTCTGTTGTAATGGAATCAAACGCCCCTTACTTGAGCTGCCGCAGGATACTCAAGCACCCAATCTCAGCCCCCCTAGTGAGTTTACATTTAAGGAAGGGAGGCGGCCTTGATTAGCTTTGAAATGCTAACGTTGCCTATTTATTTTCTGGGGGTGGGCCTAACTGTTAAAAGGCCTAAAGGCTTCAATCAGACCCACTGGTAAATTACCTCCTTGTAATAAGCACACACATTATCAACGATATGCTTTGCTTTTTTTTTTAATTATTACAAAAGGCTTTGTTGAATTTGGCAAGTTCCCAAACCATCGTCAGTCACCCTTGTTTGTCAAACGTCTCACTCCCATCTATCATCCAGTCAAATATATTACATGGCTGTGTGCTGTTATTTTAAAACACTAACAAACGTCATCCTATCCCAATATAAAGTTCTGGCATCACTTCAAGGTGAATCACTATGCATAATTTCACTGCTGTACTCTAGCATTGCTGACACTTGAGGCTTCACAAATATATATATATCTATAAAAATCTATCATACGACTAAACAAATGTCCCATACCTCTACCGTCGTGACATCCTATATACAGTAACTCAGCGTTCAGGGCGTTCATGTATCCTACATCGTGACACTCGGTGGATGTGGCAGGCGGAAGATGAACTAAAGAATGATTTGATTCTTGAAGCTGCGGTTCAGGTCCTTGTGCGGGAGGACAATGGAGTTGAGGATGATCACTTCTGAAGGTATGGTCACGTTGCAGCCTAGGAGCACAGGACACGATGGTGGTTAGAGTTGAACTGTTTTTGCAGTCAATCCATTTGTAAACTGATGAATGAAGACTGCTCTCCTACGTACAAAACATTACTATTACAGTAGCACAGCCATTTTCTCCTATGAGAGTATTACACCTATAGACTGCATTGAGCTTCAAGGTTAAATTGTGTCAGCTAACATGTTCTGAATTGAATCCAGAACAAAACTGAAAATAATTATTGTGTGTACTTTATGTTTGCTAGCTGGGTCAACATTCGTTTCACAAGCTTTAAGCAGACGTTTCCGATATTGCTGAAGTTGTACCTTGCGATCCTAAGTTGTATGCAGTCTCCTGCTCACTTGTGCCATCCAGTGGCACATTCTGGAAGAGCACTCGCAACAATTTTGAACTGGCTGAGGGTTCGATTGTTCCGATTCAGAGCATATCTTGTGTCCCTTGTGCTTTGTACCGGATAAAACTGACTTTTGCCGGCCTTATTTAAGAGAGCCATTTGGTTATTGGTTGTCAGTTAAAATACTGTCAAGAATTAGGGCCAGAACTTCATAACTATAGTAAACCGATTTTTCTGGATTAGGTGAGTAGTAATGACAATGTTGCTGTTCTAGTTACCCAGGATGGTGATGGATGGCGTCAGTTTGCTGTCTCTGAAGAGCGTCTCGCTGTCAATCTTTGCGTAGGGGTCGTTTGGGTTTGGGTCACTTGGGGTTCCCTCCACTCGCGCCCACTTTCCAATGGTGCTGTCCCATCCAACGATGCAGTTCAACACACAGCAGTGATCCTGAGGAGGGTGGACAGGTCATTTACACAGCAAAACAAACCTGTCCTGTCCTATAAATATCTCTATTCTACCACTGTTTTAATTTAGATTGTATCTACATTACAAGCTTTATATACCCTGGAAATCCAGAGTTCTCGTGAGCACAATTTGAATTTGCTCAGTGAGTCACTCTGGGAACGAGCAATATACTCACTCCCCGATTCCCCTGGCCCAGAACATTAACCAATCGCATCTGTGTATCTGATATAGGCGGGACAAAAGCGTTGCTGTTTTACCGACCGGATACGGCAATAGTCTTATCTATTGGTTAGCTCCGCTGGTCTGGACTGGATACGTCTTGTATTCTTCTGATTGGTCGTAGTGTTATCCAATTGCGTGCAGTGATATTTTCAAATGCATGCTTGGTGCTGCCCCTCGAGTTGGGCCATTTTCATTACTCTTTGCCAGCCCCTACAGCTTTCTAGATGTGGGTCTGGATTTCCAGGCTAAGCTTTATAATGAATGTCCTCAAAATTGGCACAGCGCTATTTAGGATGTTTCATATGAATCCCACCTTGCTTTATATAGGTTGACAGGTGACATCAGCTAAGCATGTGAAAACTACGAGAGCTTCCGTCTAGAGAAATGATCTCTAGCCATCTCTAGATTTAGTGTAGTAGTACACTTCCTCCGGAGGTGGTTTTAACAATGGATGTCGACATCAGCGGTTCTCAAGCTTTTGCGGACCACCTCCATATGCAAGTGGCCTTTTTATGAAGGCACATGCAGTGACCCATTTGTACAAAATATTTTCTGCAAGAAATTAACACAACATAAATTATATTTTTTCTATAATTGTCAATGATTTGTAAACAAGTTTACAAACATTTCCTGTTCAACCATTATGTCACTTTAGACCAAAAGAAATATGCATCTCAATCTCACCACTGTTTTCAAATCCCGATGTAAAATTCTAAATGCTTGCGTGAATGTGCTCCTGTGTGGCGGCGGTAGGCCCTAGCTTGTCCACGTCAGGTCAAGTGTATTAAGCTGGTCTCTAAGCATGTCTCCAGGGCGCTGCGTACCTGGAGTGTGGCTCCGTGCAGGATGATGGACTCTCTGACCCTCACTCCAGCACCGATGGTCACCCCCGTCCCGATGGACACGTTGGGACCCAGCTGTGGACACAGAGTCGTTGGTATTGCAATAAGTGGGGGTGGTTGTACATGAAACCTGTATTAATAAATTGTATTAAAGAGGGATTTTCTTTAAAATACTCAATACTCTTAAATACAGTTCTGTGACTAGAGGAAATGATGGACTGTATTGAATGTATTTTTTTTACTAAAAGCCTGCACTTCAGGTTTTGCATGAGCAGCCTTTAGTTTGTCTAGCTTCAGTTGGATAGCATTATATTTATACTTTGCATTAATTGTGACCATAAAAATGTAATAAGGACGCCATCTGGTAATGGGGCTAGCCAGTGAATCAGGCAAAGTCTGATTGTTCAACGTTAAAAGTGTGTGTGTGTGTTTGTGTTGACTGATGCATGACAGCCCATTACAGGCACAGTCCGTCCAAAATATCTGGGCCCCTTACCACAGCAGAAGGGTCAATATTGGCTGTTGGATGAATGTAGACAGTACCTGAACACAAACACAGAAATGTAATGTCATCACACACAAGCAGAAATACTGTTATTTAGATAAGGAAGGGATTAAAGAGGTTCAAAGACAAAGGGCAGCCCATGTACCGCTTATTTTGGGCCCCCCTTCCTGGTTGCAGGCCAGTCTCTCTGGGTGGGTTATGTGGTAGCGGTTGAGGTAGAGCCGGCTGGCGTAGATGGCCGACCTGTCGGGAGAGACGTCAGATCTGCTGGTCGAGAAGCGCTCCTGCCCTTTTTCTTCACTGCTTGTTATTTGTTAAATAATGAACAATGTTCATTGAGTTTTGTGTACGCAAAGCAGATATGCCGGTCTATACCCCCCGAAACCTGAATGTGCAAAAAAAACAACTCCTAAAATCCAAAACTGTGTTAAACATCCGTATGTTACCAACGACATGTATCACCACAAATCATATCTGTATCCAGCTGAGGAGTATCCAGCCAATGGGCCTTCAGTAGAGAGCCACACCAGGTAGCTCAACCCAAACCTAACCCCCGACCCAGATGTAACAAAAGTACCCCCTGAAATGACTGGACTGCTGTGGCCTTAGTTCGAGAGAGGAGTGTGTGCGGTGGGTGGTCGCGGTAGAAGGACTTACCCGGCGGACTTGATCTGGCTCCAGAAGCTGAGGGTTTTGTAGACGTACAGCTTGCCCTGCCCGGCCAGAGCCGTGAAGATGTCCTGCTCCAGGCGTATGGCTGCAGCCCGGTGCCAGCCGTTGGCCGGCTCCTCTCTGGATGAGGAAGCGCAGCATTAGGACGCACAGTGGAACTGTTGTTTTCTCACCAATAACCCGCTGCTTTGATATTTGGCAAAAAGAAAGTGTCAGAGTGCATTCAATTTACTCCCGTTTTCCACAACAGTGCATAAGTCCAGGCACGCATGCCACCGCAATAATAGTTTTGCTTATCTTTTGGGTTTTCACGACGACAAGGTAAAAACGAAACAGCCCAATGATTTAACCGTATTCATTCATTCGTTCACGCGTTCCACTACTAAATTCACTGTTGGGAAAACAAATCTAAACAGGTAATTACTAAAAAAAAAAGGATAGAGAAGGCTAGAGACAAAACTAAAATGTCCTAACCCCTACGAGAAAACAACTGCAAACAAACAGGCTGTTCAGGCTATTGTTGTTTTTGGTCCACTGGTAGTTTAACGCTCCCTTATATGACCAGGGGCCTCCATTGCAACCCAATAAGCAATTCAAAACAAAAGGTGTTGGAATAAGAGGCTGACCTGGTCTCTGGTGTCAACGTAGAGGAAGCGTTCACCAGGAGGCTTACCACCGTTAACACTAGTGCATACATATATCTGAATGTGTCATGGACGGCTTGCAGTTCAAAGAGATCTCAGTGGAGATCTCCAAAAAAAAAAGTGGAAGAGTCTACATACTCCAGTCATCACGTTGAGCACGCCTGCTCCTGGATGTTAAGAGAGCCCCAAAAGATGAAAGGGAGTGTTAAAAAATGGATGAAAGGAATATAATTAAAAACGGGGCCGTCAGACATCCACAATGGAAGTCTGTCCATAGGGACGGCGGCCGAAGGGTGGAGCAGGGAGGGGATGGAAGCCGAGCTGATTCCAAAGGGGTTTGAATTAAGAACTTTTTTTATCACTTTGTTCCTTAAAGTTGATACATTTTTATCAACCTCATGGTGAACCAATCATGGGTGGACGTGTGAAGCTATACCAGGTAATAATTGACTGACGAAACGCACTTCCAGCCGGTTTAATGAGACCCAGGGTGGCGCCGCCGATATTTACTTCTAGTTGTAAACCAAACGGCACACCACATCAAACACTACGCACACTGCAACAACACGCCGGGCAACGCAGCGTCACATTACTCACCCGTCATACGGATACCTGATGATTGTACGGAATGGGGGGTTGGGTAAGGGGGGGGGGGGGGAGGGGGGACAGAAGTAAACCAATGAAGAGCAGGCGAGAAGGAGGAAGAAAAAAAGACAAATGAGGTGAATCAAAATAAGGTCAAACATGAACTTGTGGGAAAGGCCGTGTCCTGATGGGACACTGGACTGGAGAACAGGCCGGAGGAGAAGAGGAGGAGGAGGAGGAGGAGGAGGAGGAGCAGCGAGGAGGTGGGACTCACAGCAGAATGTCCTGCTGGTTCTTCTGGAAGACGCCGGCGATGTGCTGGAAGATATCGGGCGTGAACAGGTAGATGCCGCAGTTGATGATGTCGCTCACAAACGTGCTGGGCTTCTCCACGTAGTGCAGGACCTGAAACGGCAGGACGCCGAGGAAGGCCAGATTAAAGTAGGCGCCTACTTAACGAGAGAATGAATCTGAATCTAGATCTAAATTATTTTTTTCCAATAATAAATGATTCTAAATTATGACTTATGATATATATAGTATACATGCCCATGATGCATTCATTAAATAAGAGTGTTTTAGACACATGACTTTAATTCAATGAAAGCCCATTCAGATACATCGTTATGAAGTGGCCTTTTGTTGATAGTGTAGGAGAGCTCTTGTGGAATAACAAAGCGAGGGAGCAGCAGTACCTCATTGGTTTCCTCGTTTTCAACAATACAGCCGTAGTTGAGCGACTGCTTCCGGTTTGCCTAGCAAAGACAAAAAAAAAAAAATCCTGAATCAAATCGATCCTTACAGGGTGACACCGTCTAAAAATAACAAGAACTATGCTCTGGCAGTTGCATGGCTGCTAACGGACCGCCACAGGTGTGCCCCTGATAGTGGGCAGGCTTGCTCTGATGCTGGCAAAGCATCTCAGACTCGGATCCGCTTTCATTCCAGCAGCATAAGTGCCAGCGGCTTAACCTGCTCAACTAAAGGAAAAGGTTTACTGTTGTCTATATTGTATTTTATATAGGGCTAGATCTAGACAGATACATTTGTAAATAAGTGTTTTTGTAACCACTTACAATCAGGCTGGTGTATTTATCTCCTGCGTGGTTGCGTTTCTTTTTCTTTGTCGGCCCAACCCATGACAGCCACCACCTTACCCAGGCTTCAAAAGACGTGTGGCTGTTTGTAGGGTCTCACCGTTGTGCCGAGGATGACCAGGCTGCTGGGGTCTCCGTGCTCCTTGTGGAAGGCCAGCATCTCGGGCAGGGGGAACTCCGAGCACACGTCGGCGTTCAAGACGAAGAAGGCCTGGGGGCCGCCCGACAGGATCTGGTCTCTGAAGTGGTACAGGCCTCCACCGGTGCCCAGCGCTGCGTACTCCTGCAGGTACCTGACGCCCAGCGGGCACAAGGGCTCAGAGTTAGATCAAACAGTGCGGGGGTTTGTGGTGAACTGGCCGAAATCCCATCTGGTGACGATTAACATTGATTAAAGGATTAAATACTTTATTCTTTACATTATAACCCTTTATATTTCTCTGAAGACGTACATGTTTTAATACAGTACAAGATCTGTTGTACTCCATTTACCTTATGGTGATTTTGAATTCCTGCTGGGAAGTGAACAGGAACCGCGTCAGCTCTTCGTTTGGCTGATAAAAGCCAATGAGCAGGATCTCCTTCATATTTGGTATCTTAAAACGAAAATAAAAAACTAACGTCAGCTTGATAACATGCAGTTATCCATGTGTCTCTTCAATTACTGCATCCAGCATTTCTACATGCTTAACTCTAAAGCTGGCGATCAGACCTATACAAATGCATGATGACAATAATCTGATTATTTAAATGGTTTATTCGACTTTTAAATTTGTGTATACAATTAATATGAGTTGCTTCTTGCCAAGACAACACAACAGATTTGAAAAAATAGTATTCGTATTTGGCTGCCTTTGACTACTAGAGTACAAGTGAGACCCCCACCTTTGCGCATGCTTCAATGTGATGCTGCAGCATAGGCACCCCGGCTACTGGAAACAAAGGCTTAGGAACCTCAAACGACAGCGGCCTGAACCGTGTCCCTGTAGAACATAATATGTTAGAGTGGTTGAATACTGGAGCTATTTGTTATTCTTAAAGATAAAACACATGTAGGCTTGTAGAGTAAAAGGCTGAAGATGATCAACCAGTGGGTCGGTGGAGCCATGAGATGAGTCATGAGTAAGAAATAAGAATTCAGAATGACAATCGTGTGTTTTATTCCTTTGTATTATTTACCAGCTGGTCGTACATGGCACACCATTGTTGTTGTTTTCAGTGAAATTATTTAAGGCTACGTTATAAAAATAAATACGATCAGCTGTTTCTCGACGTCATCTACAATTTAACCACCAAGTACTACCAGTACCAAGAACTGCCCGTTGCTCGTTTAAATGTTTAACGAAAGTAGGTCATCCTCACCTTTTTGGGGACCGCCAATTAAAATAACTGCCTTCAACATCTTTGATAAATAAACAAACAATACAGTAACACAGTAGCAGTCCCTGTCAGGCAGGATAGTGCAGCTTCCGTAGAGAGTTCATATCCACGTCACACTGTCCACTTCCTTGTTCCGGTTTGAAGGGGAAAACAGACCTGGATTTAGAATTATTTTTAAATATTGATCATTAAGGAAGTATGGTCTAAATCTGCATAGATACACACTGATGATTAAGAAGCTTATTTTTTTTTATTATTATTATTTGAATAATAGGTATAGAAGTAGTTCGAGTAAACTCGTTCTAGTGAGTTCTAGCTGGGTTATTTTCATTGCCACGATCCAGATCCACTATACGGATCGTGCCATGTTTTATATTTCACCACCAGGCCACCTCCCCTAGAGCCGTCGAACAAGGATGTTGCCTGCATGGCTGTATTAACGGGATGTGCTTTATCCCGTTGATACAGCCTGCCAGGCGGTGGCGATGTTTTCACTTCATTCAGTGAGTGCTGCAAGCAGCGCTCAAATATTCGATTTTTTAACCCGCTTTGTATATTTCCAGTTGGTCTCATGGAGTATTAATGTCCATGTAAACGCAGTCATTGACTTTAACTCTCTATTTTTTTCTCTCTCTCTCTCTCTCTCTCATATGAAGAGAGGATTTTTTTTCCTGTTGTGTGTTGCCTGTGTGTCTTATGTGTATTGGTCACTGTTGATGTTTTTAATGTATTTCTTGTATGCTTTTACCTGTTAACCTGTCTGCAAACCAAGTTTCCCTTTGGGATAATAAACCTACTACTTACTTACTTACTTATAAAAAGTGGAGGTAATGATTCATAGGCCTACCCATATCTTCTACTTGATCCAATATGGACACAATAAGTTGATTTAAACTGTAATTTCCATGTCCATGGAAAGGAATTCGAAGACATGGGCAAATCAAATAGCTCAAAAAAAACGAAGTGATTTTTCTGGCCAATCAGATCGCTCAAAAAGAAGAAGAAATTTACCTCGAAAGATTATTATTTCCAATCAGATCACTCGAAAATATTAGTATAATATATATTAAATCAAAAAGAATATAGATTTTATATATAATACTAAAGGGATAAAGCAAACTAATGAATAAATAATGTAACAATACAAAAATAATACTATAATATACACTACTATATCATATATTATAGTTATTATAAATACTATAAGACTCAATAAATACAAAATGCTAGGTCCATGTAATGACTTGGAAAATGAAATAATGAATATGGAATGATAGCATTGGTTGAAATAACATTGGAATGTTTAGTGTTAAACTATTCTTACAATTATATTTCATAGGAATATATCTCCACAAAGATACATTATTTCTGTGTATTTCTATATTAATGTTATAATTAATAATATTATTATTATTATTAATAATAATGATTCGTAATGATTCATAATTCTTCCTTTGATTATTATGCATGGTTATATTCATCAGAGAATACCAGCAAGAAGAACTGCTTTACTCACTTTCCAGTTGAAACTAAATGACAAGTCCTTTACAAGATAGCAAAATAGGCAAATGTGTATTTGTGTAACAAGCGACCATTGCTTTGAAAGTCATCTTATTCTAAAAGGAGACACTATGACAAGTTGTCTGGATGTGTTTGAGGGTGTGTGCGTCCAGGCATGATAGGCATCATCCCCTTTATTAAGATCACTTTCCATAGAGCTGCCACCGTGTGTTCACACCCCAAAATAGCAGCAGGCCAAGGCAGCGTGGCATGTGGCAGTCACGGTGCAGTAATACTCTGGCTGGTTTTAGACTATGAGCACAGTGGCGTCGTCATAACAGCCTCACACACACCGAGCCTGCGGTATGCTGCTCTCTGGAACCTTCCGGGAGCGTATATAACGGTGGTCTCAGAGGAAGGGACACACAGCAACAAACCCAACTAGAAGTGAACACGGGAGCCTTACGTCTGAAAAGGATTTTCCAACAACACGTCTGCTTTTTTCGTTTTTTTGAACCCTGAAACTCGTTACAGGATGCTCTGCCCCAGCGTGTTCCAGCCCTCCCAGGTCAACATGGGCCTCATGCCCATCATGGACCTGCACTGGCCCATCCGCAGCCTGTGGCCCGAGACCAGGCCCATCTTCTACCAGATGGAGCAGGACATGATCCGCCACATGCAGGAGATGAGGCACAACATTGAGTTTATGGATCGCCTCCACCAGAAGATCTTCGAGGAGATCGAACAGTCCCACTCCTCCTTGGGCTCCTCTTCATCCTCGTCCGTCTACAAGCCCATCGCCTTCCAGGTTGGGAAGGACAGCGGTAACTTTGCCCTAAGCCTGGACACCAAGGACTTCTCCCCGGAGGAGCTGTCCGTCAAGCAGGTGGGCCGCAAGCTGCGGGTCAGCGGCAAGACTGAGCGGAAGCAGGACGACGGCAAGGGCTCCTTCTCCTACCGGTGCCAGGAGTTCAGGCAGGAGTTTGATGTGCCAGAGGGGGTGGACCCCGACAACATCACCTGCTCCCTGGCGGCGGGACAGCTGCAGATCCATGCCCCCCGCGAGAGTATTTGTGACGGGAAGGAAAGAGTAGTGCCCATCCAGTTCACCCCGGCCATCACCTCCTCACAGAGCGACGAGGGAGCCGCCAGCCCCAGCCCAGCCTCCACAGAGACCTCAGCCAAGGCGGACTGAAAACGGACCCTGAACCCCTTTTTGTCTTTGTCGATGTTTTAGTCTGTTGTCATCATAACCTAGCTGGCTCTGGAAATGATTCCACTCCATAAACCCCTTGGTATGGTTTGGTAATAAATAGACATTGAAACCGCGTCCATCTAACTCTTTAACGGTCTGTTTTTCCTTCTGTCGAGGCCAAAAGATGTTCAGACCTATTTCCTCTAACTGTAACTCTAAAATCAAGCATGGCAATGGCAGAGTTAGGTGGGAAATACCTTTTGGGTCCACAAATACTATCCTTTACTATAATATTATATATTTACAAACTGAATGAAAAACTGAATTAAAGTATAAACTGAACGATATGAACAAGTGAGAAAACATTTCCTTCCACATTTATTTTGGATAATAAACCTTTTTTTGTTAATGACCTTGCACTTTGTTTTATTTGTGTTAGTCTATAGTTATGGTTTGGGCTTGTTTTTTAAACATGGTTTCACTTCAACTGGTGGTACTGCAGTGGATATAATAAGTAACTTACATATCAACATCAAAGGCCATGACACATTCAGAGGCTAAGCGTCTCATTGCAATGCGCCCAAAACAGCAAAACAAAGCAAGGAAGGAACAATGTAGGAGACCTCCATCATTTCCAGCAGAAAACACTTGCACATCCATGCTATCCTAACTCTAACTCAACACCCTTGCTATCATTATGGTATTATCTCATTTTGAGTTTATGTTCAAGTAAGGTTCTGAGAGGTAGAAGCATAAGGGCTATATTCATGCGCATGGCCACCATCTAGTGTTGACCAGGATAACTTCAGCCATTACATCAAACCTGAAACAGTTTCATACACCTCTAACAGACTGCGCCTCAAAATGCATGCTTCACTGTTTGAAGTGGATCAAACAGTGGTCCAAACCACAGGTGTGGACCAGTGGTTCTTTCATAATGCAAGTATTGTAGGCTACATGCATAGACAAACTAAGTTTTGACCTTGCCTCAGGCTAACATGTATAGATTGTTTAGGGATTATAGCCTATAATATTGGCCTATCCCCTGATTGTCCGAGTCAAAGCAAGCAACCGACTTTACGTTATATCCAATGCAGCTGGATTTCGTTGCTGCAAAGCAATACAGCACAGCAGAGGAACCACGGGAAAATCCAATTTTATCACTGAGAAAATCCAGTTATTCAATTTAATTTACTGAACACCTGGCATGGCTCCGGCGCCATGGATCCAAGGAGGGCAACACGGGACAGATTAAAACCTAGTCGTAAAACCTTCATCTTCTTCTGCCTGAGATCGGCTGATGTGTTTGGCCTGGGGAGGATTGTTTCCCCACCTGTCTCTCTGCCGGACTCGCCCAGAGCATCCGCCAGCAGGCTGGAGCGTATCCATGGCAACCCACTGTGACCTCATCGTCCAGACTTATTGATCCAACAACAGCAAGCAACGGTCGGCCGGGAGCCAGGGGCTGAACACGTGTACTGTAGACCCAAAAACACACATGTTGTGTAACATGAAGTAGACATGTGTCCATGACAGTAGTCCTACAGGGGGCGATGTAGTGCCAAAATCAACCTTGAGGGGTCGTTGATGGAAACAAAAAAAAAGGTTGAGGGTCCCTGTGAGAGACTACAGTCTTACTAGGTCGAAGTTAGGCCCTATAATATGTGTTTAAAAGTCAGCAGCTCCAGTGTATTTTTAAGTTTAAAAGATCAGTGAGTGAGCACTGATGTAAGATGAGCACTGTTGGCATCGTGCTTGCAGAGGGGGTGTTGAGGCTCGGCTGCTGGCAGTCGGCCTGCTTTCCGTCCTCCTTCACCTTCCGGTTCACCTTCAGTACCGAGGGGCTCTCGGTGCGGCGGCGCGCACCTCCTCGGGAGATATATACGTCAACGTCACGGTCCGCCGCACCCGATAGCGATTATACATTGAGCCGTGGAGGATTTGGCAGCTTGTTGGAAACGACTCGGGTCTAACCGCTGTCATAAATCCAATTAATGGCCCATTTAATAAATAAGAGGCCCGTCTAGCAGAAGTGCACGACAGTGTGGATCTCGAAGGCCGTACTCCATCTAACATCTCGACATGCTTCGGCAGTGATGGAAAACGCGTTTGCCACAATTGGCAAGCTAAAGTGTTTGGACTCAAACTCGACCTACTTGCTCAACTTTGTTACTCAATGTTCAATGTCAACTATTTTAGAAGGATAGTAGCAAGAGTTCAAAGTGCAGGCTGTGTGGCAACCCACTGAGGTCACCATGGGTTGCAGACCAGACAGATCATCCACTAAAAGCAGGGCCTGCTTTTATCAAAGCAGAGAAGTAACCTGTCAAGTAGAGTCATTCCTGTCAACATTGTATCCCATTCAATCAGGTGGAAAGAGATGAGCAAAGTTTAGGCTGCTTTGGCTCAAATACAGTAAAATTAATTTGACACAAATTTGATCTGAAAGGCATGACACTGTGCTGGTCCATTGTAATGGTTCCCCTTGTTTTCGCTGATCACCACGACAGGCTTAGGTCTGCATCGTGGGGGGGAGGGCCTCTATATGTAATCCGCTGGCCTCACCTAGTGGGATGAGCCTGTCAGCGGGATATATATAAATATGACGTTATATCTTAAGATCACTAGGTGGCGCCAAAGACTGCCCACTATCACGAGGGGGGCCGAACATGCTTATAAAACGCGTCATAATTCTGACCCCCATGCAATCTCCTCTAAACCAAATAGTTACCCAACGCAAATCAACCCCTTCAACCCCCGCGTTATGTAGGCCTATCGTAAAGTACTTTAGGATAGATTAACATAATTCATAGCATGATTCCCCTAATTCGGATAGAAACGATGCGATTGGCCCGAAAGCCTTTGGTAGACTCCAATGGCTGAATCTCCTCCCTCGATTCCCATCCGGCGGAGTGGTGGGAACTGAGTACGGGACAGACCAAAAAGCGCTATTTTTACAGCGCCGTGCTCCATCTGTAGAGAGTACTGCTCCCCCGGGACTGGCCGCCGGCAGCCACCCCTATGCCGCGGAATTTAACCCGGGACGGCTCCCCAGATGTGATGGAAAACATCTGGACAGCTGTCGTGTTCTAGGCCTACAACAAGGCCCAAGTGTTCATCTGCACTGGTGGTAGCCATGCTCTCCAATAGCTCTCCCACTACCAGCTAACCGCTAGTACCAGTGAGCCAACAGCACCAGAATCACATGACATCAATAAACAAATTAAAGACGCATTGTGCGGGCGTAATAAAAACACTCTTAGTCAGTTATTACTTATCATTGCTTATTTAATTTAAAAAAAGATTAATAGTAAATTTAATACATTGAGTTCCATTGAAACATGTCCATGTTCATCTCAGCGCAGGTAATTAGGCACACAACATGAATGAATACATCATTTCTATCCATCCTTCCATCATATACAGTAAACACACCAGAGAGCCAGAGCAGAAACGACCTCAGTGAAGACACAATGGAGACCGCGTCCACCACCACCCATCCTGTCCCCAGAAGGAAGACCAACAGAATCCCCACTCCCCTCCTTCCCCGCTTGTGTTTTCTGAGGCATTACAAAAACCACGTAAAAACATATATATATTTATATACTTAAACCATCATCGTTTAAGAGAGGGTACCCCGATAGACACTGATGGGTAGTGCTTTCCCCGCCCCACAGCAGGCACCGTATAGGAAAAAATACACCAGAAAGTGGTCCATACATTACCCTCCGCTGAAAACGACCGCGTGAAGATCATCATATTAAATATACTTCAAAACTATAAACGCACACTTACTCGCTGTTCATCGGTACGAAACTAAATAGGTAGCAACACCACGTTTGTACCAGGCTATAAGCATCGGCTAGTCACACTCAAAATCCTGACTTTTGTTCCTCCGTTTGCCGAGAAACACATTGCATTTATAAGGCCCATTAGCCAAGAGTGGGTCATGCACTACAATGGAAAAAAAACAACCCCCAATTGCAATGGCAACAACAATAGCAACTCCAACAGCACAGCAAGAAGAAACTAGGATGCTCTAGTGTAGAGTGTCCTCCCATGCCATGGCTGCAGCTAAAAGAGCTATATATGTACAGGTTGTGGTACAGCCAGGGACAGAACTATGTACACAGCACGATTCAATTCTACTGACAATTTCAGGTGTTTTTTTGGCTTTTTCCTCAAAGTTTTGGCTTGTTTTCCATGCTGTGTCACTGTGTAAGCGCAGTACTTCAGAATGTCATTTTTATTTCCCTTGAGAGACTTTTTGGTGGTAAAACCCAAAAATGTTTTGGGATCTGGGGAAATGTGATGTCACCTGCAAGAGTCTTGTCACTTTATACATTGATTTGGATTTGGGATGAGACAGATGTTGACGGAGGTGTGTTGTACTGGTCTATGCTGCTCTACTTGATTAGATGAGAGCATTGGATGAAAATGTAAATGCAGTTTTTTTATTTTTGCAACTGCACTTAACGCTAAGAAGCCTGGCATTGGTCAATGTGCTGTAAAGCAAATCAAAAAGAAAACCAATGTATTAAACGTGCAGCATATAATTATGCCCGTTTCATCTAATCTAACTTTTTGGCATCATTGTTAACATAAACAGTAACTCAATGCCTATATTGGGCTCTAGGTCAGCACTAGGTTCCTTGAATGTACAAAGAAATGTACACCAGATAAAAACACATCCATTGAATGGCACATAGGAGTTAAGGAATACAAAAGTCTTCTTTTTTTTTTGCTTGGCAAATCAAATTTGACAATAATTGGCATTTAAGGGGAATGGACAGTAGAAATTATCCGGGAAAACAATCAAATACCCCATCCAAATCTTCTTAATTTCTCTTTTCTTTTTCCCAGTCAAACCATAAAGAATATAAGTGCAAACAATAAGTCTATCAGAAAACCAATCTTAAATCCCAATTTGAAAAGCTCTTTGTAAATCTCTCTCATTCCTTCGTATGGTTGACTCGGTCAGATCACAGATAAGCCAAAGCCAGTCAGGGCTGTAGCGTGTCGCTTGAATCGTCACACAACAACCCCAGAGATATCTAAAGAATGGTACAAGATACACATATAATAATCAAAAATGACCATCTACAATACTTCCCCTTGACACCTTTTCGTGGCAGGCTACCCAGCAGAAGAGGGCTCTAAGAACCAGAAAAGCGGTGTCGTGATGAATATGATCAGGTGCCGAAAATAACGACGACGGCCATGAAAGAAACAAATTAAAAAAACGAAAACAAAATAATAATCACAATCAGATGAATAATTGCACAGTCATTTGGGAGTCGGGAGTTGAGGATGGGGGAGGGGTGGGGGTCTGGGGGAGAGGGCTTGGTCGGTTGATTTGGTTAGCCATCCTTAAGGGGAGGCTGGGCGCTGGGGGGGGGTGGGGGCTAGATGGGGGGTTCGGGGGTGGGGGGGGGGGAGGGGGGGAGCGCGAGGTGTTGTGGCGTGGTTACGCCGTCGAGGGCACGGACACCTCCAGCAGGCGGTTGTTCTTGCGCTTGCAGGACGCGCCGTTGCCGTTCTTCGGCGCACCCTGCACAAATTTGACGCACACCTTGTCCTGCTTGAACTGCACAAGGAACCTGCCGGGGGGAACACAGCGGGCCAATTGGTTAACGCCCGGCGTGGCCTGAGCCAATCACTGAACGACAAGGACGGCCACTTCTTTCTGTCCCTAAATAGTACAAGTGAAGACACAATTAGAACGACGTGGAACCACAAGAAGACATGTCCCTGGACACTCAATTTCGTACCAAATTCCTCAATTGGAATTTGGTCCAAGTATACAAATATGTGCAATTGACATACCCTTTTTTGGGCAGTTCATAATGAATTTGGGCGTGCATGTATATAGTGGGTTTGTATGGTTGCGCGTGTGTGTGTTAGGCACGCATGTGTGTTGAACGTGCAGGTGCGCGCGTGTGGGCAGGAGGCCTTACTCATCAGAGATGTCGATGTCCAGGCGATCGTGGTCTACGGCCGTGGCGCCCGTGCGATGCAGCTTGGTGATGATCTCTATCAGGTGCTCGCTGCTCAGCAGGAAGTCTCCTTTGGCAGCCCCGGCGGAACCCTGAACGGAAAAATAAAAATACTTAAACAGCCTGGCATCCCTTTGTTTGTAGATCAGTTGCCAACGACGTCTTTGTTGACATTTGCCACGACGCATTTCTCGGCAGGTCGGAAACGGATGACGTAGTATATGAATCTGGTGGAGGGATAATTATACTCTCCACAGGATAATGTGTGATGAGCTGCTGCGGAACCAGCCAATAAGAATCTCTCTGGTCACACCGGGGGGTCCCGCCCACCTCTTTGAGTTTGAGGGCGAAGAAGCCATCGTTCTGCGTGCTGACGGAGATGCTGGCGAGGTCGGGCAGCGCTACGCTGGCCTTCACCTGGCCCGTCTTCTGGTCCGCCAGCACAAAGTTGTTCTTGGTCAGCAGGAAGATGCGAGCGGCGCCCTGAGCAACCGCGACGACGAAAAAAAACAAAACGTGATTTCATTCTGCATTAAAGCCAACAAAAAGCTTTTCTCCACGACTCTGGGATTTCAGTTATAGGTGACATATTATACAACCAGGTGTGTGAGTGTGATTAGCCGTTGAAAATCGGCCTCTTCTGACATCCCGAGTGGGCGTGTCCACCTAGACGTGTGACGGATAGATGAGCAACGTTTGCTGCAGTCCACTGGGCAGGCTGGTGGACTGATCTATCCGACGGCTTGTAATGGCTAATCACACTCACACAATCTATAATTCATGAAACTAATCCAGTGTTAATTCTGCTCGAAAAACAAGAGCACCTGTGACGATGAGTCAGCCACAGACTTTTTAAATAAACTTCACAAAAAGGTTAAAAACCGTCCGAAATGGTTTCAGGTGAGGCATCTCGTCCTCTTTCTCCAACCGTGTTCCGGAGGGAACCCGCGCTGGTGTGTGTGCCAGTGGTGCTGGGTCTACCTTGCCGTTGGCCCGGTTGATCTTGTTGACCACGTCGGCCAGCAGGACCTTCTCGTCCATGGCGCTGCTCAGCTTCTGGTACTTGGGGTTCTTGCCGATCTCCAGGTAGTCCCCTCTGAAAGGCTGCCCCACGCTGAGGGGAAGACGCAGAACACCGTTGAGCACTCAGTGGGCACCAGTACACTCTGGGAACCACGGAGGTTCTGTGGTGAGAGTGCCAGGGACTTCACATGCTCTGAGATACCGTTGAGGGTTATAAAGAGAGCCATAGCAGAAAATGTCCAGTATTTTTTTAAATAAGCAACCGCAAAAAAAGGTTCCCTCCAGCTCTACTCCCACCCTAGGTTTCGCCGCCATTGCTCGGAGATGTATTCACGCTGTGATTCATTCATCTGTGATTGACTGAAGGTGGATTTCCCAAACCAATCAGTGAGAAGCCCTGGTCCGAAATGAGCCAGGGTCGGTCTTAATTAAACAGAGTTATGCTCGGACAACCAGAACAGATATTCTCACAGTGCATTTCCTTAACTAATAGCTGACAGATGGCTAGGACATTTCTAATAAGCTACGCTCAAATGATAGCTCTTAAATCTGACTACAGCACCTTGTATTTCAGAATAAAAACAGCCTTGTTATAATTATTAAGAAGTGTTTCTTCTGATAAAAAAACAACAACAAGATAGTAACAGTAACTAGATAATGGGTGATTTTGTGACAGGTGATCCTGTTGAGTTTCCGGAGCGTTCCTCTCTCATCCTTTGTCGGTAACGATCTAGGGGTTAGCGGGTGTGGCTGAGGGGGGCTGGGCAGGGGGGCTGTACCTGCTAGGGTACAGAGCCTTCTTATCCTTGAAGATCTCGCTGGCCTGCAGCTTCTCCTCGAACACCGCCTTCCTCTCGTCCGTGAACCGGCTCCTGTACTTCTTGCACTACACACACACACACACACACATACACACACAGTAACCATTTAGACTAGTTGTTCTACATGTCGCCTCAGCTGCTTCTATTCATATACATATCTATATTTCACCATGGGACTTGCCCTGATCTGATGCATAGAGCAAGCTGTGCAGCATCGCGAACCCTCAAGACATGATTCTCCTTGACTGGCAGCATTGTCACTCACAGAAATGTAGAGCCAGGTCCGATATGACTCTGGTGAATCGGGTTTATTCATATATTTTCATCCATGTGTTTATTCAGCCCGCAATAGATATATATATATATATATATATATATATATATATATATATATATATATATATATATATATATATATATATATATATATATATATATATATATATATATATATATATCTCTTTTTGGTAGACAGCTGGGGAATTGTATCAAATCACATTTTTACATCCCGTTTCTTCCGCCGCGTGGCTATTCCTCTCGATGTACTATTGCCAGCGTAAAGGGCTGCGATTGGTCGGGGCTCGCGTGTCAATCAAGACAGAGTTAACCGACCCCGTGTCCAAGATGCTCTGTGTGGACGGGCTTGCTTCGTGAGCCTACGTGACGCCCGGCCCAAAAGACAGGCGGCGCGGCACGGCGCGTGTCTGCGGGCGTTCCACCCACCCTCCAGTGGTGGAAGATGCCGCGCAGCTCCGTGTGGGCCGTGTCCAGGAAGCGGTAGGGCCGGGTGGGCCAGCTCCCGCCGATGGGCGACATGGAGGGCATGTCGCGCTTCAGGCCCAGGAAGTACTTCTGCATCTGGACACACGAGGAAAGGGAAGGCGGGCCGTCGTGAGCACAGGCTTCTGACTGGATCAGGTCTACGTATTGGGACGTCAAAGTGGAATACGCCTGGTTCTGGCTTTGTAGTTATTAGTTATTGGTCATGAAACACTGTTTTATGAAAGCCTACTACGTACGATTCTCTGGATGATGAAGCTGTAAATCTTTCGGCCCGCGTTGGCCCGGAAGAACTTCCTGTATTCCCGGCGGACCTGGAGCCAAGATACAAAACACACAGCCGTCAAATACCTCAGAGGAAAAGAAACACGGCACGGACCCACAGAGTGACGGGTTGACAGTGGTGTGTGACAGCAAAATATATCCACACATACACACTCCCAACGACAGACAAGACGTTTGGTTAGACACAGAGTACACATGTCTACAGTCGGGGAGCGAGTGCTAAAACAGTGAACACAAAGGTGACAGGGTTAGTCGGAATGAGTGACCATAAGCTAAGCCAACAGCACTGTGTCAGCACAAAAAGAAAAAGAAAAACATGAGCAACAACATTTAGCATAATAAAATGTTAATTCACAATTAACATGCAGAGGAGACAGGTTGCATTCCAATAGAATGAGACCCGACAGACAGACCAGAATTGCAGTAGCAACACCATCATTTGTGCCAGGCTACAAGCATCGGCTAGTCACACTCAAAACGCTGACTTCTGTTCCTCCGTTTGTCTCATCCCGAGCACCCGTCACTCACTCACCAGCCTGACCTGAGGAGAAGGGGTGGTGTGTGCGTCTGTGTGCGTGCATGCGTGCGTGTGGGAGTTGAGTCCATGGGTGCGTGCATGTGACACGTCTAGCTTGTCAAACCTGGGAATATGACCGATATATTAAGCAGCAACTTACTGACTTACTATGCCGGCTATTGAAATGCAAAGTTATGACACATGCAGAGAGAATGGAAACACTGTGGGTTAGTGGGGATAGTGGGTGGGAAGGGTGTGGAAGGGTTATGGTCTGGTGGCAAACCCCCAGACTGGCCCTGCCTGGGGGGGCCGCTGGGTACCTTGAGTCCCAGCCAGTAGGCCCAGATGACCGCCACGGCGTGCCTACGCCTCGCCTCCTTCTTCAGCCTCTTCAGCTCCCTACGCGCCTGTGGGAGGACGGTCGAGAGACACAGAGAGAGAGAGAGAGAGGGAGAGAGGGGGCGAGAGAGAGGACGAGATACATGAAGCAGCACTCTGGGTGGGGAGGGAGGGAGGAGGAGGAGGAGGAGGCTGAGGCGCTGTCTTGTTTGATCAGTTCACACGTCAAAACACTGCACACTCGCACACACACACGGAGACGCACACACACACGGAGATGCGCACGCCACATGACAGCCTCGGTGCGATCTGACTGGCAACAGGAAAAAGCGCTGTGGCAAAATGTAAAGGGGTTAGTAGCACTCCGTCAAGTGATGTCGACGAGTGTAACACATGGGAGCGTGAGACGTGGACGACCTTTTCCGGGGACGGTGGGGGACACGGGGAAAACAGGGCAGGTGTTAAATGGGTGTCAAGCAGCGGGGATCCAAACGTCCACACGCTAAGAAAGGATATCAAAACGGACACCCTCGACACTTCAATTCAGCGGGCAACAATTCAGCATGCAGTCTCGCCAAGACGTCGTGCAGAGATGTGTGAGAGATAGAGAGAGGGAGAGATAGAGGGTGAGAGATGGAGAGAGGGAGAGATAGAGGGTGAGAGATAGAGAGAGGGTGAGAGATGGAGAGAGGGAGAGATAGAGGGTGAGAGATAGAGAGAGGGAGAGGGAGAGATAGAGAGAGGGTGAGAGAGAGAGAGAGGGAGAGAGAGAGATAGAGAGAGGGTGAGAGATAGAGAGGGAGAGAGAGAGATAGAGAGAGGGTGAGAGAGGGAGAGAGAGAGAGGGTGAGAGATAGAGAGAGGGAGAGAGAGAGAGATAGAGAGAGGGTGAGAGATAGAGGGAGAGGGAGAGAGCATGCACAGGTCAGCGACTGAGTGAAGAACACACCAAACGTTGACTTCCCCCGCCCTGCCCCCCCCCCCCCCCCCCCCTACACACACACACACACAACACCAGCGTCCGTGGTTTATGTCCGTGCGTGTGTGTCTGACTCTGGCGGGCCGCACGTACGCGGCGAGCGCGTCTTCAGCCCCCCCCCCCCCCCCCCCCCCCCCCCGGCCGGCCGCCTGCCTCAGACACACGGCCCCACAGGGCCTGTAATCCACCGGCTGCATGGCAAAGAGGCTTAAGGTCTTTCCTGTGCTGCAGACCTCCATCCCTCCCTTCCATTAGCCCATCAGAACTAACAGTGTCTGGAAGGGACTGGGCGGACTGGTTTGGAGGAGGTGGTGGTGGTGGTGGTGGTGGTGGTGGTGGTGGTGGGGGGGGGGGGGAGGGGCTGGGTCTGGTGGGGTTAAGCATAAGCGCTTTGCGAGGGTCGCCACCATAATCATGCGATGAGCGCAGTGGCATCATGTGGGGTTGTGTGTGTGTGTGTGTGTGTGTGTGTGTGTGTGTGTGTGTGTGTGTGTGTGTGTGTGTGTGTGTGTGTGTGTGTGTGCGTGCGTGCGTGTGGACGGTGCGCGGAGTGACACACGGAGGCCCCGTGCATTACGGATGAAAACGGTCAGAGTGGATTGAAGCAGAAAAGACGTGCGACGATGGGATTGGTCGGTTGACGGGCGACCTGCGGTTGACGGGCGGGATGGGGGGGGGGGGGAGGGGAGGGGCGGTTGTTGGTTCCGGCGTGGCAAACAGACAGAACAATTTTAAAAAGGCGGGGAAAAAAAAAAGAACGCAGACGGGGTGGGTGGGAGGGAGGGAGGGAGGGAGGGAGGGAGGGAGGGAGGGAGGGTTGGGGGTCACAGCCTAGGTGAAGTACCTTGGTGCCCTGCCAGCCGGCCCAAATGACCGACACGGCGTGCTTATTCCTGGCCTCCTCCTTCAGCCGACGCAGCTCTCGTCGGCCTGGTGGTGGTGGTGGTGGGAGGGGGGGGTAGGGGGATGGGGGGGAGGGGGGGAGGGGTGATGGTGATGGAGCAGGAGGATGGGGAGGAGTTACATTTCGGTAAGTTAGTAGTAGTGAGTCGATGGCCAGTGGTACTGATGTGACTGGGGGGGGGTGCGGTTGTGTCGTTTAGGGGTCTCACTGGATCGTTAATGGTGGCTGTTATCGGGCAGAGATAGAAGACGATAAATAAAAAGGTGTAGGTGGATATACACCCAGACTATTGCATTGCCATTCAGGCTGCCCAGGTTTTGCATGTGGAGCAGCGTCATCACGGCATCGCGACGGCTGCCCGGGTTCAGACTACTATCAGGCCGTTGGGAAGATGGCGTGTTTAGTTTGCAGCGAGGGGGTGGAGTGAAGTTCACGGCTCATTACGACCGCTCTCTGATTCACCGGCGCGGCTGGAGTCCAATGCTTCAGGGCTTTAGGCGTGCGGGGGCAGAACAAATGGGCTTATGGGTCATCAGACCACTGAGAGATTCTGCTCTTTATCCTAATTCCTTAAGATTACCCGTCGATAAGGAAGCCAGCGCCCGGGTATCGTTAATACAACCGCACTGTAGAATATGGCAACCAAGAGACACTGGAGGAGACATTAGTCAATGGCAATGGGGGAGTGGGGTTTAAACTTGAGAAGATTAAACAGATTATATGTGGCTGGAAGGTTTACGAAGTGCCACCATATGTGCCGTGATGGGGCCATCTCCGCCCGATAGAGATGAAACGTCCACATTAATAAACAGGCTCTGGACATGAGCCCAATGGAGACTGCAGAGATGAAATCGACGGCACGTTACTATAGCCACACGCGGCCCCAGTCACAGGCCTGTGAAACGCCTGTCTGGAGGTGGGGCCCACGAGACATCAGCACCGCGGTAACTGGGAACCTCGGAGCGAAATTAAAACGGAAGAAAAACCAACAATAAATTCCGTCGAGATCAGTTAGTAGATTAACTTGGGAAAATGTAACAAGGACTAGACCAACTGTGGGAAGAGCGGGGGGGTGGGGGGGGGGGGGCGGACGTTGACTCACAAGTGACGGGCATTAGGGGCCATATCATCGAGGTCACGGCGGTTTTAAAAGGGAAGGGGCGGGGAGGAGTTGTCGGTTAGGAGGACGGTCGGGGGTTGGGGTGAGGGTGGTTGGTGGGTGTCCAGTGTAGCTACTACTGTTAACTACTCGACCCGAGCGCTGAAATACCTTGGTGCCCTGCCAGTACGCCCAAATGAGCGTCACGGCCCGCGTACTCGCCGCTACATACTTCAGCCGTCTCAGCTCCACCCGAGCCTTCACCACCGCGGTGTTGGGGTTTTCGTTGGGTTGGGGAGGGAGATGATCAGAGAGAGAGAGAGGGAGGGAAGGAGGAGGAGGAGGAGGAGGAGGAGGGGAGTGGAAATAAAGAGTGATGGAGGGCGGGGGGGGGGGGGAAGAAGAGGAAGAAGCAGAAACATTTGATTTGAAAAAAAAAAAAAAAAAGAACGGTGCGATCAGCCAACAGAAGCAGAATCAAGAGGACAGAGCAGTGATCAGGCTCAGAAAAGGCCTGCTCGGAGAACGCTTGAGCGGTGCCACTCAACAGAGATCCATTCTGGGGGGGGGGGGGGTGGGTTTTTTCAGCAAAGTGAGCAAACGCTCGCACAGGGGGATGCGTCGCTCAGCTGAATCCACAGCGCCGCAGCGCTGTGGGGATTGGGCCACGATTAGATGAGCTTGCATTAAAACAGGACGTTAATAAAAAAAGGCAGCAGCGGGAGGGAGTGTCCGTCCGTGGTGTTGTGGTTCCTCCCGACCTGACAGAGAGAGGGAGGGAGGGAGGGAGGGAGGGAGGGCGGGAGGGCGGGCGGGCTGCTGAGTCAGTACCTGGGTGCCGTGCCAGTAGGCGGCGATGGTGGTGGCCGCCTCCTTGCACCTCTTCTGGTGCTTCAGCTCCCGCAGGATCTTACGCGCCTGGTTCGAGGAACAACAACGCGCGCACGGTTAAGTCCCGGTAACGGTTCAGGCTAGTTTGTTTCAGATTTCCCCCCCCCCCAGCGTGTGTGATTGACATGCCTACCTTCCACCCCCTGGAGTACGACTGCACCATGATGGTGGCGCTCTTGATCTGCGTGTACTTCTTCTGTTGCTGTAGGGTGCAAAAAAAAAAAGAAGAAAAAAAAGAACAGAGAAAGAAGTCAGAGACCACCTTGAATCCATTTGGATAGACACGCTAGCCAAGGTGCTTGGTGTGTGCGTGTGTCTGTGTCTGTCTGTGTGTGTGTGTGTCTGTGTCTGTGTGTGTGTGAGATCCCCTACCGCGTAACGCCGGTACCACGCCGCCACCACCACCTGGCTGTGCTTGAGCAGCAGGAAGTGCGTGCGGCACTTCCAGCCGCGGTAGATCTTCTGGATGAGGGCGGCCAGGGCCTCCAGGCAGCCGCGGCGCTTCTCCTCCAGGAAGAAGAGCTGCAGCAGACACACGGGGGGGGGACACACAGAGAGCTCCGTCAAGGGCTCCTCCCATCAGCCAGGTCCCTGTGCGGAGCCGCCCCCCGTTGGTGCGGTGGTCAATGTGTCCTGGCGTTATCGACACGTATCTAAACAGTGCTTTGTCGTCCACGTTTACATTCAGGGCATTTAGCAGACGCTTTTATCCAAAGCGACTTAGTCGAATAAGTACATTTGTCATAAGAAGAAGTATGAAACAATATATCGCCGTCGGTACAGTAAAGACATAGAACCAAGTGCAAGTACTAACAATCGCCAGGCCAACCCCATTCCCCGTATACAGCAGTGATAGCAAGCTACTGCAGATGCTACATAATTAAGTACTATGAATAAATATAACGTACATTAAGTTGTGTACATTAAGTGCCAGGACGTACAACATACAATAGTGGGCGGGGGGGGGGACTGGATCAATAGTCTGCATTTGACAAAAAGGGATGCGCTTTGGGTGACACTTAGTATAACCTCGGGTCCAGCAATCCTTATGTGTCCCCGCAGAGCTGCTGGGGGCAGACGGCACAGAGCCCGAGCCGGAAACCAAAAAACGGCATGGGGTGAAATCAAGCCTTGTTTCGTGTTTTATAAGGAGATATTCTACCGCAGAACGCTCATTTGTGCGAGTCGATGAAACTTTCAGGATTTGAAAAGAGGATTTCTGCGGTGGCAGTTCGACACAGTGCTGCATTTGAAACCTTTGCAGACATCTACAGTTACCGTCTGCTGGCTGAGTTTGTGTTGGGCCAATTACACGCTCAAAGATCCCCGCTGCCAGCCACCTGATTGGCCAAAACTAATACGAAGCGAAAGAAAGGGAAATTCCCTGTTTACCCAGATTTTAGCTCATCTGCCGTCATACTTTAGGTCATCTAAAGTCTGAAATCGGAGACTACGGTTATTACAACAATAGCCAACCAGACTTTTTAAATAAAAAACAATATTAATAAGGCTGTGAGAAGCGATATCGACTCCAAACCAGAGGCTCGGGAGACAAACCGTCCTCTACCTCCCAGAGCCAACTGCTGCACAGGGAGAGAGGGGGCAATCGGATTGTGTAAGCCTGGCCCCACCAGACAGACGTAATGGAGGCAGGACCTGTTGTGAAACTGCCACCGGTCGGGACATGCAGGGCCGAGATGGAGTCACGCAAAGGGAGATGACAATCGGGGAATCGAAATCCCGCCAAGCGCAAGAGCGCGTTCAATGCTCCGGATGGTTCCGTGAGCCCGCAGAGGGGAAAGTCACTTTCTCTGATGCAGGTTTTAGAAACCTAAAAGGCTAGCATTGAGCATTAAAAACATTGAGAAAAAAAAAAAAAACGTTTGTTTCCCATGCTGGATATGTAAGTGATACCATGTGTTCCCAGAATGTTGGTTGTGTTGCTAATTGCTGTGGTGGTGGTGGTGGTGATGGTGGTGGTGGTGGTGGTGGTGGGGGCTGGTGGGGGCTGTTTGGACCCTCCTAATTTGAGAACAGAGAGCTCCAGAGGCGGGTAATTTCGGCCACTTGAAGACAGCCCGACCTTATCCAGCCGGGCACGGGGAATTGAAAGAGTGCTCGGCTGGGGTTCACGGGCCTTTGCCGTCGCTTTTTACCGTTCTGGGGTTCCTGATGAAGATCTTTGAGCGGCCGTAGGCAAATTCCTCCGTGGAGACTTGGAGATCTGCCATGAGCACCTCGACGCCCTCCCTACGGAACACCGCAGAGGTCACAAAGGGTCAGAGCTGTCCTGCTTTACACAGCAGTTAAAAACAACAGAAAACCAGCAGTGGGAAGCAGCTTTGCTACAACAGAAAAGCAGTGAGGCACATGAAAACACCCCCCCCTCCCCCCTCACCAGAGGAGGAGTGGGGGGGGAGGTAGATGAAGGATATATCTTGCACAATGCGTGGGAGAGGAGGACTCCATGACCCCTCTGGAGCTGGGTGCACCGGAGGCCAAGGGTTTGTTTACTAGAGTTTAACAACAAGACACCAAATGTTTGGTATCAAAACTGGCAATCAGAGAGGACCCCAGCACACACAGAGGAGAGGAGGTGGCTCCAGTGAATACAAAGCAGGCATGCAAGTCCGACAGAGGCAGAGAGAAGGGTAAGCAGTGGACAATGTTGGATGTGGAAAAAAAACGCATTAAAACGGTAAATCTGCTAGTTATGTTGGTTGCCACCGTGTACAGTAGACACCGGCACAAAATTACAATTATTTCAATTATTCAGTACGTCAGTCATAGAGGAATATTCCAGGAATATTTACTATTCAGATCATTTTTGGACACCTTCATTCAGATTAATGAACCACTAATGGGCAAAAAAAACAAAACATTTCTCAATAAGGCCCAATCAGATCGTGCTGAAGACGGCTCAAGAAGACACGGTTTCAAAAAGCACAACTGGCCTCAAAGCCAACTCAAAGTCAGAGCACTCAAGAAACCCGAGCTCCAGCGGCAGAGGGCTCCTACCTGGTGGGGCCCTTCCAGTGGGGCCAGGTCTGCTTGCAGAGCATCTTGTAGCGCTCCAGGCAGGGCTCGTAGGCCTGGCGGTAGGCGTAGCCGGCGCGCCTCACGCGCACGTTCTCCATCAGGCCCAGGTAGGCCACCTGGTGGCGCACCAGGGAGTCTGTGAAGATGTGGGCCGCCTTCTTGTCGTTGGGCTTCACGCACCTGGGGCCCCGAGAAGAGCAACCGCGGTAAGGGGGGGGGGATCGGGGGGGGGGGGGGAAATGAAAACGGAAAACGAGTTAAACTAATTAAAATGAGTTCACAGTACACAGAAAACGCAAAAAACAACAGTACTGAGGTTTTTTTGTTATCCATCACCCATATAAATGAGTCTGTGTTGTTACTGTGATATTACGTGTTGTGATTTGTGAATAAATACTATATATATATATATTTAAATAAAAATATTTAAATATCATATACCCATCAGTCTCTAAAGTCAATAGTTGTATAGAGAAGAAAGAAAAAAGATTATGTTGGGGAAACTGGTCAATGAATCTTGAGGCAACGTAGACCATTCAGCTCAGTCTTATACTACATCACAGAGAGAGACGGGGGGGGGGGGCTCTCTGACCTGATGTAGTTGGGGTTCTTGGTCTGCAGGTTCTTCATCAGGGTGCCCACCGAGGCCTTGAACTGGAAGCCGGCGGTGGGGGGCCTCTTCAGGTTGACCTTGGCGGGGTTGCCCTCGGGGAAGAGCTGCTTGATGAGGCTGTGGTTGGCCTTGTACATGGCCTGGGACAGGTCGCGGTACAGCAGGTCGTTGTTCTTGTCCATGAAGCCCTCCACGCGGTACAGAACCTGGGAGCGGACGGGCGATAACGTGGCCTCCGTCACACAGCGCTTTTGGTTTTAGCGGTTTTTCAAAATCAAATCGCTGTGCAAAGAGCGTCCTCTCTTACTGCTCTCGTGACGGCAAAACCCACACGAGCTCAAGCGAGCAGACGGAAACATATCTCGTATACGGCGGGACATTATCATGGATTAGAACGAGGTTGTAATTTAATCAAATTGGAATGTTCCGAGGATGAAAACGTTGTCTCTGCTAGGGTTTCATGAGTGCGATTCAGCCCTGAGGGAAGATCTACATTTCAGTCACGTAAGAAAGACTACCGTGGCACGATTCTGTCTTTGATTCCTCATTTTTTTCCTGTGGTTTGTGATTATGTGAAAATAAACGTTGGCATGGAGGCTACAGTGATGGGACATTTAACCGAACAGGGACATCACGCGTCAATGCGCAACTGCTTAAACCATGCTCTGCTCTGCTGAGCAGAGCAGCATGCACCACAGTGTGTCTTGCGGTGTGCTCCCCGGGCCTTGGGGTCTCCCGTACCTTGCCGGCGTAGTGCTGAATGCGGAAGCAGCTGTGGGGCAGGCTGTGGTCCGTCAGGAACTTGGAGTTCTTGCTGAGGCGGCTCTCAAAGTGCTGGTGTTCGGCGCACACCGTGTTCAGCTTGTCCAGGAAGGTGATGTCCGTGACCGTGCCGGGGCGCAGGCACTCCTCGTCCAGCATGGCCAGGATGCCGTTCTGGTTCTGCTCGCCGGTCGGAAACGACAAAACCCCCCCCCGCCGCGGTCAGAAACATCCACTCTGTTCCAGGCAAGGCCACATTTAAGTTCTGTCGCAGGCTTCATAGAGGCCATTCAAAAGTGCTTAGGAAAGTTAGACAAAAGACGATCAAGAAAGACGTCTTAAGGTTAAAAGGTGCCAAAAATATATTATTAAAAAAGATACGGAAGATAAAAAATAAAGTTGTGGTCGTGTTCGAATGTGCCGCCCGTCGCCGTGTCACACACCCTTCGTACCTTTACACCAGTAGTGTGTCCCATTCAAAGAAGGGGCTGACCCTATGAAACGGCAACGTTAACTCACACCAAGAAACTCTGAAATACTTGCACGGGTTGACTCACGTTTTCAATGAGGTCGCAGATGACGGCGTTGTTGAAATACTCGATGTTGGTCCACTCGATGTCCTGTTTTCAGAAAGACAAATCCCATGGGTCAGCGCCAGGTCATTGTCGGTTTCACTTCCACTTGAGCTCCTAATAAAGCCACTTAGCACTTCTCACCAACCTAAACACCCACTTACACAACTAAGGAGATTAACGGACATTGATCCTAAGTGGCTGGCTCGTTTCTCAGCTATCTCATATAAATTAAGATAAGAAGGAAGGGAAAGAAGCCCGTATCAGCACACTTAAGATATTTTGATCCGTTAAAGCTTCTCTTTAAAAAAGGAACGAAAGGGAACATTACAGCGGAGGTAATGTGTTGCTGGGCACAGGGACTGAGGAGTTACTAAACACCACAGAGACAGCCTGCACCATCATTTCATTACAATGGGCCGCTTCAACTTAGCCAACAACAGATATTTAGTTTCAGCGTTGATATGGACTAATGAATTAGACAATTTGTAAAATGATTGCAGATGTCTATTGGCCTGTGGTTTGGCTTTTGTTGTTCCCAAACAGGATATAATGGTATGACTCTTGATATATCGATATACATCATATATATATATATATATAGTGTGGGACGGAACAGTGATATTATTTGATGTTATCCATACAAAAAAGAAGAAAGCGAAAGACTTTGGGGGGGGGCACATTTGATGGAGGCGTGACCTAAAGTACAGTGTTTGATAAGTGCCTTGAGCTTCAGACTTCTGATTGGTCGCCCTTTTCTCTTTTTTAAAGCTGCCCTTTGTCCCCAGCCATGGAATTTTCCCATGCAGTCACACTGGATGGAGGCCAGGGAGTGGAATATCATGGTGGTGGTGGTGGTGGTGGTGGTGGGGGGGCTGACGGTGCGGTGGGGACTAGGAGGAGGAAGGAGGAAGAGGAGGGGGGGTGGGGGGGGTCAAGGGAACAGCACTCACATACTTGGAGCTTTGAAAGCAAACAGAGCCCTGAAGCCTCTTGGGGACGGGAGGGGGGTGGGGGTGGTGGTGGGGGGTGGATGGGTGTGGGTGAGGGGGGGGTGGATGGGGGGTGCGGGGGGGGGTTACTTTTGCCGGAGTGAGGGATCACATCCGTCCCCTCGTCCACACGCAGAGACCCAGGGAGGAGGGAGTGATAGAGAGAGCTTTAGAAGAGAGGGAGGGAGGGAGGGAGAGCAAGCAAGCAAGGCCGGCCCAGAGCGGTTTATTTGGGGGGGGGGAGAAATGTTGGATGCAGGTGTGGCGGTAGTGGGGGGCTACATACATAGACATGTGGTACAGGAAGCAGAAGGTATCTCAGGGAAAATAAATGGGACCCCTCAGGGGGGGAGGTGGGCAGTCAGACAGCCAAAGGACTCCAGTGGCTGAGCCTTGACCAGTGATGGGGAGAGGCAGCTCGGAGTGTCGGGGTGAGGCAACCATCGGCATTGTGAGAGGTGAGGGCCGTCTATACTCTACTCACCTCACAGTCACACTACCTCGCTCCGTCGACGGATGGGGACTTTTTTGACGTATCCATGCGTCTTCCCGGGTTGTATTACAAAGGCGATTTCTTTGGACAGTGTATTTGCGTATATTCGCATAACGGAGCCGACTTGATGGACGGGCCCACAATGCATTTCGAGAGTGCCCCATGCAAAGTCAACGAGATCCGTCGACGGACGCATGTAGTGCGAATGAGGCGTCAGGGAGAACGCTGCCGTGGACATGTGCATGTGTATGTATGTGCGTGTGTATGTATGTGCATGTGTATGGATGTGCGTGTGTATGTATGTGCGTGCGTGTGTATGTATGTGTGTGTGTATGTGCGTGTGGGAGGGCTCCTACCTCGCGGATGTACTCCTCCTGCTCCTCGCGCAGGGTCAGCTCGATGAAGATCTGCTGCAGCTTCTCGTTGCAGTAGTTGATGATGAACTGCTCAAAGCTGTTGTCCTGGGAGAGGGCGGAGCCCCCGGGGAGAACACCAGTTAGTATCAACACACACACACACACACACACACACACACACACACACACACACACACACACACACACACACACACACACACACACACACACACACACACACACACACACACACACACACACACACACACACTTAAGTTTTTCCCTCTGGTTTAAGGTTAAACATAATGTTTGCAGGATGCTTCTAGAGCTGAGCCGTGCTTCTTTTCTCCCTCTCTGTTTTTCCAAATTCCTACCTTTTTTTAGTAGGTTTGTGGAAAAAAAAAACACTGAATTTGTTACCTTCTTCATGGTCTGTTCTTACTGTGGCCCTTACTGTGGTTTGAGCCTGCCACATTGTCAACCACAGACTGTCACTAGTAACCCTAAAATGGCCCAATACAAAGTAGCTGTGTGGAGGAAAAGTCAACCTGTATCAAATTAAAACCAGTAGCACCAGCATAACATCGCAGGTAACTGTATACTGCAAATTGTGATTTGTGAATCCATTTCCTTATGACCAATTACAACCAATCGCGACCCTTGGTTTCAAGGGTGTCGACGTGCACCGGGTTAGTTGATGATCAGTCAAACCACAAAAGTCCACTCTCGGGGGGGGGGGGGGTTAGAGGCGACTAGTCTAGGAGATAAGCGGGCCAAAGGACGACGCTCTGCTTTCCCCGGCGGAGCACGCGGGCCTGAAGGACGCCGTCCTCCCGGCCGCCGCCGCCGCCGCCGCGGGGAAATCAATTCGCCGCCCCGAGCAGTCTCCAAATCAAAACACACAACGGCAAACGAAAGCGCGTCTACTGGCGTCCCAGCGGCGGTGTGCGTGAAGGCAGAGACGGGACGGGCTCGATCTGCGACGCAGAAGCTAGGAGGCTACAGGAGGATTACTTAAAGGTGACCTATTGTGTGAGTGGGATTAGCCGCTATGAAAATCGGCCTCTTCTGACATCACGAGTGCGCGTGTCCACCTAGATGTGCGCTGGATGGATCAGTCCACCAGCCTGCCCGGTGGACTGTAGCAAACGTTGCTCATCTATCCGTCACACGTCTAGGTGGACACGCCCACCTGTGATGCAGATTTTGAAAACGGCCCGTAATGGCTAATCACACTCACAGCTGGTGGTATCATATGTCCCCTTTAAGGCGTTCTAGGGAGTGAATATACAGGCTGGTGTTTTGGGTCTAAAGCTAAATGGAGCTCAACAAATCTCGCTTCTGCGCTTAGCTTTTTAAAAATGACTATTTTTCAGATTTCCAAACAGCTTCGTATCGTTACAATGTGGGTAGTATATGCAAATGACCAATGGTTAGCGGGGAGATCTGCGTGAAGTCGACATGTAGGAAATTAAGCATTGTGAATTTACATACACTTTGCATTCAATGATGCAACGCGGGTAGAAAATTGGCTAAAAAGTCAGAGAAATGGCTCTGAGGCTCATTTCAATATTTTGAATTGACAAAACTACAGTTTACCACATTCATCTTAAATTCAAAAAAGCCAACAATGTTTGTCACTTCACTATTCGCGTTCTGTAATGAGCCATCGTCTCTTTGCCCGCAGCGCAACACTTTGGCTTGGTTTCTTTTGTTTTAATTGTTTTTTCATTATTTTGAATCATAATCTTTTTTTCTTTTGCATGAGGAGCAGAATTAGCACTACAGATCCTCGGGATCACAGCATGCAGACTGGGCAGAGCGAACCCTTTCCCCAAGGACAGATGGTACTTACTCCGTCCTGGCCCCCAACACACAACACAACATGACACGACATTCAGGAGAGAGGGAGAGAGAGAGAGGGCGAGAGAGAGGGAGGGCGAGAGAGAGGGAGGGCTTGGCGGTGAGTGGTGGTGACACACAGAAGTATGAGAGCTTGCACTTGTGAGACATGCGCCTTGAACAAATAAACAGATGGGAAAGATAAAATATGAAAAAAATAAAGAGTGATTTGGACAGTACCCTTTTCCCAACCCTAGAACTCCAAGGGATGAGCTCTGGGACGTTTTATCAAAACATGCAAATGCAGGCTCATCCGAAGCAGCTGGAACAGTGTCTCAGGGGCAGCGTTTACAAAAGGTTTCTGCTCGTCAGCGTCTTGCTTTATCACTCGGAAATTAGCGCATATTGTAAAGGGTAAAAAAAAACTATGTATAAACACCACCACACGTTTTGGAAAATCCGTCCTCACCTCGAATATCTCGAAGCCGTAGATGTCGAGAACGCCCATCACCTTGTGGCGGGATTTGGTCTGGGCCTGGGGGGGAAAAGGTCAGAGGTCAACGCGGGGAGATCCTGGGGACCCATGGCCTGTCCACGCAGACCCCCCCCCCCCCCGAGGAGCCATACCCCTGTGGCGGTACACTACCTTAATGCTCTCGTTGATCCTCGTGACCAGCCAGCTGAACAGGCGGCTGTACAGGTTCTTGGCGAGGGCGTCACGGGCGTAGTAGGCCTGCGGGAAACCATCACAAGGATTGTAAATGGCCTGCATTTATATATATATATATATATATATATATCGGTTTTATCCAAAGCGCTTTACAATGTCGCCCACCATTCACCCATTCATGCACACATTCACACACCCGACGTCGGTGTCAGCCATGCAGGGTGCCAGCCGGCTCGTCGGGAGCAGTTAGGGTGAGGCGCCTTGCTCAGGGACACCTCGACACTCAAGCTAGGAGGAGCCGGGGGATCGAACTAGCAGCCTTGCGTTTACCAGCCGACCCGCTCTTCCTCCTGAGCTACTGAGCGCCACCTTTTTGTAATATTGTACGGCACGAAACAAAACAAATTACTACTAACTTTTTGTGTCACATTGCAAGCTCATCGCTCGCACCAAACGGACGACGGATGTTAAAGCACACCCGTACCGGGAGTCACTGGGACTAGAGGCCTGTGGTCTTGAATAGAGGGAGCTAAGGGAGTGCACAGTCCACCATGACACCCATTACTCTGCTCCATCTCAAGGGCTTCAAGGGTTCAATAGACTGAGGAAATGCTTTGGGACGGACATATCCGCATATCGCGCCGAGCCCCCGCCCTGAGAATGCTCATAAAGGTCCTGTTTGCGTCTGCCCAGTCTTTGTTGACTTTGTGTGTTTTATTAAAACAAAGCCTGTTAAAACCGGATTAACCTTTCCCACTGAGCAATCGATGGCGGGATCAGCAACGTCTTTTTAATACCCTTCTTACCAAATCAAGTTAAACATTCAAGTCCGAGCAAGCAACACAGTCATAACTTTTTTATTTTATTTAGTCAATCTTTATTTATCCAGGTAAGTCCCATTGAGACCTTTAGCCTCTTTTTCAAGGGAGCCCAGACAAAGGCCTCAAAAAAAAAAGAGTCAAAACTATTTCCTCCTTCCGCTTCAACAATTGCCCCTTTGCTGAGAAGTGACGTGGCGAGACAAAGAGGGTGCCACGCCGACACCTACACCCACGGGTGCTCACGTCCCCCGCTCCGGTGGCGGCGGCGGCGTGATAGCGGCATCATTTTCTGCTCCTCTAAAGCTAAAGCCCCATCTGCATCATCTCGCTGCAGCCGCCGCCGCCTCCCCCGGAGATGGGAATGAACTCCCCCCCCCCCCCCCGGCCGCTGAGAGGTGACCTACATTCTCTCCCGCGTCGCCGCTCATCTTTAATGGAGGACTCCCGGTATCTGGGTCGACGGCCGCCGGAGTGATTCAGCGGGACGTAATGTGCCGTCAAAAAATTTTGACGGCAAAATTTCCTGCACGCCGGCGAGTGTGTGTGCGCACGTGTGTCTGGAGCACGCACGCACGCACGCACGCACGCACACACGCACACACGCACGCCTCTCTCTCTGGGATTGGGAAGGGAGGTGTATGCACGTGTGACCGCACACACGCGGCTCTCGGGGATAGGGACGGACGGGAGGTGGGGGGGGGGCGGGGGGGTGGGGGGCGAAAAGGGGGAAGACTGCGTCCTCGCCTGACCGGGGGGGAGGGGACCGACCTGGGACACGTTGAGGGTGGTGGAGACCTTCTCCAGCTTGGCCTCCACGGTGCGGTAGCTGAAGGCGCGCTCCAGCACCGACTGCTCGATCCCCAGCAGCTCACACATCTCCTTCAGGTCTGCAGGACACACACGCACACGCACACACACACACACACGCACACGCACACGCACAGTATGAGAGAGTTCCTGTTTAGCATGAGCAATAACAGGCTCTAAGATGGGGGATAAAAGGATAAAAGGAAGATAACAAATTTAAGCTTTGTTCACATTCATCTCAATAAGTCATCTGCAAATCAAACTGTCCACTACCATCAGGGTGTCTGTGAATGCGTCTCTTAGTTCATGTTGATGGGACACAGATTTGAAAATCATCTAAAATACGAGTTCAATGAAAGATAATTGTCATCTGCTCATGGTGAAACGCTTCCTGTTAAAAAATGTGGAGCTGATGTCTCGGTAAATATTGTTCTGCTAGTCTGCTTCTAATCGGATCTGAGGTTTTAAACATTCAGGAGGAAAGCCATAAACCATCCCCAAAATCCCAATGCCAGTCTGTTTCGTGTTGTCCCGTGAGAGCCTGGGTTAACGGCGTGCGTCGATTGCTCTGGTAACAGTAATCTCATTAGTCACTCCCGGGTAGGAGTCCAGCTAGGCTTCCGGTACGGACCATGTTTAATTATAACCAAATAGACTGTTGTTGTGGCAGAGTAAATGAATAGGCTGGAATTTTCCTGCAACAAGCGACATGCCGGGCTGTGCCGGGGAGGAAAATGCAAATACCCAATTTACCTAATGGCAAACAGGTGTGTGACTAAGGACAACACTCAGGAGCCACCGGCTAAGAGTGAGGCTGGTAACTAGAGAGCTGCACACCAACACGAGCGCCGGACCGGGCAGCAGAGCCACCCATAGGGGGCAGTGTCTCAACAGAAAGCCGACACAGGAGGAAGACGAGGACTGGTGGTGGTGGAGGAGGGAGACTTCACAGGTACGCACAGCAAGGTATACACAACAAGGTACCTTCTACCACGGAGTCATCTGTGGGGGGGATGTCATGCAAGTGTTGTGAAAACATACAATGTGTACCGCAGAGTTAACAAGGATTTTCCCGAAAACGTTTTGAGGTTACCTGGTTTTAAATTGTCAAACAAATAGTTTGAAAGCATTCTATTCTCAGTAGCTGGTCTATCCGTGGTTCGGCCAGGGCGTTTAACACAGACCTATGGCCGTCGACACGACCCCTGGACCGTCGGCCCTCACCGTTCTTGTCTTTGACGCGGCTCTCGTCGTAGCCGTTGGAGCGAGACTCGGGTTTGAACTCGATGTTTCCCAGCTTCAGCACGGCCGCCACCAGCTCCAGCACCGACTGCACCTCGTCCTCCATGAAGCCCACGATCTGCATGGCATTCTGGGAAGGGAGAGCGCCACGGGCGGGCGGAACAGCAGCGTCAAGAGTCGTGGAGATTTCCCAACCCCCCCCCACCCCCCCCTCACGTAAACGCAATGGAAATCTGGAGGTGCTCTCATTTTGAGTTTGTGATTTTGTTTGACGTTTGTGCGTTTCTGTTTGACTTCGTCAAAGTAAAGAAGAGACGTCTGCCGTGTGCGTTCGTCAGCCACACACACACACACACACGGGGATGCCATCATACCCTGACTGTGCGGAAGTTGGCTGCGTCATCCAGAGCGGCGACGTTGGCCGAGTCCAGACTCAGGTAGTTGTACTTGCTGAAGTCTCGGTCGAGCTTCAGCTTTCCTGGGGGAACGGTTTCAAAACACTGCGGTTACATTTTGAAAAAAACAAAAACAAATTAAGTTTAGGTCACAGCTTAGAGCATATCAGACGAGCACATTGGTGGAGGATCTCACACACACACACACACACACACACACACACACACACACACACACACACACACACACACACACACACACACACACACACACACACACACACACACACACACACACACACACACACACACACACACACACACACCCTTGTGTGACAAAGACACAGACTGAGAAAGCCAAGGCTTTTTAAGTTGCTGATGCTCCTGAATCGATATCTCCTAATGCGGTGAATCGCAGAGCTGTTTGGCGAGGCGGCACGCAGCGGTGCACGCATTACTCAACATAGATTAAATGGATCTCTTTGAAAGAGAGAGAGGGGGGGGGGGGGGGGGAAGGAAAAGGAACACTGTATCTGGTATCAAGGGAATCTCTTCCTCTCCCCCGTGGCTCGCTCGCGTTTGATTTGGAGTCGCATTAAGGGCGGTCGAACCTGAGCCCTCTGATCTGAGGACTGACTTGAAGTCGCCGAGTGTCATGGTGTTTGTGCCGTCGGCCGGGCCGTCAAACAATGCTTTTCCATTTCACAGGAAAGCAAATAGAGGGAACAGGTTCCAGAGGCTTTTGTTCTCATGTCCGCGCGTTTGGTTATTTCCTCATTCTTGGGTTTGGCAGGAAGATGGTAACGTGTTAAGCACATGTGCCTGAGCACAAAGCGTGCTTTTAGCGGGGGGGAAACTTGAGTTAAAAGAAATAAAAAAAAGTGTGTTCCTGATGTTGCTTGAGGCTCTTTAATACAGCTCTGTCAGCGTTGTGGCTTCTCGCTGAGTCATAAGGACACCACCGCGGGCCTGACTCACTAATACTATTAGCATCCTTTCCAGTTCCTGCAATATTTCGTCCGCTCTACTCTCCGCTGAAACTCAATGTCTTCATGTCCGCTTCGCCACTCACTGAGGGTGTCGTCGGAGGCTCCAGACAGGAGCTGGTAGAAGATGTGGAAGTTCCTCTCCCCTCTCGGCTGCTTCACCACGCGTGACTTCTCCAGCAGATCTAAAAAGAGGAGATGGTGGAAATAATGGGAGAGGAAGAGGGACACAGAGACACAGAAAGGCAGAGGGAGAGAGAGGGAGAGAGAGGGAGAGATCTCAACAAAAACAATGGTGCTCCCAGAATAGCTTCTGGTAGGATATGATACATCTGGTTCCTCAAGCGGTTACGCTATGAGGCTATTGTTCGCAACCACATCTGCCCAGATCCGAGTTCACATGCACTTGCAACCAAATACTGCACGTTACCAAGGAAACCAGGCTGCGTGTGGGTTTGGCCTAATATCTGTGTGTATGTGTGTGTGTGAGCGGTGCGCTTGCATGAATGAGTAAATCCCAGCGTCGCGGGACAGGACGTCCCAGAGGAAGAAACAACAAACACTGGTTCCTCCTCAGCTGCTGAATAAAGAGCAGCGCGCTACCTGATCCAAGCGACCCACCGCGCCGCTGCCATCTAACCAGCGAGCCTGGAGCCTCTCCTCTGATCCCCAAAACAGTGCTTGGACGGCGCGTTACGACGCGCTGCCATGACACGCCGGCTGTGTAGTCGAGAGGCTGACACGACGTGAGGTGTGCCATTAAGTGTGAGGGGAAACTTACATCCCTGCCACAGTTCACCACACAGGCATTCAGTGCGCCGGGACAGTGAGAGAGAGCCAGAGAGAGCCAGAGAGAGAGAGAGAGAGAGAGAGAGAGAGAGAGAGAGAGAGAGAGAGAGAGAGAGAGAGAGAGAGAGAGAGAGAGAGAGAGAGCGAGAGAGAGAGAGCGCACACGCACACACGACGACACCAACAGAAAGTCCTTGCCTTGCGTCCCTCCCCATCCCGCGCTGGGTTGGCCCGCTTCTCTGCTTGGGCAGCGGCTGGGATCAGGCAGAGCCAGACCACTGGGAGGGGGGGGGGGGGGGGGGGCTTAGTCTCTAGCCAGAGAAGGGGAGGTGGGGGGGGGGGGGGGGGGCTTAGTCTCCAGCCAGAGAAGGGGAGGTGGGGGGGGAGAGCGATGAATGTTAAAGTGGCGCCCACAGGCCCTGGGAGCCAGGCTCCTGTTTGGGTTCAGACGTGCCGGAGCTGCCAGCTTATTCATTATGCAACGACAGCTTATGAGCGACTTGCGCACCCCAAGTGCAGAGCTGTTATCAAAGACCAAACAGAGGGCGGGGGGGGGGGGGGGGGGAAGACCCAACCTCTTGCTGTCTATTGCACTTTGTTAAGTTATTTCATGCAGGCCTCAAACTTTGGCAGACGGACTCCCGCGGGCGGCAGGGCGAGCAGAGCGCCGCAGCGAGGCCGGGAGTCACACACCGGATCAACTTTAAAACACATCCCGACTCCTCCCCGCAGGGGGGCTCCGCCGCGACCCTTCACCTTTTGTCCACTCCTCGTGTTATTGCTTTCCGGAACAGAACAGCTACACACGCTACAGCAGACCCAGACGGGGGTTTGCTGGGAGAGCATTTTGAGCCGCTCAGTTTCACAAAACCTCCCATTTAAAAAAAAAAAAGAGGAGGAGCAGACAGAGAAGTACAGAGAAGTACGACATATAGGCGGAGTCATCGAATGTGGTAAGCACAGGGATACTGCAAAACAACTCCCGGCCGTGAAATACACTTTAAAAATAATAATAAATAACAGCGGGTTGGCGTGTGAGATCCCAGAATGCGTCCCCCAGCGTTTCCCTCCCCAGTCTGAAAGCTGTTCAAACGATTAATCAGATAAGCAGAAACGAGACGGTTCACTGCTAAAGCACCAGGCATCGTTGCCTTCCAGTTTCATTCAGAACAATCTGTCTGCGTCTCGCCGGCCGTCTGGAACGAGCGAGAGTGTACGAGTTTACAAAGCTGTTGGGTGTCTCGTGACTCCAGCCCCCAGATGGACACACACACACACACACACACACACACACACACACACACACACACACACACACACACACACACACACACACACACACACACACACACACACACACACACACACACACACACACACACGTTTGTGGTACAGACATCGGCAGGTCTGTATTTCCATGACCTCAGGCAGAGTGGTGGACACAGACAAAACAAAGTGAACAGAGGAAAGATGGAAGCGGGGAGAAATGATGGAGTGAGAGAGGTGGGAGGGGAAGGGGGGCGTCCAAAGTAATTCTTTGTCATTCTTTGCAACTTTTTGAGTCTTTGAGTTTCATTGTTGGAGAAAAAAAAAAGAAGAGACTTAAAGACGAGTTTACACAGGACAGGTTTATGTTGTGGAAATTGTTTTGGTTGTTTAATTATTTTATCGATTTTCAATTTGCAGGTCAACTGCTCCGGACACACCCGGCCATAACGTCTGCGGTTACCAACCCGCTGGTGGCTCCTCCTTCCACGGTGATCGGCCAATGAAAGCCTTGACCCAGCGGTGTCTCCACTCTTTCTCAGCTCTGCCGCAGCTATGTGCATTGAGAGCTTCTAAAGTCTGACCCCACGTCCCAGTGAGTGAGTGAGTGAGTGAGTGAGTGAGTGAGTGAGTATGCTGTTGTGGCCATGCCCCACAAACTGATGTATAGAATATAAATTATATAAAAGGTACTAATATAAATTAAATAAGGTACTCACAGTTACTAATAACTCCTCCCAGTGGATCCCCTTTGAAGTCAAACTCGATGTCCATGTATTTCCCCTTTGGAGAGAAAAAGTGAAAAACCAACCACCATTATCAAACTGAATGTAAATTAAATAAAAAACATTTTAAAAACACAATGAGGTCCCAGTACAGCGTTGACATTTTACACAGACAAAATAAGATAATAAGGACCGATGGGACTGCACAGTCAGTCAGGACGGTGCTTTCAAGGCCTTTAATGTCATGAGGCTGTGACTTCACCGGCAAAAATCACAGCAGAACAAAAACACCTCGGCCACACGTGGGCCCTCGAAGACCCAATTAAAAGATCCACTTGCACACAAAAAAGCAGATAAGAGTCGGTCTCAAGGAGATGGCGCCGTAATCGCGAAACAGCAGCCACTCACACCGTTTCCTCAGAAGTAATTGGCTTCTGTGGAGGAAATGTTTTTTTTTTTCTATCTAGTCCTATTCATAAAGCAGTAAGACAAACTATTGGAAGCCTTGTCTGCCTTTCCGATGCGGATCTCGGGAGCCCAAACAGTGAGTCCTGTGTCTCAAACACTAACTTTTTACCACCCTCTTTATTCCCCCCCGTCCTACTGTGGTATTTATAAAACAGACAGCTGCAGCGCACCGCTGTGGCCAACGGCGTCCTTTGGCCAAAAACCCCAAAACACAGAAAAAACATTCATATCCAATTCATGACAGAGGAAGTGACAACCTTCAAAGAAGCTTCCGGGCCTTTTTCTGAACGTCGAAGAGGCCGTGGTGACGGAAAAGCATCTGGTGCGGCGTGAGGTGCCCATCTGCCCTTCCCTCCAAGGTTACCCAGATATAAGCTGATGAAGGACCCTAATCCGTAATGCTCCCTGTTATGGCTGCATGTAAGCCCCGAGCTGTGACGACACGCTCAGAGCTCTTGGTGCCATTTCAGAAGGACAAGCGTGCTTCTCATTTTTAAGGACGGAAAAAAAAAAAACATGGAAAAAATACCCGGCTGTGGTTGTAAAGTAACATTATTGGCACTTTAGACCGCTACTTGCTTAATGACTCGCCATTATATCAATGATTAAAACAGCATTGGAAAGTCTTTGGTTATAGTTAGGGCCTTTTATAGCCTCGGTAACAGTTAAAAAGTGACATTTTTACGAGACATTAAAAACCCCGCCAGCCTTTTGGAAAAAAAAAAAGTGTTTGTTTCCTCGTTTCGGTTTCGTGCAGCCGCATCACGCGCTAGCTTTCAGTTTGACACGCTGTAAAACGGGGACGCAGTGACCGACGTGTGCGTCGTCGTCCGGCACCGGACGCCTGAACCCGGTCTGCAGTGCAGTGAGCAACAACAGGGGCCACAGGGGCCACGCAAAGGACTTCAGGGCGCAGTTGAATCCCCCGTGACCTCCCCCCCAACCCCCCCCTCCCCCCTTCAAACAACTAGCTGCCAAGATTGCCGGCACACTAGCAAAGACGCCGGCCAGCTTGTGCACAAACGCCAATATTATCAAGGCCCGTAGCAGAGGGAGACAGTGGCTGCTCTGTGCGGAGGACAGAGGCTGGAGTCATACCGTGTTGGAAATCTGAGATGAGCATAAAACGGACAGAAAATGAAAACAGGAGACCAAGAATAGCTCCCTGAAACGCTGTAATGCGCTGCCAATGAAGTGATTGGGTTGCCGAGGCACCAAACGCCTGCAGTGGGGTCTGTTTGACAGGCCTTGCACACACAACCGATACGACCACGAGTCGTGATTGTTGCAGAATAATGTTTTTAATGAACATATGAACGTGGCGATAGTCCAAGAGTCCTCCTCCAGCTCAAAAAGCTGACAGAGAGAAGCAGTAACTGAGCGGTAACAGAGTGAACGGTTCAACCGTGGTCGGTCCGGATGAAGAAGAGTCAGAGCCCTGGTTTAATCCTCCACAAATGCAGCCTAATTTGAAAATGGTGCAGACACTCAATTGAATGGAACACCACACACACACACACACACACACACACAATACTCACAAATCTGGAGGAGTTGTCGTTCCTCACAGTTTTCGCATTTCCAAAGGCTGAAAATGAAGGGGGGGGGGGGGGGGCAGAGGATTAACTGCAATGTTAAGCAAACAAACCAGTCAGACTAATTTGACCGCAATGCAAAAGCCATTCCAGAGCCCAAGACCTAATAATACTTGATCCCAAACCATGAGGTGCATCACCCCAAATAGCCTTCAATCCCATGCAGGCTGGATCGTAAAGCCATTTGTATTGATGAAGCCTCATAATTCGGGTTGGATTAAGCAAAGTGCTTTGGTTTACCGGCTTAGGGAAAGGACAGAATACAGCCGCTGATGTGGCCACATGAAGGCCAAGTTGTTGCATCCACACAATAGAAAAGGTGCTGTCATGGTGTAACAAAGACTTTTGGCCAAGGTCTGTGTTGAACTAGACCAAAGTTTTCCCATGCAGGCGCTCGCTTGTGTGCTTCAGCGGGGAATGTTCTCTTGTCAGACCTTTTCTTTCTCGTCACTCCCCCATCCAGCCCGTGTCTTTAACATGGAAACTTTGTTAGCGCACCGCTGTATGAACTACTATGAGTTACTGCTGATACCATTTGTGCAATAAAGCTGCTATTCAGCCCAAAGAGTAGAACACAATACTATCTACGTTTCGTAAAAGTCCAATGACCTTTGAATGTTAGTTTTTAACACCTTGATAATGGTCAAGTCAAGTTTATTTGTATAGCCCCTCATCTCATTGACAGTCTCAATGAGATGGCTTTACAGGCCAATTATTTATGACACCCGGCCAACCCTAGCACCCCGAGGGCAAGAAAAAACTCCCTTAATTAACAAGGAAGAAATCTGCAGAAGGAACACACAGTTGGTGATCCCTCCTTCCAGGAATGCTCAGAGTGCAATGGGGGCCGTCATTAACATACATAGATGTAATACTAGCCCACATCTTTTTATATAATGTAGGGAAAGTTATTGTCCATGGTGCCGCGGCACTGGCCATAATATAATCACGTTAAATAGCTATGAGAACAGTCAGGAGGCTAAAGAGGGGAAGGCATTAACCCTGTTAAAACAAAAATCATGAAGATAAGACACACACTTAGAGCGGACGGATTGTGCGCTCGCTAAGACAAAGCGGCGTTGGTCCGGTCCGCTCCGTTCTGCGAGCGGAGGTGATCTCCGGGCTCTCCCGTTCCCCGCTTTACGAGCCATTACAGAGGCCACGGCTAAACTCTTGCAGATGTGCCGGAGTTCTGCCTGTGGCTCGGCCCTTGGCACACAGCTCTGTCGTTCATGGGCATTTCCTGTCTACTCGCCCCCCCCCCCCACCTCCCCGCAATTAAAAACACAGCTGTCCGCGTGCCAGCGCCGGGCGGAGCGGGGCCGCGGGCCGGGCCTCCCTACATGTGTGGCCAAGCACGCTGGGGAGAGACGCATGGCGTTGGGATCAAAGGGCCCGGTGTGGAGGACAGGATGAAGATGTTGCATAATCGTTTTTTTCCTATAAATAATGAAACATTTTCCAAGTCTGATCAATGGTGTGATTTGCCCTCTGTAAAGCCGAGAACAACCTTAGGGCGGCTGACGTTTTGGGTTTCTTGATCAACCTTGTTTCTGATTGATTGATTGGCATTTTAGTTTCGAACATGGAAAAGAAAATTAGAAAATGATGTTACACAAAATAGAAAGCATAATTAGATACATGAATGACACTGTTTTGAGTAACATGTTCGAAAAGGCGTGGGAAGAAGTTGACACTTATTTAATCCCACCCCTTCACCGTAACTCATTGTAATTAAGCTTCCTTAGTCATAATAATAATTATTATTATTAATATTTTCAATCATTATTATTATTTCTTATATATTTTACATTTTGAACGCATCCAAATATATACTTTTCTACAAATAAAATGTATTACTTATATGTTCATATCAAATATATACCATCATTTCTAAATAAAACTGTTTCTGGCTTGCTACCCGCCAGTGCGCTCGGCCACGTGGTCACGGGGTGCAGCGTCAACAGAGCTGTTGCTCGGGGAAGTTTAGCTTCTTCCCCAGACCCCGCGGTACCGTGCCAGCCCACCAACACGGCCAGACGGATCATCACTCACCCTCCAGCACAGGGTTGGACTGCAGCAGCTGTTCTTTAACCTTGTTCACCTCCTGGCCCTTCCCACACACCGCCGCCACATAGGACATCACCAGCTTACTGGCCTCTGGGAAGCAACACACACACACACACACACACACACACACACATTTACATTAGCACAACCGTCTCCCCGAAAGTTCCCCTTACATCATGGCCCCAGAGCCCCATTTGGTGCAGGGCGGGGAGGGCTGGACTTGTCTGGAGTGCAGAACGGGGGGAAGAGGCCCCGCACTTTCACACGGTCACACCGACGCCCTGCCTGTTTGCTTAGATGGGGATCATTATTACGTCAGATCTTCATCATCATCGTTAATATGATGAAAGTTCAATGGGAACCAACATAACCCTAAACAGATGTGATGACCAGGGTTGCGTTCACCTCAAGACAATTTGATTGCAGATATTAAGCAAACACATTAGCTTTATATCTCTAATTTAACGCCAAGCACAATGAGCATAAAAATGTCCACTCCTTACATAAACTGTAAATGTTCACCGCCAAGCAATACAGTTTAATCTGTGCGTCACGACGCATTTATGGACCACCGTTTCATTCGGCTTGTTCAAAACCCAGGAGTGAGCAGGGGCCAAAACCACGGCCCACCGACGTCAGCGGCGGGAGGTTCTGAGAGCTTTTGATTACGAGATGACACCGCGTCGCCGGGGACATCTTGCACTGTCTGGAGCAAATGAACATGATTCATAAGGAGCGTCTGCCAACGTCTGGGGTTATCTGTCCGTCGCACGCGTCACCGTCAAAACCAGACGCATGATGACACTGGTGCCAGGCCGAGCTGGGAGCAGTGGGGGGGGGGGGGGGGGGGGGGGGGGGGTGGGGGGAACTCGCACGACAGTAGCTGTGGGCGGGGACCACCGATGGGCATCAGCAGCCAGACATGTCCGGACACACTTCACATTCTTCACAGCCTGACGACGATAAGGCAACCAAAACGGCCACGATAAAAGACCAGATCAGATGTCGGGTCTTACAAAAAGGGTAGAAAAGGAAAAAAAGACATTGTACCTCGTTCTTCCAGGGAGGAATTTGTCATATCAGGCAGGACTTTGAAAAGTTAAAAAAAATAAAGATTTATCTCACTTTGCCATCTGTCTAAGGCGAGGGGATTTTACAACACTCGCCGAAGGCTATGCGGGCATCTCCCGATAACATTTTTGGTCCAAACTCCACCGTCCTAATCAGTGGGATCTTAAACCTCACGCAGAGAGAACGCTACCCAACCCGAACAGCGAGGCTGGTGACCTACAGAGGAGCAGGCGGGCAGTCTTTGGCTGTCCCACATGATGGAGAAGATTACCCACAATCCAAGCGGGTCTACTTTATGGAGCAAAGTTATTAAAGCTTTAATGAAAAACTGAAATGTTCTGCACCACTTTTAATCTGAACTCATGTTGGGTCACTTGTAATATTTGTTGTTCATTTCAGAAAAAAAACGCAATGATGTGCTTGGTAAAAGGCTCATCTGACCAGCCCGTATCAACAGCATCTGCTGTCTCACAGATAAGCAGGTTCCCCGAGTCAGCCTCCATGTTCTGTTTATCATCCTTTATTTTGGTTTACCAACTCTGGTGATATAAAGGCCAGCCACCGATGACGTTTTACACAGGGCCATATGGGAGTAACACAGATCAAAATTGTGATTGTTTTTATTCAGCTTGAAAAAGTTTCAGTCTGACTCTCTAGTCTAGACAAGCAGAGGGTATAAGTTTAATACAGCATGATCATGGGAAAATTTTTTAGACGCATAGATACATATAATTCTTCCAATCTCAAAAGGGAAAAAAAAACATGGTGTACATTTATCTTCTCTCGCTCTTGTTCCTGTAAAACCTATTATAGTTTAATAATAAATTGTCAAACCGCAAGAGGATATTCTGCTGTGTGGCACAATAGTCTGGCACAATAAACCTAAACTTGCTTTAACTTGGAAAGGCTTCACCTACTGGAATGTGAGTGATCTTGCCAGGATAAGACACTGGTAAGCTGGGTGACCGAGTGTCATGCAGTAGGAACCACGCCCCTTGAGTCATACGTTTGGAAGTGATACTAATAGACACAACATGTCTATAAATGGTGGCGCCACATAGAGAAGACACTGTATACAGAGTGACTTGAGTTGTATCATCGCTTCCACATAGAGAGACACTATTGTGCGTTTTCTTTTTAGCATTTCAGCAACAAATACACCAATAAAAACAATAAAGTATAGAGTGTACCGACAAGGATGTCCTCTGCAATCCAAGATATCTATCCTTCTTCGAACAATGTTTATAGTTGTTGTGCAATGGGGGGGGGGGGAAACCCTGTTTTAGTTGTGAAAGTGGTCGTTTTGGGTACAAACACGAACCGGTATCTTGGTGGCCTCAAGGCGAAAACATGGCATAATCTCAGTCCTTGCAGCGACCAATTTCCTTATCAAACAGTGGTGTGGAAGCCATGGCTCTCTGCGGGCCTCACGTAGCTTTGAACATGCAGCTGTTCGCTAGAACAAAAAAAAGAGGCCGGTGGCAAATTCAAGGCCTCCGGGGAGCCATTAGCTAGTTGGTTTGTTCATCTCCTTGGGTCCGTTATTGTAAAACACAACATACAAAAAACGTTCCCCCCCCCCCCCCCCCCCCCCCCCCCCCAAAAAAAACCAAAGAACCAGGGAACATTTATGGCGGAACAGCAGTGTGTGGTGGTACGGGCGAGGCGAGCGCCAGACTTACCAGTCTTCCCAGCACCACTCTCCCCGGTGATGAGTATGCACTGGTCCTTGTCCTGGTCCCTAAGCGAGCGGTAGGCCTCATCTGCCAGAGCGTAGCTGCAACCCACAAGAGCATTCTGTAAGTATACACACTGTCACTAGAGTTTCTAGGCAACAGGGAGGGCAAACAATCAGTTATGTCACATTGATGAACAAGGCTGGAGTGAAAGCTAATTATTAATTATGTTGTACCGTCATACGTATTCAGGAGCTTTGATGAGCTCTATTAGATTAGCGTTTTACTTAATAGTTTCTCCTATTATTGACGGTGTGTGTGTGTGTGTGTGTGTGTGTGTGTGTGTGTGTGTGTGTGTGTGTGTGTGTGTGTGTGTGTGTGTGTGTGTGTGTGTGTGTGTGTGTGTGTGTGTGTCATGTCATCCATTGTCACACACACATTCCAGCAAAGTCACACAATGGGGAAAGTGGGACAATTGGACCACCCGCTAAACATGAACCATTGGTTATTGTGTTGCCCTTCATGGGAACCATGCACGCTGGTTGTTGGGAACCTGGGTCTCTGGTGTCACATCCCTATGGCAATATCCTCACACAATCGTCCCGGGAACCAGCTAGTATGATGCTGCAAGATGATGCTAAGAGATGACGCTACAAAATGATGCAATTGTACAACTCCCTTTGGCAGCCAAGTAGTCTGCTCAGAAGCTACTGAAGCCTTGTTCCAGCTTTCTTTGCAAAGAGCCCACAAGACTTCAAACTGGGCTGCGAGGTCTGCCTTTTTCCCCCCTCGTCTGTGCTTTTTTTGCGACTTCATTCTCAGGAATTCTTTCCAAAGCCACGACTAATAATAGCTGTGATTGTTGGGAAATGTAAGCATGTAGTTTCGATTTCTCCCTCCCAAGTCCTGACAGAACTCAAATCCTGTCCTCTGTCGAGGAGCCGGTGATGGGTATAGACGGGGATAAGTGGGATTTGGCAACTCCCGAAGGACCCCCTGTCAGAAGGGTCGCTGTCAATTCTGGACGGGGCTGTCCATACTGGCAGAGCATCACACAGAGGCGAGGTTTCAGGAGAAGTAGGTCAAGCGCTCAGATGAAAAACTTCTACCACACAAAAAAAGTCCCTCTGAATGTGTCGTTGGGCATAATCAAAGGAAAAGCAACAAGGAATTGGGAAACATTAGCAAGGTAATCAGTAAGGTCTTATCTAGGGCTACAGTGGGGTCTTAAGGAATCACAAGAGCTGAAATCATCAATCAAGTCGGGGATGTGATAACGTACAACGGCATCAAATCTTTTTCATCATTTGTCAAATCGAAGGTGTACTGCAACAGTGTTCCAAGTAAATGTCATTCATTAAGGGATAAGCATCCCTAAGGCATCGTACACTGAGACAATGCTTCATGCTTTTCCGACTCAGAGAGGGACTTTCAATCATATTTACATGAGCTCGAGTTGACAAGACGAACCAATTGAGGGGGAGGTTTACAGCATCATTGTGAAAGTGAAAACAAAACGGTGAGCAGCCGGTGATACTGGCTACCGATAAGTAGCAAGGTCTTGGGATGGATAGCCTTCCAAATTTGTGAATTTATGAGCTATGGTTAGAGGGATGGATGAAGCATATAGTACATCAAAAGAAGGCTGAATGTTCATTGACCGCCATTGAGAAGTTGCTGATTGTTGCCGAGAAATATTAAGGACACGGGGAGGCCAAAGATGGAAGGCCCCGGTGAATGCCTTCATCATGCAGAACTGAGGAAATCAGGCCACAACGCCATCTCCTTTTAACCAAATGTATCAAGCCCAATCACACACAGCCACCAGCCGAGACCAGCTTTAGCCCCTTCTCTAACCAAGCTCTTACCCCCGTCCCTCTAACCCCTGCTTTTGTGTTTCACCGACAGGCTGTGGGGGTGGGACCATCACGTAATCACTGAAAAGTGCCTGGCAGCACAGCAGATGTCTGCTTTGTGCGGCAGCCTTGTCGTCACAATGAGCAAACACCACGCAGACACATTATCCTGCCCTCAGAGAGCGGCTGGGGCCTGCGTGGATAAGGCAGGGCGAATGGGGTAAGGGGCAGGGCTTTGGAGTAGGCGGTCCCCCCCCTTCTCCATCGGTGAGCCGCTATTGGCCGCACGGCACTTTGGCATGTCACAGCCAGAAGGCCGTCCTCCCTCCACCCCCCCCAGAAAAAAGACCATGCATAAAACAGCAGCAGAGAGCAGGTCTTATGAATATGCATGGTCTACATTAGAATGGGAATCGACCAGCAAGCTGCCGGCGTGTGCATTGGGAGGGCCCAGTGCAGGCAGGGGGTGTCCTAATCGGCAGCCCAACGTCGGCAAGACGAAATACAATTAAAAGAAGGGGGTAACGAAGCATAAAGGAAGCGTTTTGTGTGTGCGTGCAGTACAGCACCGGGCAGCTAGCGTGACTGGCGGGAGCAGGGGAGGGGTAGGGACGCCGCGCCGTAGACCTTGAAAACCCAGTGGGCTGAGTAGCAATTTGTACGTTAAAGTAATGACAAAGCACGGAGGCAATCGGGAGCAACAAAGAGCTACACCTTACCGCCGGCCTTTCATTGAACAGAACTGCATGTGCTGGGGGGGGGGGGGTGGGGGCGGGGGGGGGGGTGAAACCTGGGGCCGCGGGTGAGGAGTGGCTCCTGGCGGCCGCCCTTCGTGCCAGCCGACGGGCTGTAATTTGGCTCGCTTGTGGCAGCGAAGCCACACACGCCGGGGCCATGAGGTAGGCGGCAGAAAACAAGCCCCCGTCGGGCCCCTCCCCCCTCCCCCCCCCGGGGGCCCCAGCTGGGAGCGGAGGAGCAGAGCAGAGGCTCGGCGTAGGGCCACGGTAGGGCGGAGTCACCACCACCGCAGCCTGAAGGCTTGATTTATAGGCCTTAATGAAGTAATAACGTACGGAGGGGAACGGAGCCCGGCTATTAGGGGCCGCTGAGACTCGCCGGGCGAGTTAGGCAGAAGAGAGAGAGCAGAACCGTGACGGACGACACTCTTTGCCATCTTACATGAAAAAAATTGGAAGGCTTTTTTTTCCTCAAACTAAATATACTGTATATCTAACCGGTCTGCTGGTGTAAAGTGGGGCTAAGGGGGGGGGGAGCTGTGGTTTGTACAGTAGCTGGTGATCTCATTGTTAAGAGGTCGCTTCTTCGGGGGCTTCAGGAAGTCCGGCTGGAATGCAGATCCTGCAGCCCAGGAAGAAACTCTTTCCTGGGGCTGGAGGGCCAGGTGGCAAGGGGAGGCGGAGCTCAGTGTTGGCTAGACACCACACAGACTCTGTGTCACACAAAGTGTTTGAAAAGACATTACTTTAAAAAGGGATAACTCTGTGTTCATTCAATCATCTTGGTGGTCGATTTGTGGAGTCAAACTGTATCGTCAGGATCAGCCAGCACAACGTCACATCAGACTACAACAGAGTGCTTCAAAACACATTTGATTTACATACGCACGTCAAGAACCACAAACAAACAAAACACACACACACGCACACACACGAGAAGAATAGGAGAATATGGTTTGGACATACGGCGTCCATCTGTGGCAGTCCGGCTATAAAAACTCAGGGAGGGGAACCTCGTCAGCAAACGGGACAGGAAAACTATAAATAATCAGGCAGCGCAGCATCACATAAACCATTACAGTCAGACGTGGACTCCCAACAAAACACAGGGCAGCTTTTGTTTGTCTTTCAGCAAAACAGACCGGGCAAAGTACCTGTGGCCCATAAGCCATCTCCAATAAAGAGTGCTGCTTAAATGCTTATTTAGCCCCCCACAGCGCGCCCCCCCCCCCCTCTTCAGCTGACCCCCGTATGACTCAGAAGGGGTTCAGGGCTTTAGTCTAGTTCAGTGCTCAGTAATTTTGTGTTCTGTGGCCGGGGAGAGCACACTTAGAAGTTTCTGGGTCTGATTCTTGAAAAGACAGAAGGAGAGAAAACAGGGAGGGGGCTGAGGAAACCCATCTCTTGAGAGAAACAGGTTTTTGACCAGTGGACAAAGCAGAGTTTCTTCTATAAACGTGCAAACGCGTGCGTCTGACACACACACAGCAGAGCTGCAGATATAAAGAGGCCATCCGTCCGACTGCCCACCTCCGCTTAGCGCTGGTCACAGCCCTTTAGAAAATAAAGACGAGGCTTCAAGGCTTCAAGAGTTGGTTGAATGGCGCCATCATTTTGTTTTGCCGTTGCCAGAAAACTGAAAACTGAAGAAAACTGCCCAAAAAACGACAGAGAACCGATGCTATTCACAGCACAGTTGCCCCAGGGCTAGTGGATAGCGTGACCAGCCCCCCTGGGACCCTCCAGTCACACGGATGCACAGCATACAGCAGTAAAAGGTCTTGAAAGCAGAGCTCGGGGATTCAACATGCACTTGCCCCCTTTTGGTCACCTTAAACTTCAGTCTCCAATACTAGGCTACAGAGTGAAGCGGAAAATAGCGCAATTTACAAGTGCCAGGTCCATTTATATGCCTTGTGTAATAAAGAGTTGCATGCACTTTAGATAACCTACTACACAGGACTAAATGAATGTCAGAATCCAGCACACAAGAAAGAAAATCAGAAAATAATGGATCTGCTGAAATATTCCGGTAATACTAGACCCAAGGGACTTGGTATTTTAGCTATATGGGAATGTCTCATCTGAGTGGACAAGTGACCAAAGATAGAGTTTAAAGCCTCCAAATAGAGGGTTTTATAGAGAGGGAATACTCACACACCTACCCAAGAACCCAGATCTCCTTCCTTTTAGAACTATACAGTAGATTATAGAGATAGAATACCAGGTCAATTGAACATACAATGGTGCATTATATTGCTCGGACAGGAAGACACTCAATATTTGAGTAGCCTTCGTCAGTCAGAAGGATGTCTACAGCTACAACTAGACACACAGCCATTAAGAGGGTCTTTGTAGGACAGAGTCTCTGGACATCTTGGGAGGAAGCAGTGGCCTCGGGACGACCCGGCACCAATTACTACACAGTCCAGACCGACAACAAGAGGCTCTGTCAGTCTAGATGCTGAAGCCATTATGGGTACGACAAGCAATACCGGATTGCCTGTTGTACTAATAAAGGATGTGGGGCTTCCCCTCACATCCAGTTTCCCTAGCATATCACGAGCATTTCCCAAACCCACTGGTAAGGTAAAGCAAGAAATAACCAGGCACATTGTTTCCTTCACCTGAAGTGACATGAAACAATGAGAAACCTTCGGGAAAGAACAATCTGTGGTAAGAAAACGAATTGCAATCCCGATTTCGGATTGGCTCAAAATGGTTTTGGTGATGTGACCAAATGAGTTCAAATCTTTGCTATATGCACTTTGCCATCATCACCTTAAGATCAGAAAAAGCAACAGGATTTTTTTGTGTGTTTCCATACCATAACGCCATTTGAAGAAAGTTTAAAACTACCACATAGGTAAGTTACCGTCCAAGTCATGGTAAATACTTTAAGGAATGTTACGACAAAGCAAACACAGGGAAGGAAAATTACTGTATGAATAGACTCATTGGCAACAGCAGTTTCTTTTCCAGACTGTGTCAAATCAAAAATCGGATTATCGTCTGAAGACTGTATTTAAACCCTTTGTACCTCTAATGTAATTTATAGTACACAATTAACAATCCATTTGACCTTTCCACCAACACCAAAATTAATCTTTGGCTTCATCATTTTACTGTCCCTTCTGAGAAGTTTGCAAACAGTTAAGACCTTGGTTCTCAGCTATGGATCTTCCATTAGATATTGGCTTGGTTAATATTTTACCCAACATCTAATAATGTTGTCAATATCTTCCCGTTAGGGCCATGTCACATGGTTATGTAAGCTGTGTACACAGATAGAGGCTGCCAGCTTTTGTTCAGGCTTTGAATGGAGGAGGTTTTACATAGATGCCAGGCGATCCTGGCAACAATAGAGAATCCATAAACCATCCCCTTAAGATCACAAATATCAACCAAACAATGGAGGCCAGGCCCAAGGATAATTACCGTTCCGTATTTAACAACGGGGCGACACACAGTACGGTGAAAACAACTGCGTATTTGTATCTTTACTTTCATTTAATATTTCTCCATTGCCGAATAAGTTTACAAGAGGTGACATCACAAAGGGCCCTCCTAGATTTCAGTTGCCACCTCAAGCAATGTGCCCAGTTTTCAATCATCTAGGCAATGAACAAATATTAAAACTGTGGAGAGGGAAAAGCTTCACTGTTCAGGTCCGTACTTTGAATAGACTTAACAAGGCTTAGTCTACACAATGATGTTCTTTTTTCATGTAAAAAAGAGATTTGCATTGCATTATCACACTTCAGAGATATGGCAAACTGTTGGACAGAACGCACACACTCACAGCTAGGTCATCGAACATCCTGCCATCATATCTCACCTATTATGCAATCTTGCAATCTCTCTCTCTTGTGTGGGCGGCCTCAAAGTCAAAGCAAATGGTTCTTGTTACACAACACCAAAACACAATCACACCTCACAGCAGGACTGTTGCAGAACATCTACATAGGTGAGCTGGCTTAAATGACTAAACAAATTAAAGTAAAATATTAATCAAATGAGGAAAAACAGTACAAAGAAAACAGTAGGCAGAGCCTTTAGCATTGTCAGACAAAACATTGCATAGCTTTGTTTCTGTTGGAACCAATCCGACCAAAACTGGGTGTGAAACCAAGGAAGCAGATTACATTTCCCATCAGTCTGGTGATTGCAAGATAATAAAAACAATGACGACAAGTTTAGAACCTCTCCCTTGATGCCAGATCAGAATAAGAAGAGAATGACAATAAAAAAGTATAACCAATAGGCCATAAAAACAGTATTTCATAACGATACATAAATGGGATCCTTGTTCCCTTGGCAGCACTTTGTTGTTGTGTCCTCAACCAGAACTCTGGCATGCAAACAGAGGTGTGAGGCTGCGACTCCATAAACAGGTCCAAAGTTCATTGTCCATTAACGTGGCCGGCCCCCAGGCACCAATGATCGCCGCCACATAATGCCTCTCCTCAACAGCGTCAGACATATCTGGGGTTTGCTCAATGAAATGAGGCTGGACAAGCATGAACTTAAACTATCTGCAACGCATCAACTGAACAAAGATGCCAGGAGATTACAGCTGCAATAAGGCCAAACATCTTGCAAACACTCATAGACAAAAGAAAAAAAGGGCCGTTCTCCACTGTGTGGCTCCACATGTGGCAGAGATGTGCCTTGCGTTTCTAAGGTCCAATCAGGGTCTGATTGGCATTGAAAGGGTTTTAAAATGGCTGCCCCCCCCCCCCCATAATTTGTTATGCTTTAAAATAACATCTATCTATCTTCTACTTTGATGTCCGAGAGCAATTTGATCAGGATGTTAATAATTCTCACACACACACACACACACACACACACACACACACACACACACACACACACACACACACACACACACACACACACACACACACACACACACACACACACACACACACACACACGAGTGAAAAGTACGCTTTCTCAGTGTGCTGAGCAGCCCTTACAATTAGCGTACTCCCCGTGCAGTCTGGTTTTAATCAGGGCTTATACCACGCAGATCTACAGGCCCTTCCATGGCACCCTCTTGAAATGATCCGTACACAGAATAGAAGAACGAAAGGGTCAAAGGTCACGAGCCCGCCACCCTCTGAGTGCATCTCGACAGACGCCGTAAACAACAGACACACGCCAGTCTTTTATATTCGTGAAAGTTAATGGAAAATTCTATTATGAACCATCACACACAGAGGAAAGATAGCTGTATCCAGGTTTATCTTGGTTTTCTAGTAAAATAAACAAATATAAATCAACGACAAAAAAAAAAAAAAGAGGTTGATTTCTCTTTTAGAATTAGGCACATTTGCACTAGTCTAATAATGACACCTGGCCAAAATACAAGGCAAACCAATAATCCTACGCTTCAGAAGGACTAGCACATCACCGCTCTGTGTGGGTGCACTGGATGAGTGGGATCTACAAAGGGCTATTAAAAAACACCCACACAGCGACGCGCAGTCAAGATCTGAACAGGACTGCCCCCGCCTTGTGATCACAGCTCTCCAGGACCCACAGAGCAGGTGAAGGAGAGGAGCTCAGGGCTGTTCAGTGTGTTATGGAAGACATTTGTACAGCCCTGGCTTTGGGTTCTCTACTCACCGATTTATATTTGTAAACACTAGAGTGGTTAAATTCTTTGACATTTTTCATCTCCGTTGATGAGATGAAAGAACGGGAGGGGGGGGGGTGGGGGTCATGTAAATTGGAATCTAGCATATTGTGATATTTGGTCAAATAACCATAATGAATTATGCATTATGCAGATAACTTCTCTACAGTTGCATTAGAATGTAGCTAGTGAACACCTAATTAATTACTCAGGGTATTTCATTACAAATAATTAACTGTTTCACAACAGTCGGGCTTCATTCAATTCTGCACGGTACAAATTTATTTTTGAACAGAGAACCTACGCAAGCCCCACCCCCGGAGGTGCTTCCACGTGGGAGCCTGACCGGGGGGGGGGGGAGGAGAGACTGAGCACTGGGGTCTCAAACGCTCATTACACATGGAGAATCCCACCCTGGAGAGAGAGAGAGAGACACACACACACACACACACGGCTGTAGGCCATCTGCACGCACCCCATTAATGAGAGGCCTCGTGTGCGCGGGGGGGGCGTTTGCCTCAATTGGGCAGAGGATGTTCAAGGGGTTGAGAGGGAGTGACGGACGGCTGATACAATACTGGAGCGGTTAAAGGCAACAGAGACATTGGGCCCATCAAGCGCCCCGCATACTGATTCCTCCGGGCTCTTTGAGGCCACCGCTGGCCCAGTAATGGCCTCTGGTCCGACCAATAAGGGGCACTAGTCCATTAACGACCTGGGAGGCCATCTGCGCACACACACACACACACACACACACACACACACACACACACACACACACACACACACACACACACACACACACACACACACACACACACACACACACACACACACACACACACACACACACATAAAGACACTAACAAATAAGTACCAAGGGTGATCCACAAGATACCAAATAGGAAAAAGAATTTGAACGCTTCCCACAAACATTGTTCAATAAATTAACCACCAGTTAGTCAATTTGTTTACGCTAACAAATGAATTCAAAACTAGTTTTTTGCTAGTTTTGCGATCCCTGATTTGAATCAAAGATTTATTTTGACTATGTTGCCAACCCATTGTGTGCCACTTCTTAGAGAGACATTTTATTTAGACGTCTAGCAAAGTCATGTTTGTGTGTGTGCGTCTCTCAAAAAGGGCTTTTCCGCAAATTCTATTCCACACTGCAAATGAACACTTTCACTTGACACAGCCTTGTCATTTGGCCAGAGTGCATGCGTCTGTGTTTATAGTGTGTGAGGGCTGCTAGTCCAAACGAGGCTCTTGCTATTCGTCCTCTATAAAACGCTCAGCCACACACACACACACACACACACACAGACACAGACACAGACACACACACACACACACACACACACACACACACACACACACACACACACACACACACACACACACACACACACACACACACACACACACACCAACTCTTTTAACATATTTGTGGGTCAACAAGCGTCAAAAAAAACTCTGAGGAGTGAACTGAAACCCAATAAAATCATCACGGGATAAGCCTTTTAGATTATGTTTTCACATTCATGTAGTGACTTTACGTACAGCCCATTCAGCCGGGGTGGTCCGCCCCCACCCAGTTTCACCATAGGGCTGCTCAGAACAAACAACCCCAAGGCTGCAGCAAGTACAGAGCAACATTGCGTGAAGGTGCTTTAATTAATACGTGCATGTCACCCTCCATTCATGTGGTAAGGGTTCCTTTTTAACCGAGAGCTTTGAACTCTGTGGCAATGGCGGCCACGGTAAAATCCCTAAACTGTTCAAGGCCCCGTTTCCCTCCTTACGGGAGACGGCAGAGAAAGAAAAAGCACATCCATTTAGTTTTGCATGAGGAGTAAATGCTACAAAAAATGTTTTGGTTAAATACAATTAAAATTTAATGCCGAAACCAGCCTGTTCTCTTGAAGTGCCTCTAGAAAGTAATGAGAACCTAAGGAGGACGGGCCCACCTCCCCCACACACCGCGATGGTGGCACTTTAATTAGTGTCTCACTCGGACGCTCTCCAGAACATCTCTGGCCGCCCCCCCCCCCTGTGGAGACTCAGTCACTACATGGGATCCACTGGAAAACTGGAGAACATTTTAAAAACAGGAGCTCCGTCATTGTCATACAAAGCAAATATTTCCATTACATTTGCTTACTTTCTGCTTTCTAGGTCCTGCTTTGCATAACAGTGTAGTCAATAGTCAAATAGGGAAAAACCCACGCATGTTTCAAGCGGGCAATATTTGTGCACCATTGTACAGATAAAATAAATGGATAAATGAACAAAGAAGAACACTACTTTGATACATGGCAACCTTCAGTTCATTTATGAAAGGCCTACAAATGTCATCTTTAGTTTAATAATGGCTAGAATATAATACAAACAACCGGCCTTTAGATAATATTCAAACTAGGCAGGAAACTATCCAAGGTGGGCAGGGGTGATGCACGTTTTATCCTTGGTTTTGTGAGGCAGGGCTGTCAGATTGTCTGGAGTGTTGGACAGGAAGGCAGGTTTAGTGTTACAAGGGACCTAATGATGACACCAGACAAAGCCTGGTGCAGATGGTCTGACAGGAGGGTCAAGATCAATTTATGGACCATCTCTCAAAACAATCTGCCTCTTGCCGTGGTTTCAGTGCCACTGCTTGGGCCTGAATAGCGAACGAAGCCTTAAATCTTCCCCTTTCGAAGAATGCTGGCACAAAGCTGAGCAAACTGGATCCATTTCTCAGAGATGGATCTTGAGCCGACTGCTGAATCACCATTATGTGATTCAGATTGAACAGGGAATTGGAAACGGTATCACCTTTTGTAAAATCATCACTAGTGAGGCAGGACACACGTCAAGCTCAAAACCAGCCCAGCGCTGGGACAGCGTCAGAGCTCAACCTGGGGTCGGCGCCAGCCCAGGCGCTGACACACTTCAAATCCAAGAGCGGCATGCTGGGAGGAGGAGCCTATGTCCAAATCCCACAGTTTTTAAATAGTTTAAAGTTTCTCGCTGACCTTTTGGGCGACACTCGCCACTCATCAATCACATTTGAAATCTGACTGTGGCCATGACATTTTTTAATTATTCATATAAGGTTTTTTGTATTAATAATACATTTTATACCACTACACTGTCAGACAGCTATTAAAAATTAATTGTTAGAAAAATTAACGGATAGTTTGCGGCTCTAAACATCAGAGTGTTTTACTTGAGATTGTGTCAGGTTTGCTCCATCTGGTGATTGCAGTTGCCGTCAACGCCAGTCTAAACCAGCCTAGCACCTACCCAGGCAGTCTCGAACCCCCAACCTAGCGCAGGAGCTGGCCCCACGCTTGGTGCCCATTTCTGGTTGTCTCAGGAATCCTAGGATACCATTCATGACAGACCTCTCCCCACGACTCCCCTCACCTCTGACCCTGCACCACGGCCGAAGCCGATAACAATCTCAGACGTGGGCCGAGACGAGATTACTTATAGAGTTGCGGTTCTTGTAGTTGGACCAACAAAGGTACAAGAGTTAAGTAAAATCGTTTGTAAATTGTTTCTAAAACAAATATACCACACGCTGCTGCCCTTGTTCTGGCTATCAAGCTTGTAGAAAGTATTGGAAAAAAACAAAGAACTATTATCTGAGTGGGTTTGAGACATGGAGAGGAGATGGAGGTCGATAAAAGGTGGGAGAGAATAAATATCTGCATAAGCCAACGAGGAATCGAGAAACAGGCCGAAGAAGACCTTTCCTCTCTCAGGGTGAGGCACAAGGACAAGTGCCATGCTCCATGAAACAATAGCGGAGAGGAAACGGCACACTCCAGCCGTTTGGGTAAAGATAGTGGTTTCTCCCTGTAGAACCAGTCAGGGCTGGGGACCAGGCTGCAGCCCCGCCGCAGCCCAGAGAATCAGCGCCGGCTAATTGCTTGTCTTTTGTTTTAGCTCGGCAGACCGGCACTGGCGCTTGCCCAGCGTGCTGACGGACCGACGACCGCCCGCCATGCGTGACATGGACTACTGAATGGCCCCAATGTCACTCTCGCCGCCCGTGCACACAACACGGCCCGATGTAGCTTAGCGCTCGCTCTCTGGGCGTGTAATTAATTACCACGTCCAACCCATTAGCTAGCCGTCTACTGCGTACAGCAAACCCGGAAGCCGGCGCCAAGCGGTGCTTGCCAAGACCCTTTGACCTTTATTTGTACTACATGGACGAAGAGGTTGTGTCTGTCGACGCGGACATGGTTTGAATGTCGAACCCTTCTAAAAAAGGACGTTATTAACATGCCTGTAAATGACCTGAAACGATTGTAGTCTTTATCGTACAACTAGGTGTTGTTTTCACAACTAGTCATCAAAGAATGATTTTATTTGGAAGGGCCAAAAATGGCATTGTAAATTGAAAACTGCGAGTCACGTCGAACAATGAAGACTTGCTTCTCCTCTCTGCTCAGATGATTAAGAAACCGGATAAAATACCCAACAAGCACCACCGGCACTCAAAATAAAATAAATACAGAATTAGGACGTCCACTTCTGATACCAGAGGGCAACAGAGGGGAGGGGGGGGGAGGCCGGGCGGGCGGGGAGACTCACATGTGTGGACTGAGCTCATAAAAGTTCCTGTTGCGGTACTCCTCCACCTTCTCCGGGGTGAAGATGGGCAGGGACCTGTAGGGGTTCATGGAGATCACCACGCTGCCGATGTACGTCTGCAGGAAGAGGGCGAGAAACACAGGAGTCGGGGTGAACTCATTAACAATTCATAGAAGGAATTCACCGATACAGATAATGACCTGTGTATTTTTCCATTGAATGTCTAAATCAAACATGGATAAGAGAGGAGAAAACTGACGAGCATGGGTGGCTGCGCTGTTATTATTTTTAAATCTATTCTGCAATATTCTCTAAATACTGAACTAGTCCAAATCCCTACTGTTGAGCGAAAAAAGTTTCACATTGGATTTTTACTCTGTATTGGTGGAGACTCAAAACCGTAGTACTCATGGCTTTTGGTGCATTATTACAACAATATGGAATGATGGATAAATATAGTGATTGTGTTCAAATCCAATTTTCTATAACTATATCATATCTCCCTTGTCCTCACCCAACTGAAACATGGTGCCTTTAGAGAAACCAACAGTGTTAATTAATTAAAGTTAATTTGTCACTAAATAAGTATTAAATGAGTGACGGTTGATTAAGACACAGGCCATCCCACGCGCCGCCCCGTCATACTGCACACAGCACCCTGATGTAACCAGAGGTGTGAGGAATTTCAGCTTCCGTCAGCTCGCAGCAGCTGGGAATTCCTGATGTTTTGTTCAGGCATGCGCTCCATGGAGCCATGGGAGGCGGAAAGACAAAAGGGAACGCCATCCGTGGGATTACCATACACAGCGCCGCACAGGACAACCGGGCGGCCATCGGCGTCAATAGAGGTAATGACGCACAGGCCAAAGACGCTTATCTCAAAAGATACAAGGGAAAGGAAAACCTAACCCTGATTCTAGCTTTGGACTTTAATTAGATGAAACAATAAAGCAGTCACTTCTGAAGAGCAAATGTGACTCACCCCCTACACACTGATAGGATAGATATTTCCAGCCGATGTGTTAATGGCCGTTGCATAAATCGCTCTCATGAGAGGAGTGCTGGACCCGGTTGCCCCCAGCTCCCACGGCCCGTTGTTCAGAAGCCAATGGCGGACAGCGCTGAATAAAATCATTAGGTGTGCAGGAGAGAGACAACATGGCCATCCGTGCATGTAACACGGACAACAAATCCATGATGGCCACTTAAGTTAGATTTTATACCATTGAGCACCCAATTTAAAACAACGATGGTGCAGAAGAACCTCTGTCTAATTGACCTCCATCTCAACCGCCCCCCCCCCCCTCCCCAAAAAAAAAAAACATGGAGACAGAAAAGAACTGCAGTATGCTAATGATTCTTATCTTTGTTTGGATAAGGGCAATAGTCAGTAACCATTATCAGAGTTGCGAAATGAAGCCAAAGGGCAAAGAGGGTTTCTAGTTAGCTCCTTAGAAAGAGAAAGTGTTCAGAAAAACAACCAATGGCTATTAAACAAAAAAACACCTGAATGCTAGTTCACCATCTAGCAGGGGTTTGCAAAACTCTGCCCCACTGTGAATGAGTCCTGTGTGTTAGCAGCCCTTCCATGCAAAGAAGTGAAGTCAGAGAACATATTGGAAAAAAATACAGAGGGGGTTGGGGTGGGGATATAATCTCCATGCAAGAGTGTGTAATTACTAGCTGCACGGGAAAAGGAAGGGAAAAAAACCGGACTACGTCATCAACCGCAAAATCCAGACTTTTAATAGCATGTCGAAGAACTACATTCAGAACCCATTCAGAGAAATATTGAGCCATAAGGCAAGGTCAGATATACAGAGCAATAAAACTTGTGCTGGGGGAAATCTCTAGAGTTTCTATCCAGCTGTGACACATTGTCCCGGGGAGAGAAAAGTAGCCATGTGCCTTCATGCTATGGAAGCATGTCATATGATATGTGTGGCTGTAGGGGGGGGAGGGAGTTCTAAATACATTTACAAGGATATGCTCCACAGATCATGAGGATAAGTGTGGGTTTAGGAATGGTTTTGAAGAGACGACTGGTCACCATTTTAGGGGCGAGGCATCTACCTTCCATGAAGCTAAATCAGAGTTGAGCAATCAAAGAGTCCTTTTTTGGGTTTGTCAAATATTAGGACTTTTTTAATTCTGATTTGCCCTAAGGGCAAGGTGGATAGAGATATACATTAATACACACACATACATATATATATATATATATATATATATATATATACATGTATGTATGTATACATATATATATATATATATATATATATATTTATTTATTACTATACAAGTTATTTGCATTATACAAAAGAGTATTTGCAATTGCAGATGGATCAGAGTCAAACTGGAAATGCTTACACTTTAAGAAAAGGAAAACGTGGTATCTACAATGTCAAAACAGAACCATCCAAGCGCGTCGGCAGGAAGTGGCTACGGCTCGACAGAAAAAAAATGGATGGAGCTTGCCGGGCCAATCAGAGTCCTTTGTGGTGACATCATTTCACAGGGCCCCAGGCCCTTCTGGGCAAATGGGATTGAAAAGCAAAGCTGTAATCATGGGAGGTTGGTGTCTGGAGCAGCCAACATGCAGAGCGGAGAGCAGATAAACCCATAGAGTCGCATAGCACAAAGCCCATAGGCAACATGCTGCTCTAGGGACCCCGGTTCACACACACCCGGGCCAGCTCACTGCAGCGGGAAAATGGCCAGGCAACAGAGCCAGCCACACAGCTACGTCCCTGAGCTGGGGATGTAGTGCTTGGTTTAGAAGGGAATCATCTACATTCCACGGTGATGGGATTTATTGAATGAATGGTTGGTTGCTGGGTTAGTGTGGTCGCGCCATTTGGTCGCGCACAGCGTTGTTTCCTTGTGTATATTTTGTGTCAAAAAATGATGATGTGAAAAACAAAATGTACATGGATGTTTCCGTAAGGGAGGTTCGAAGTGGGCCCATTTTAACATCCGGGACAGAGGGCAGACTGGGACTGGTGCCGGATGGTGAAGTACATCGATTCGGTCGAGGCCGTTTGCCTCGTGCGACATGGCCCGCGGTACGCAGGGACTCACATAGATCTCGTTGTGGTCGAAACGGTTCCTGAGGTTCTCGATGAAGGTGTCCTCCGTCAGCGGCTCCAGGAGAACCATGTCGCCGACACCGATCATGTTGTCTAGGAGTGACGTCTTCACCTCCATGTCGGCAGCTGCTTCTCCCCCCCTAAAAAGAGAGAATCCACAGAGAAATTAATACATTGTATACACGCAGGCGGAGATGATGAGCCTCTTATTCCAACAAAGGGCTGTTATTTGAGTGGTCTATTAAACTCGGTGGAAAAAGGCAACGCGGAAAGGCTTTGTGATCAGATAGAAACAAAACACTAAATATAGCCTGCACAAATATACTCTAGGGAAGCCATGTTTGTTCAGTGGTGGTCTGAGGGAGTAGCAGTATGATTACTTCATACAGCCTCGGCAAGCTGTGTATCTGAACGAGTCCACCGGGGGAATTGCGTAACAGAACTCTGCTCTTGACCTCCAATCGTCCAGCTCGCTTGGGGTCTGCTGCTGCTGCTGCATTTAGCACCCGTTAACATCTAAGAACATTCTTCAAAATCCTCGACTACAGTTAACCATTAGCCTATGTATCCATATCCAAACAGTTGTAGGGTTTTATTTTGGGGAAGGCTATAGGGTCACGGCCCGAGGGCCACAGTGACAAAGACCCTGCTTGGGATGGCAGTTTTCTGTTCCAGTGTTTCCACCCTGGCCGCTCTGTCTCAGTAATCCTGGAGCTATAGCATGGGAGATAAAAGAGGGGCACATTCAAGGCCTGGTCCACAAAACCCATGCCTGCTGTTGTGACAGTGGGGCCTGAAGCTCATCCATCATTGTTCACTGCTGCCTTCAGCAGAGAAAAGAAAACACACTCTTTTACTTCAACAGCAACAGCAGTGATGTTACTTCAGTTGAGCCACATAGGGGCTGGTGCATTACAGCATCGGCCAAGGGCTATAGCGATAACAAATAAGGGTAGATGTGTTAAGGATCTTTTATTTTATTTGCATGTTGAAGATGAACAATCGATCTGAAATTACACAATGAAAAATGAGATATATTCAGAAGGAATATTCAGAAAGTAAAGGCTTTTTAGAAATTGCTTTTCCTCTGGTAAACGTTTTAGACGATGATGAGGATATGACTAAGGATATGCTTAGGAACTATAATTAATTATCATCTCTCACAAGTAGAGGGTTGACCAAAAATGGAGTATTTCATAGCTCATTCTGGATGTATTTAGGCCTAATGCACATACAAATGGGACTTGGTCGACTGTCAATAAAGAAGAGACTTATGAGGCAGGGCTGATCCTGGTTATTACATGGTTGGAGGGGAACTCCTGCAAGCTAGCGCTGAAGGAGAACAGGATGAATATCACGGCCCTCATCCAAGTGCCTTATCGCTGTCGACCCAGACGTCAACAACTCTGAGATGGGATCGCTGAATGTTAAGGCCTTCGTTTATTGTGAGACCTCTTCTTAAAAGCGTAAAGAGTATCAGAGTATTTAGACCTGGAAAACAATTAACACTCTACAAGTCTAAGGGCATTTCGGGGAGGACAAGGTTTATTTTTGGAGGGTTATTTTGTCCAAAAGTTCTGTCCAAAACAAATGTACTCCCTATGACTTCTGTTCTACTGGAGGGCACAATGTTATGAGCCCATAAAGAAGGTTTTCCAGTTCTTAGTAGGGGGGCCAGATTCTACTTTCAGAGACAGACTCATACTCAGCATGGGCACAAGCCCATTTTAAAAAGGGTAGCAAGCATTTTTTTATACTCTTATACTAAATTTTCCAAACAGAAAACAGAAAACCCTAAATCCTTAAGCATTTCTCAACTGACGTACTGAATATTCTTCAGTGCTGGTCTCTATCAATTTATCCCTGTTAAGAGAAAACACACACACACACACACACACACACACACACACACACACACACACACACACACACACACACACACACACACACACACACACACACACACACACACACACACACACACACAAGAATGTCAGAAAAGGTGTCAGACATGTCAAAACATCTCTTTAGTCAGCACCAATGGAAAAAGTATGAAACATGCATTTAGCCTGATTCATTGCTTGGTCTTAATCTAACCATTCCATTTATCTGAACTGAATGGAATCACTAAATGTTCCCATGAAACCCTATTTTTTTTCAGCAATTATGGTTCAGAGTTGGAGACCCTATAAATCCTACCTATAATACAAAGTGATTGACATTCAGTGGCTTTCCATAAAAGAAGCAACAGACCTGCACCTAAATTGCTTGGGCACTGCAGCATATATTACCAGTCCTATATGTGGCACAGCAATTACCAGAAGTTGTAGGCCATTTCAATGTAGTCAACAGAAGAAATAGTTGATCAAACTGAATGTGCAGCGTAAGGTCTATGTATTGGACAGCTGTGTCCAGAGAAACAGCTGTGCTTCCCCATTAGAACGACACAGAATAATTTGATGGAAATTATTAAAAAAGGGGATTCATTCTTTTGGGAGCAATATGCATCTAGTGTATTACTACTAGATTTCAGAGTGACTACATACTTAATAACAGTGCCTTGAGTCTGGACACACCCCTGGTTGTCGTGGGCTCATAACCCACTAGCCCAGATTAGAGGGGAGCTGCTATGCAGCCAGTGACACAATCCCATTAATAAAGCGTGTGTGGCTGCATGAACTTCCTGCCTGTCATGTCAAATCCTGCAAGAGAGAAAACCTGACAGCAATGATTAAATTCATACAGGATTACCAAGATGGGTGACTGTTATGGAGTTCACAGCAGACCAGGAGAGCATCATTGAGGTGCATCAGTTAATATAAGGCTCAACTGAATTTCCATACTGATAAAATATTTTGGATTTTGAATATTTCAGATAAAATAAGTTTGCTTTTGTGCAAATATTTTGCAAATGAAAAAAAATTGCAAATGAAAGCATTCAGGCAAATGGATATTAATGCTGCACCTCTTCATTTTCTCAGTGGTCAGACAGTCATAAACCCATTTGTGACACATTATCACGCTGAAAAGATCTATAATTCATACAGATCAATGTGCTGTTGTTATTGAGGGTGTGTTGACCCCAAATAAGATAAAATGCCTGTGTTATTGACAGAAGAGTGAGCCGATATTACCACATGCGTCATCAATGGATTTAGCAGCATGTCTTCTGTGCCCTGACAATGACCCAGATTGTACCACATGGTCATCTGGACCAAAAAAATATAAGATTTTCAGATACTGACCCAAATGCATGCATGCATCCCCACCCTTGCCTGCAAGCAATAGGTGCCTCTAGAAAAAAATACAAATATGCAGGCACAAAGATGTGAACAACTACTTCGTAATTCATAATAAGGGAAGAGTGAGTGTATCATAGGGGCTGGGAAAGGCAATACACCTCACAGATATTAGGAAACTACAATATGAGCCTGAGAGCAGCTGTCTGAAAACAGTGCAGAAAGTTTTCAGAACAAAACCAAAACTAAACTCGGTCATGACATTCAGACTGAGCTGGGGTGGGCCGCATCATCACACACACACACACACACACACAAACAAACAAACATTTAGGCCCTTTCTGATTTTCCAAAGAGCAGGTCAGAACACAGCTTTAGAGAGTGGAGAGGGATAGGCGGCTGCCTGGGATGACTGACCTGCTATCCAAGGGCACTACGTTTAAGGGGAGTACATGACTGTGATACACAGTGGACTCCTTCGGCTGATGGAGACTTACCAAGGGAGCTAACCTTTCCAGCTAATCATAGTGGGGAAAGGGCACAATGAAATTGGTTTGGGGCAAGTCGCCTACTCTAAATATAGAAAGAAATTCAGACTTTGTCCAAAGTAGGGCTGGTGGGGAATGTTTTTGAGAGCATCAAGACGTGCGTGACAGTCAAACATCAAGGATAGTATTATCTCTGCTGCATAAGAAGTTTCAATCAGGTGAATGCCTTGTATATTGAAATTTGACATCTACTGCCAGCAACTGATTTGAACTAAACAGAAACAGCAGTTTCAATAACTTAACTGCTTTTTCTTTAAAAAAAAAACAGTAACCCCCACAATTCACTGGACACAAGGGTCCGACAGTGGTGGAAATTCCTGGGCATTTGAAGTGAAGAAATATCCGGAATGCAAAGTTAATAAAACACACAACTTATGAACAAATACTTTTCTGTAACTGGCTTGAAAGCTGCTTCCTGCATTTTTCTCATGACTGTCTCACTCCTCGTTCATGCGTTTCAAAGTCCCAGCAGTGTCAGTTACATTTGTTGTGAAGTTCCACTATGGGTAGTGCATTGGCGATGTTTTTCACGGTGGTGGTGGCGTTCAAAGAAAATCACAGCTCACTACAAGACAATCGCAAATATAAATGATCATCATGGCAATGGTTGGATGATGCACACTACATTAGATGGCATGATAAACGTTTTTCAAATAACTGAAACGTTCCTTGATTAGGAGACGGCGAGAGAGAAAGCTGACTTCATAGACAAATTGTGACTTCTTTCTTTTCTCCACCTTTCTTACTGGCACTAATGAGCACATAAAGAAAGGGTGGCCATGGAGAAAATAGGCTCAGGAAGCCGGATATTTAACCTACTAGGCATCTGTTATTTATGTCAATATTCTTCTTCATTAAGTAGAAACCATACATCATCCTTCAAAGATGTTTTTTGTTTGATCCACAAAGATAAGCTGCCCCAATCTGCTCCACTCTGATGATAAATTAAGGCAAAATAGATAAATGGAACCAAGTATTGCTCAAACTGTTCAATGGTAAAGTGGTGTGAGACATCACAAAAACAGTGGTCACTAAGATACACACAACTAACAAACAACTGTCTTGAACTTCATGAATCAGATTTTAGAGCTCAAAAAAATAAGGTGCCATGTAAGCAGTCTTGGTCTTGGCAGTTGCCATTATACAAATATTCCATTAGCAGTGGCCACAATTCCCCCAGGACAAGTCTGAATGATGACATCATGGGTTACTTGCGACATAAATCATCAATCAGTCAATTTTAACTTTGTTAAAATAAAATACTAATTCATATTATATATTTCAAGGCCATCCGCCAAAATCCAGCATTGAACTTGGGTAAAGGTCTACAGCAGTAGAAAGTTTATTTTAGAAAGATTATTTTATAGTCCTAATTTAAGTTCCTGCATTTGAGCGTCCCCTCTTTGCAGTGTCAGCAAACGTATAAAACGTATAAAAACGTATAAATAAACAAACTAGTTTTTAAACGTGTGGTTGTTCATGGCTTGAATCGTGTTGGATAAGGATAGTCCACTAATTCAAGGATGGGTGTTGCAAGTAAGTCAGGGTTAGGGGGATGCAAGTAAGTCAGTGAGTCCATAATGGGGACCATTGAGTCTCGGCCAAAACAGTGAAAAAGTATACTTTTTATACTTCTGAGTGGACATGGGTTTTATTTCTCCTGCTGGACCTTCTCGATTGCTCCTTTCAAACATAAGCAAGCACGAACAAAGTTTCCAGTCTAAGGCTAATGAATACACACTGCAAACAACATAACGTGCAATCCTCAAACGCTGTCCTCACACTTTGACCAACATGTTTGTTTATGTCTAACGTTATCTTAAATCTGTCTTGAACGTGATGTACATTTTCCTGCCGACATTACAAACAGGCAGCATCAGTTAGTGTCGCCCCCTTTGTGGAGTTGTACTGGTTGTACTGGGATCTCTTAGTGTCCTACTGGAGATCAGAGAACGCAGATGTTGGCAATTAACGAGCCAGTCGTTCAAACACTTTGATTTGGATGTGCAAACCCCGACCACATTCCACTTATTTGGTTGTTGTTTTTTCGTTGTTGCTGTTGATGAAAAAACCCACAACCCACTTCTTGCACGCAGCGTAGATAGATACATGAATGAATCAATGAAATCGTTGTACTTTGTGAGTTAAAGTTAGGAACACGTTTTGTTGAAAAACCGCAACCAAGTAACAGAGGAGTCGGAAAGCAACTGCCGACATCCTCCACAAGGTTTTCAACGGTGCAACAAAAACATTTTCTTTTAAAAAGTGTCTACTTGCCTTTTTTTGATTCAGAAATGTACGCCTCGTATTAATCCGTAAGAATCCCCGGGGGTATATAGTCAGGTCTGCTGCAGTGGTTTCGGAACCCCTTCCCCGCTGTAATTGTTTTAAGTTTGACTAGTCTGGATGAGTTTGGACGCGTCTCCCATCCGGCCCTCAAGACTTTGAATGGAGCATAGGGGAGGAGGACTGGAGGTCCAGAGGCACAGGGAGTGGCTCAGGCTGGGGCAGCTCCTAGGATCAACGTCCCTAATCACCTTCTGCATGGGAGGAGGAGGAGGAGGAGGCAGCTGGAGGGATTTACATTTTTCATTGACTCTACATCTATGGCACATGACGGCACAACACCCCCCTCCTGTGTCATATTCGTAGATAGCAACAAAGTTAGTCATTTGCGTGATTGTGATTTCTCTGTGTGTGGCTTCGCGTTATGTATGGGGAAGCTCAACGAGTCTGGTCAGAATGGAGGTCTAACTAGGATTAATTGTAGAAAAGCTGACCGTGGGTCAGTTTTGGCTCCATAAAAATTTAGAAAATTGCGAGTAATTTGTATCTATTTATGGAGGATTCAATGTATACGAAAGTAATACGGATGTTATACACTTTTACGTGTATTCTAAAGCAATATATTAAAAACGAATAAAAATGTGTATATTATAGGAAAGACAAAGATCCTAACTTATTAACAATTCAAGTCTAGGTCTACTTCCCCTTAAGTGATTTATGAGTTTATAGTTTAAGATGTGTAACGTGAAAGGCCGTTGCATGACACATGCGCAGTGCGAACATCCATTTCCTTCTCAATCTGGGTCCGTGCTAGCCATTGTGTTGTCACATTCATTTGCGTTTTCTCGACAGTTTTTTGGACATAAATAGGATTCAGGTAAGTCGTACCTTTTGTTATCGTGTACTGTAGCACGTATTCACAATACATTTATTTTTAAATTGCGATTGTATGCAATGAAACATGGGGTTAGAGTTGTCTAGACACACGGCCTGGCCTAGTCTAGCTACGGGATGTAGCCCCGGACGCAACCTAGCTAGCTCCTTTTTAATGCATTAAAACCACCGTGGAGTAGGCTGTGGCCGTCATCCACATCCAACAATGTGTGGTCATCGTGTGTTTTAGACATGTGTATTGGATGGCCAGAAGAATCGCAGCGTTTCACAGGGATTCAGGGGGTTAGGGAGGAAATGAGTGGGGTGGATACATCACGACACACAAGCACATGGTTGTCTTTTCATGTTAATATTACTCCTATTCTTTTTTTTACTTGACTAGTTGTAGTATCATATGCACACATCGTATATCACAGTGAAGCCTTTTCGAATGAAACCATTTGTATCACTGACTTAAAGGGGCAACTTCTACAACTTCGTAATCACTTCTTATACCAAACATACACGCACACTCATTGTGTCTTAACACGTCTTGGTTAAACAGGTTTTTCCGTATGCATTACTAATTGCGTTCTAGAAAGTTCTGCTAATGCGCAATGATGAGCCAAAGCCCACATGAGGCCTATTGTCCAAACGGAGAGACGTATGGCCCACGTGTGACGTTTCTCCCCGTTTCTTTGATTTGTCTTCCAGGCCGTCTTTTATGAGTACTCAACGGCAGCAGAAGCCTACGCTTACAGGCCAGCGTTTCAAAACGAGAAAAAGAGGTGAGAATACAATTTTTTAACACCTTTACACTACAGACATTGAGTTGTAAATTCATTGGATGCTAAATACCAATTGGCTGCATGCCATATGTAGATCATGTACACATGTATGTACACGCATGCACTCCCCTGCATCAGTTCAACTGAGTTTCAGAATGGGAAGAGGCCATGGCTTGTTGGAACAAGGAGAAAAACAACTGGCAATGATCATTGATCCTGAACAATTTGTGGATTAGAGTGGCCTATGGAAATGGTTGAGATCGTGTCCCCCCCTGAAATTCAACTTCAGTGGGCAGAAGGTTTTCTGACGATGCACCACTTACCAGACTGTCTAAGATGGGCTGCGACAGCTGATGACCATGTCAAGTGCCAATGTTGTGTGCTCCTAGGGCGCCTTAATGACATTGCTTCCACTCCTTCTGTTGAGCACGCCTCTTGCTAATGACAGTATCAGGTGATAATTCATTATTTTGGTAATTAATTTTGGCAGTAAATGGCAGCACAGATGGGATGCTGCCGAGTCATACTTAAATGAGATGTTAAGCACTTGAACAATCATTGCTCTCAATAATTCGGAAGATGAACATCAATAACCTCCCAGTGAGGTGAAGCTCAACAGAGGCTAGCCCAGAAGTTGGGGGGGCAGACTATGGTTCACAATATTTTAAAGTGCTGTATTTGTTTGTGTGGATATTGTTGTTGAATTGATACCACTAGCCTACTCAGACCATCCATATATTCTAGTTTGCGTTTCACAATGAATATCAGTTTGGGTAGCAATTGATATCCACAAATTGGCGTGGCGTTATCTACTATAAAAAAAAAACTCTAGCTAATCAGATTAAAAGACTTTCAAGAGCATTGCTCTTGGTGGACCATCCTGATCCATTAATTGCCAAACAGAAACTTGAATATGTGGATGGCCTCATGAGGCTACCTCTCCATTCTTATGTTATTTGTTGATCACCTGTCTTGGTTCTGGTAGAATTTGAAACTTTGGCTGCTCGGGGGATGCACTTTGACCCTGTTTTCCTTTCCACAGATGAAAAGGAGAGGTTTGACCCTACCCAGTTTCAGGAAAGTATAGTGCAAGGTCTGAATCAAACTGGCTCTGATTTGGAGGCTGTCGCGAAATTCCTCGACGCCTCTGGCGCCAAGCTTGATTACCGCCGCTATGCTGAGACCCTCTTCGACATCCTGGTGGCTGGCGGAATGTTGGGTGAGTGGTCCCTGTGTGGAGTTTGTGCGGAGCTTGTATTTGCTTTTATATTAACGGTGCCATTGAACCTGAGATCGTTAGTCTCAGGTTCAATGGCACAGTCTTAACCAGTCTTCTAGGATCTTGGAATTGGTATTTGCCAATTCGGCACGGTTACTAAAATAAAGCGGGAAAAGAACGTGTGAAATCGTATATTTTTTTCACTCTCTGGCAAACGCTTTGTAACCGTTCTAGTCCGCTCCAAAATCGATCCTTGTTTTTTTTTCCGCGATTGTCTCTTCGGCGGCACTTCAACGTCATGAGAAAGCACGCCCACACGAGAGGGTATGCTACAGCTACCGTCTGCGTGGTACTTCCCATACAACATTGCTTTTTATAACACTCCTACTCAACTACGCGTGCTAACAAGGGGTTAGCACGCGTTGCCATGAGCCGTAACCATGCCGATATCACGGCTCTGTCAATGGCCAGCCTAAAACATGTTTTAAATCCCAGTGTTTGGAATACAAGCTGAAACGCGGGTTCATTTACACTTTCTAAAGGGCACATAGTTGAGGTAGGGATGGCGAAAATTTTAAATATTCTTGATCGACCACCGAGCCTTATTAAGCGATCAGATTAACATGTGCTATTTGAAATAACAGCCATTTCGAGCCGCGCCAGCCGCCTGCTATTTCATAACTCTGCTTATCTCTCTCCCGCTCTGCCTCCGGCTCACACACACACACACACACACACACTCTGCCCCGGCCCCGCCCTTTTACTCACGTCACTTTTTTAAATCCCCTACAGCGCGAAACATGGAGTCCAAATGGCTCCATAGTTTGGTACTGGTTTGGGTACAAGGTGATAGCGTTGAAAATACAGGTTTGAGATGAGCGGACACGGGGGTAGCACCCGGTCCGTCCGAGTAAGAAGCCGTGGCTCTAACAGCGGCGAGACCTGTGTTTGAATTGAAACACGAGGCGTGCTTATTGCAAGTTGACCGTGTGTAGAGAGCGGGCTCCAAAGCCCACAATGGTCTGAGATGGCGCGGACCTGGTTGAGACCCTGTGCGGGATTCACCAGGGGCCAATCGGAAGAGGGCAGCGTTAGGAGCTCATTTGAAACATTGCCGCGGCTCATTTAAGAAAATGACAGCTCCGAAGAGACACAACTTGTTTAGTTTTGAGGAGACGGTAGTGCTAATAACAATAAAGCAAGATGATGAAGATAATGATGAAGCATCATTACCTTATGTTACCATTGAAGATCCTGAAATGTAGTAATTTCCAAATCCAAGCCCATCATCTTATGCAGAATATTGCCTAATAGACTGCAACATGATAAAACAGGCACCTTTAGAATGCGTAGAAGACGCACCGGCCAAGGCAGGTCTAACTCACTGTGTGTCTTCTAATAACGGACAGAACAACTCTTTTTTTTGAGTGTTTTAGCCTGTAGCCTAAAAGTTTTACGTTTCGCAAACGTTGTGAGCTCGCAAACCCTATAAACCCTGTGACCTCGCGCCAAATGTTTTTCATTGGTTTATTAAGTACAAACAGGCAAGTTAGTAAAAAAAAATAATAATAATTTAGTGTGAGGGATAATTTGTTCACTTCACACAAAAAGATCTTGGAATGAGATGGCTAACTGTAGTCTTATAGCATTTAGTCTACTGTCCATAATAATTTAGAGATATTCTCCGCCTCTCATCTGATCTTTTTGTGTGAAGTGAAACCAACCCACACACTCCACAGTACACACTGACACCCAATTTTTTTTTTAACCGACAAGATTGATCAGTTAACGTTGATACGGTCAACCATCGGTTGACATCCCTAAGTTGAGGATAACTGAAGATGGCTGCATGAGCATCATTCCATTTTATATTCATACTAATGCTATTCCTTGTGTGTTCTCAGCCCCGGGTGGTACTTTGTCTGATGATCTGACACGTACCGAGTTCTGTCTCTTCACGGCACAAGAAGACCTGGAGACCATGCAGGCGTATGCACAGGTGAACATGCTTAATGACTTCACTTTGACTTATCCTCGCCTCACTGGTGTAATGTAATTCTGCTAATATAAATGCCACGATGTGCACCTCTTAATTCACCAACCCACTCCCTCCGATGTCCTTCAGGTCTTTAACAAGCTGATCAGGCGTTACAAGTACCTGGAGAAGGGGTTTGAAGAGGAGATTAAAAAGGTTGGTCTGTTTTGTGAGCAACATGAAGGCCTAGAGCACTGCTTCACCTCCCTTAAAGAACTTATTTGTATGGATTGACAGAAGCATTTTAATGTCTGACAAATGTGGGACTCATTCTGCCCACAGAGAACATTGAATGTTTGTTGTTTCTACCTCCTGCAGCTGCTGCTGTTTCTCAAGGGATTCACTGAGTCTGAGCGTAACAAGCTGGCCATGCTCACCGGCATCCTGCTGGCTAACGGAAACATCTCTGCCTCCATCCTCAGCAGCCTCTTCAATGAGAACCTTGTCAAAGAAGGTAGGCAGTGTCACTCTGTTGCAGCAGACGGAATCAGCACATGCAAGATTCACCAAATTATTACTACTAAAGACACCCACGTCAATTGAGATATTTAATTCTTTTTTGTCTTTGGAGTGTGTGCTTCTGTTAACTTTTTTTTTTTTGCTACAACGAAGATCTATATTATGCATATTCATTTAGATTTATATATATAAACTTGGGGTGGAATGATTCACAAGATTCACGGTTTTGGGGGTCATGGTTTTATGGCCCTTTAAAATAAGGTTGTTGCAAGTTTCAAATCGCACCGCTGCACTAGCGCTATTTAAGAGAAATGCACTATTGAAAAATAATAAAACGAGTAGTGTTTTTAATTTTTTTTTATCGCCACATTTCCATGTGTTTGGTTGTGCTTTGACTTATGTTTTGGAAATCATGGAGCAACAAGCACAGTAGTGCGTTACTAAGAACCTTGGTGTCTGATCTGCTCCAGCAAGCGTAAGCTCTCTGGGAGTCCTGCTGAGCAACTTGCCTGATAAAGACTCAGTTGTTGATTGGATTCATGAAAAATCATTTTTTGAACACAGGACAGGTGCTTGTTTACCGCTCCTGTCCTGCTGATGCTCAACTGCTGCGTCATTTTGATGAAAAAATCAACAGGATATCCCTGACCTGTTTTAATGTGTTTTTGGGGGACAACAATGATTGCTGTGGCACCTATGGTTAGCCCCTATCTGCTGCTTGCTAGACTGAGAATATTCTTCTAGCTGTAGAAATCATTGCAGCTTTTAAAAAAATCTAATATTTCGATTTTTTTTCTTATGGTGGCAATGGGCTATCTGAGATAAGAAAATAGAACATTGAGTTGTGAATGTCCTTTCTCAAAGGAGAGAAACGCTCACTATTTTTACAAGGAAGTACTGCTTTATACGCATCAACAATTTGCATTCATTGGTCCAATGTGGCACTTCTGTGAAGCGGTACTCCTCTTATATAAGAAAATATCCCAGTTACGGAGGTTTCCTTTTTAAGGCTTTGATTCTACAAGCAATAATATGTGTATTTTTTTCTATTTTCAACCGGTAGCCTTGGTAATAATTTTTTTTTGTGGCAGATTGTCCAACTTGAGCACTGATGCCACGTTCCACCACCACCCAAAGCATCCACATGACATTTACAGATTTATTTCTTTATCACTGTTGATCACTTAACAATGGAAGCCCTTTCCGTCAGTCACACAGGCCTGTTGCACATCAAAGTGCTAGTGAACCCAAATTAGTCTTTTTCTTTCCTTTGTGCAAACTGCGTGACGCCACAACAATTTGCACATTTTACTGACGCACACACTTGAGACGTCAAACAGTTGGAAGTACATTTAGCGTATCGTTCATGCATTTCCTTTTTTAAGCATAGCGGTTATCCATTGAAGGAAATTAGTATTTAATGAGCCTTTTTAGATTTGAACTCTTTCTAGGTCTGCATTCCTGTCTCGACTCTTTTTGCTTCCAAGTACCCATGGTTCTTTTGGGACTGCTGAGACGCTTCTCACTGCCCTCTTCCTCTGCCGTCTAGGTGTTTCATCAGCCTTCGCCGTGAAGCTCTTCAAATCCTGGCTGAACGAGCGGGACATCGGCTCCGTCGCTGGCAGTCTCCGAAAGGTCGGCATGGACAACAGGCTAATGGTGAGCATACACATGCAAATGGGATGTCCCAAACAATCCTCAACGTGGCATTTGAATGCCGTGTGTCTGCGGCTGCGTCCGCATGCGTGTGTGCAGTTGTTTGACTTTCCACGGTAAACCAATAAATCCTCAAATGGCGGCGTTGGAATCCTAGCGATTGGCGCGGCCGACCCAGAGCCAAGTGTAATTGTTTAGGACAACGCTCCCCCTCATCTCGCTGTTCAGTCTTAACCTTCCGTCGTCCTCAGGAGCTCTTCCCCGCCAACAAGCGGAGCTGCGAGCACTTCTCCAAGTACTTCAGCGATGCCGGCCTCAAGGAGCTGTCGGACTTCGCCAGGAACCAGGAGTCCATTGGGGCCCGCAAGGAGCTGCAGAAGGAGGTCCAGGAGCTGATGTCACAGGGGGAGCCCATCAAAGACGTGAGCCGAGATGTCTTTTCTTTCTTTTTTTTGATGTCTCCTCTTCATTACTTTCTCCTTATCAGACTGCCTTGCAGAACATTTGAGATTGCTTTTACTTTATTGTCCTCTGCCCCCCCTATTTGTTCCCTGGATCGTTGAATCGTGGGTGGCGGTTATTGCGATCCACTGTACCTGTTCTGAGTTTTATCAGCTCCTTACAAAAAACGCACTCTGTTCTCTTCACAAAGCTTCATATTCTCGGCTGTTTAAAGTGAATAGACTTGCTGCTAACCACTTTTGTATTGTTCATCATCTATAATTGGCCTATATAATCACTTGGTCTATAAACTGTGAATAATGGCAATCCCCATTCCAAGTTAACGGAGCCAAAAGTGGCATCTTAAATGTGCTTTTCTTGGTTTCTTCTGAAGAGCAGAGTTGACTCTATTGATTGAAAATACTTGTTTATCTGAAACAGAAACCCAGATAGTAGTTTTTCAGATATCTATGGGCCTTGGGCATTCATAGTAAAAACTATCGAGCAACGATAATTGTCCGTCGATCAACATCATGGCCCTACAAATGAACCGGCAGTCTTATTATTTTTTTTGGTCTTCATTATCTGTTCTATCTTGTGCTCTTTTGCAGATCATTGTGTACAGCAAAGAGGAGATGAAGAAAAACTCCATCTCTGAACAGACCATGATCAGCATGCTGTGGTCCTGTATAATGAGCTCCGTGGAGTGGAACAAGAAAGAGGAGCTGGTAACTGAACAAGCCATCAGACACTTGAAGGTGAGACCTCTTGTTATTATTTATTAAATTATTGTTCTGCCTTCCGACCCTTATATCCCTCTCCCTCTCTCTCATGCTGGGCAAGGCCAATCCTTGCTCTGGTATGCTGAATCTGTAATGGACTCAGAGATTGATTTGCAGGCACACCGGCAGCATGACTCTGCATGCATCTCCTGTGACCACTTGTTTGGAGTCTCGGCGTCTGACTTGCACAAATGCAATTGCAGCTAGGCATGTGCCAGTTAGGCAACAAGGACGCAAGCATCAGACAGGGTTGCAGATTTTATATTTAATTTGATTTGAAGACCTCTACAGTCGGGGCTTAAAGGAGATGGCGAACAACAGAAAATGTTTCATATACTAATGGTAACTTAACAGGCAATTAGGGTTTCAAAGAGGGACTGCACCACTTGCTCTCGGTTAGTTTTCCTCTAAAGATCAATTAAGTCTGTAATGACATGTTAAATAATTCACAGGCTTTAAAAGGGCAGGTTCATTAACACACACACGTAGCCTATCTAGGCAGTCTGGTCAACATGATGCAGCCCAATGGGCTTGTCTTCTCACAATTGGTCCAGTACTACTCACTGCAAATTTTCCCAACACAATTCAATGGTCTTAGGCGTGCAATGTCCAATATGATTCACTGAAACGGTCACAGGTGGTTCTCAAACAGCACCCTCAGGGTCCAGACAAACCTATCCTTCATTCTTCTTCATACAAAGCCAATGCCGGAGAGTATTTGAAGGTTTTAAGAAGCACCGTAGCCTGGCTGATGCTGTAAAACCCCCACAAAGGATTAACCAAGAACTCTACCTAGCTGATGGAACCGTTGGGTGGCCTTGAATCGGTTGTATGACCCGGTTAGGTTTTTAAATTCATCTTTGGTTTTGTAATGACACTTTCTTTCTAAGGCTCAGTCTCGGTGCTCGTTTCTCTGATGTGTTCGTGTAATGGCCACAACATAGGGACAATAGAGCTCACGGCTTGGGCCAGAGTAATTTTTTAGGAATTATCCATTTGTGTGCCTTTCATTCCGTTTCAATGCCGGATCATGGTGTGCAACTCCTTTCTTGACTCCTTGCGTCATCATTTGGCTTTTTGTGGATCCCTTTTTTTTTCCTCAGCAATACAGCCTTCTGTTGAAAGCGTTCACCTCCCAGGGCCTTTCCGAGCTCACCCTGCTGCTGAAGATCCAGGAGTACTGTTATGACAACATCCACTTCATGAAGACCTTCCAGAAGATCGTGGTGCTGCTTTACAAAGGTGAGTTGTCCTTGCGTTCAGTACCCCGTCTCTGAGCTCTACTCTGTAATTGTCGTGAGACAAAAGTTAATTTTGTAGGAAGAAAGTGAGAAGAAGTGAATTGCACCAGATGGCTCGGGATTATAGCCAAAGCCTCGTCTTGATTGATGCACCGAAGCTGCTGGGCAGCGATTGTTGTTTTAGTTGTTCAGGCACCTGCACATGCATCTGTGTGTCTGGCGTTGTTGTGAATGGATTATGAAGGGTGGCTGTTTAAAAAAACAAAATAAAAAAAAACATTACATTTGATTATTTTCTAGCGGATGTGCTGAACGAGGAATCGATCCTGAAGTGGTACAACGAGGAGCACCTGGCCAAAGGAAAGGGCATGTTCCTGGAGCAGATGAAGAAGTTTGTGGAGTGGCTGAAGAGCGCAGAGGAAGGTGAGCGGGCCCTCTTTTCACGAGCGTGGTTATGATAGGATGTGACTCCCATGTTTCTGCGATATCCTGGCGGAGATGTAGAAGATGCGCTTGGACGTCATTTTAGATCAAATGCAGGAGTCGCCAGGCGGTAAAGTCTGACAGTATATTGTGGGTTCTTGAAATTGACCAATGGCAATGTTTTCCAGAGTCCGAGTCCGAGGAGGAAGCAGAGGACTAAGCACCTCCAAGCCAACCACAACATCCATTCATCTCCGACTCTTTCCTCTTTTTCTTTCTCTATAGAGTGTACATAACCGGAAGTGATGGAATGTTTTGTTACAGAAATCCCCTCCCCTCCTTTTAATTAGAATTTTTTTACTATGTAACCTCTGTGTACAAAACCATCATGTGGTCTACTTTATGTAAGGGCTTTTACATCTTCAGTTAGGACAGGCATCCACAATCTTTGGCTTTGTTTCCTCCATCCGATCATAACATGGTAGTTTTGGGTTGTCCATTGTTTTGATTCGGTTGCCATCTTATGACACGTGTAAGACTACATTTGCCTGGAGGCCATCTTCAAAGTTTTGCAATGCTACTTGGATCTCTTTCAAGGCAAAATGTCTCCTCACATCATTGTATAATTCTGCAAATAAGGTGACAACAAATTGAGGCCACATGTTTAGCTCCTTTCGTAATTCCTTTTGACTGAACTGTTCCAGTTGTAACTCCAAAGGTGCTGGTGGCAATGCCCCTTATAAAACAAACTAATTGCGTTTTACATCTTCTGTAACATACATTCTACCTTCTAGATATGTTTTTTCCTTTTACCCCAAAATATGACTTTATAAATTAAAAATAAAATAATGGTTTTCATTGATGTTGCGTTGTGGCTGACTTACTTGAGCTGGACACCAGTCGGTTTCTGATCACAGGAGTCGACCTCCGTGGAGGTGTGAAAGACGAGAGCGGTACACTTCCTCGGTGCTCATCAACCACAGAGCCTCAGTCCGGGCGCCCACGTTCCCTTTGGTCTGCCACCTTCAGCACAGCCGTCTGAGTAACCGAGACAGTAGGGCAGGCTCTGAGACGACGTGAGCAGCAAAACAACCAGCCTGTCCAAGCCCCACTTTATCTCACTTTAAATGGTAATTACCGCTCAGTCAAGCATGCAAACACCCTGGACCAATTTGAGATGTTATGAAAACAAAGGGCACACTCGGACATCCCCCCCGCCCGGCAGTCAGTGTCCTCGTTTGTAATGTAGACGTCAAAGGTATTCTAGATGGAGCTTTTCTGGCCCACACCTGGGGAGAATGGGAATGCTGTCTTTTCTCAGTACGTTTAAAGGTCCCCTGACATGCCACCAGGTGTGAGTGTGATTAGACCTTACAAGCCGTTTTGAAATCTCCCTCTTCTGACATCACAGGTGGGCGTGTCCACCGAGATGTGTGCTGGATAGATCAGTCTACCAGCCTACCCAGTGGACTGTAGCAAATGTTGCTCATCTATTTGTCACACATCTAGGTGGACACGCCTACCTGTGATGTCATAAGCTTGTAACAGCTAATCGTACGCACACCTGGTGGCATGTCATGGGGTCTTTATGCAGGTGAGTGTGAGTGATTACTTTTTTTGAAAAATGTGGAGCTTCATGAGTTCCTCACTGGGAGATGCATACCACAAGTGTCTGATACGGGATTGTCCAGCAGACTCTTGGTATATATGTGTTTGCTTACTTGAGTTTTCACACCCTTTTTACCATGTTCCAACATTAATATAGAACAATTGCGATATGACGGCATTATGTGAAGTCATTTTACAAATTTTAGTTGTCGGGTCCACGGAGACTGTTGCAATCACCTGAAGAATTTCAAACTCAAGCTAATATCAAAGTTAATTCCACTAGGGATGTTTTGGGTGACAAGGCTCATGCATGAGAAGTTGTGTGGAATATTAAGTGTCTTCAGAGGGAAGTGTTTACACAGTCCTTTTAAGAGGGTACAAAGATAGTGGTCTATACACGCAGTCCCCTGAGGGTACAGAGATAGAGGTCTACACACACGCAGTCCCCTTAGCGGGTACAGATAGTGTTCTACACACACATCTTAGTGGGTACAGAGATAGTGGTCTACACACACACACCTTAGCGGGTACAGAGATAGTGGTCTACACACACACACACAGTCCCTTTAGAGGGTACAGAGATAGTGGTCTACATGCATTCCCCAGACTTTCAATTTAGAAGATGCTCTCTGATTGAACTGCTCCATATAGGAGCACTGGGCAGACACAATTCAGTTCCTGCAGAGGTCCTCCAGACTCAGATTTTTGGGTTTGGGATTATACAGGCTTGCTGATTGGCTCCCCCACCATCACACCCCACCCCCAACATACAAATGAGGGCAGATTTAAAACTTAAGGTGCACTAGGTCGTGCTCAAATGAAATTCATCATGGAGTGTTTACAAATATTTAACGTTTACTAATACAGACCCTGAGAGACATGGGCGTTAATTTAGCAATTAAAGTAATGTAGAACATATCTTTAATATATGAATGGGCATAATTATGATCGATATTATATTGTTTAGCTGTGGCCACAACGAGAATGCATTGATTTGACCATTGAGACCGTGAGTGGACAGTGGGCATGTGCTTCGTTCCTTTGTCTAACCTGGAGCGATTCGGAATGATGAACTAAAACATATGAAGCGAACATGGCCGAGGGTAGCATAGGTTTCTGCTTCTTGTTTCACTGCGTACCAATAGGTGGCAGTAAATCCTTATAGAGAAATGGACCGATAAAACCACACCAGCATTCAATTAAAACTTCGAGAAAATTTGGAGAACCTGCCTTTTCCCTCCCACTATGTCCCTTCCGGGCAAATATTTACCTTTTTTGTTGTTGTATTTAACTGTTTTCCAGACTAGACTAAACAGAAAGAAATTGTTCAAGCTAAAGGAATCGAGGAGATACAGCAATGAAGCTTTTAAAATGATGTAAGATGCTATGCTTAAATTAGCCTATAGTGCTGCGTGTTTTATGTTTCCAGCCTTACTAAATAATGTATGGAGTATTTGATGGCTTCTATCAGTAGGGGATAGTTTTATCGTAAACATTTCAATATTCACTTTCACAGAGGCGTCATGGTAGGACTGGTCCTAATGCATGACAAATACTGGTGTCGCTCATAACGCTAAATATGTGTCTGCTCCTTGTATGTGTCAGGGCTAGGGTATTCATTGGGTACCTACCCACCCAATGTTAATGGTCCGTGCGAACCGCTGCTGCGGCACCCTGCTATGACAACTCTGATAAGGGTCCATGGTCAATGATTGTTATCTTACATATGGCCTGCTCCCAGTGCCCTGCTACATACAAAGCAGCAGCCCCATGATTAGTGGTATGAGCCACACCTGTGTTAGTCCTATGGTTACAGCTCTGTGAAAGGGGTCTATAATGCAATTATAGACATGGATTTAATGATCTATAATTCAGAAATGTCACTATTTATCAGACATCTATTTTTTGAAAACTTGGATCAGGATAATTCTTACCTTTTATAGAGATGGCTAGTGCTAGGGTTACAACACAAGTCAACGGTTGGTTAAAATAGGGATAGAAGTAACAAATAGGTTTGGTGATAATGGCTACAATTCACCATTTGCAGCAATGCCAAGGTCTTTAAAAGACAGGCGGACAGGGGTATGTGTCTGAGGAAAGAACTTCGGATCAGATCCCCCTGCAGAAGTATCTGGCATATGCCATGTCACTCTGTTACTGTGTCAACGCCAGAAAAAAAAGACTTTGAGAGCAGGGTTCCAATAAAAGCCCAATAGTAGAGTACATGGGAACAAGGCTTTCACAGGAAGTCAGTCAAAGGATATCCGAAGTATACAGCAGATCTTCACTTTGGGCTGTCAACAAGTGACGCAAGAGTCGGTGACATAAGGGAATACTAGTAAGAGAGGTGTTAGGAGCTGAGCATGAAAAGAGCAATGGGGTAATTATTGAGACTGATGCACATAATAATGGAAAAAACACGGTCACAGATTAAAAGATGTACCAACCCTCTGTGCAGTCTCACTATTGGATAACATGGCTGGATACTTGGAAGTGGGAATGGATCAGATTCTGATCTTCCTCAGACAGGGGAGTCCAAGCCAAAAGGCCCTTCTGCTTCTTCACAATCACAGTTCCCCACCTGTACCGTATACTGGGTAATCTGGTAATAATTTATGTTCCAAAAGTAAGTTATTCCTTAAAACAAAGCATTTTGAATAGAACAATTATCGTCAGACCATCTAGTATCGACCTTACCTAATCAAGAATCCTCCTGCGACTGAATGTTATGTGTTGCATTCATTTGTACCATCCACATTACTCAATGACACACCCTGCAATATTTAAAATACAAATACAAAAATATAACAACATTTTAAGTTTTTAGAAGATGATGAACCATAGCCATACTTTCATTCTATCTGACTTGATAGTTTACTTCAGTTTACTTGATATTATGCCTACTATTTCTACTTGAAATCATTCTTTCACAAATTAATGCTATAAAATGATTGCGACAAGGCAAGGACCAACTATGTGATACAAATAGAAAATACTGTGTGTTCAGGTACCGTAAAGTCAAACAACTTTGTTGCATGCACTGTGTAAGCATAGGGCGAATCGGGCAAACATTTGACAGTTCTTGGATATTGTATTATGTTTGTATTATGTCTGAGATTAATATGCTATAGCAAACCTGGCAACAACGTCATTGCTTCATGTCACATATTGAGGTTAGGTTAATATATTACATTATATTTAAAACAAAATAAGAAAATAATACATATATAAATTCATAATCAAACAATACATTTTTAACCGATTAAACATTTTCCCCCCTAAATACAACTGTATTTAGTTGTATTTTTGATAATCGATTTAACAGCCCTACTATCAGCATACTATACCTCGTTCCCTTGTAAAAGTACAATAGCCTCTTTTTCGTCTTGTAAAAACAGTAAACTGTTGCATTGAGGAAGGGTATCCCTCTGTCGTTTTTGTTTCCATCTTCTTCTCGTCCAGGTGGATGTCCTCTTGGTGCTGTCTCATGTGGTGTTAGAACTAACAAGTCCTCACGGAACGTAGTTCTCTTCTCAAGCTTATACTACATAAGCCCTAGCCTAGCCATAGCATTGTGCATTTAGAGTTGCTTCAGCCAGCGGTGCCAGAATATACTCCCTATTTCAGTCATATTTGCTTCATTTCTTTCTTGTCTTGCATCACTCCCTAAAAAACACCTGTTCCAAGTTTAGAGAACATCCATTTGCACATTGTTGGGCTGTGGGTGAATGGGAGACGTTTGTTGTGATGTACTGTAAGGTAGTTTTTCGTGGGTAACCCTTACTGAAGTGTACATATTTGCTTGGAGAACAAAGCCTTGTCAATGCGCAAGGAGGTATATGGGTCACCTCTGATCCTTAAAGTTACAGCTAGTAGGTTCCTCGGGTTCGTGGGGGCTTAGGCTATTAAAAGTTTATGTAGTGGTCTTTTATGAGAAGATGACAGTCGTTAAGCTGATGGGAGGTAAAAATAGCACTCAAATAAGCTTCATTCATGTGTTCGCGGGACAAGAGTCGGGAGATGCTTAAGGTGATTAAAACAGGCGGGAGTGGGCGTCCTGGGCTGCTCTGTTTACACGCTCCATGCTGCTGCACTGATTAGTTCTTCATTCATGGCAAGCCATGCGGATGTGGCTCGCCCGCTCTCGCTTCCTTCTGTGACATTGAAATCCGCCGAGTAGCAATGGAACACATAAACAGCCCAAAACAAAAGAGGTCCCCCCGCATTACTTCCACTTATTTCTGGAAATGTCTTTCTCTCTTGCGACGGACTTCCTGCCTGGACAGAGTGTAGCGGTGCAGTGTGCCAGCAGACGCCAGGGGAGTTGAGGAGAGCAATTATGGTGGATTTCACACCGCAGCTTTAGTCAGTAAACATGAATCACACCGCAATGCAGAACTCATCTGAATACCGTTGTCAGGCAATACAGGCAGACGGGGTAAGGGCTCCTTTGAAACGAAACGGAGGAAAGAGGCTTGAGACAATTAACACAATAAGGAGGAAGCCTGGATACAGGGGGGGTCCCGTGCAAGGAAGGAGGTGTTGCGATTGTTTTCCAAAATATTTGCCGGTAATATTTGTACAATGTGCACTTCAAGGCAGCGGGCAAGTCCATCTGCCTTTGCGTTTTACCCGAGCCGTTACAGTAGTTGTTGTTTTTTGTTGCATTGTTTTATGGCATTTCAACCCTTTGTCAGGTCTGCAGAGCAAGCAAAGCATAAAAGCAAATATAAATGTGTTGGCTGGCCAAACGCCGGAGGAGGATCCTTGGCAGTGGCTGGTGTGGAGGGCCTTTAGCCCGGCTTCCTGAAGCGGCGGCGTGACCTCCCGACGTGGGCTTGGATGCTGCACAAACAAACGTAACGCCTCGCTAATGAGCAACTCTCCAAAAACTCATTCCAGCCCAATGGGTTGTTGGGAGTTGTAGGACTGCCTTGGCGGTGGCCCGTCTCCGCTCCACAGTAGAACCGCATCCAGCCCGGAGGTGAGGTCGCGGTCGTCCTCTTCGTCTATAAGCTTTGTCTTTAGGGAGCAGGCTATGCAAGGAGTAAGGCGTTGCAATCCTAGCTGTGGGGTATATACCATTCCAGAAAAAAGGCCTTTCCACTTGCCCTACATAGCATTAGCCCAATAATAAAAGATGAAGACAGGCCTTTCTTTTGGCTTGAAGGCCGTCGCTGCTTCCAGACGGTGCCAGCTCACATTTGTCTTGCTGGAACCCATTTGTCTGAGCTCTTCACAGTCGCCAAGAAAGGGACATTTGTCACTGCTCGAATTATGTAAATGTTTGAGTTTATTGTGAAAATAAATAAATAAGTCTAGGGCTGTCTCTAAAGACCTATTTACAAGCATTGAGTTCCTGCAATAGTTCTCAAAAGATATGTGTCTGCTATCAAATTGAGATAATCTCTGTCGGCGCAGGTAGTGGCAAGAAAATGACTCGGCTGTCACAAAGCAGATAGACTGAAAGAAGGCAAACAGTGTGAATCTCAGGGGACCCGCACACTACGTTGTAAGAGGAGAATTAATTGGTTGATGTGGGGTTTGGTGGGGTGTGTGTATAGAGGGAGCATCAAGTGTGTACAATGTGCAAAGTGGGTTCACAGAGCCAAACAGTCAAAGATAACTTCCATACTTTAAGTCTTTCTGGCGTCAGGAGACCACATCATCAGTGTGTGTGCGTGCTTGATGCGTGTGTGTGTGTGTGCACGTGCATATGTGCATGTGTGTCTGAAGCCCTGGCTGGTGAGAGTCTAGGGGACGGAGATAGGGAGAGAGAGAGGAACCCTGAGTCAACACTGCAGCTCGTCACAAACATCATTACTTTTTCTCAGCTTGTCTCCACTTCTCTCCACCCTCAGTGGCCCAGAGCTGCTGTCTCCTGTGTCAAGGTGGTGGTGGTGGCGGCGGTGGCGGTGGTGGGGGGGAGCGGTGTGGTTTGAAGGGCCGATGGCCCGGTTTGTTAAAGAACCTCGAAATGAGGACTCAAGGAGCTTCTGTTTACTCTGGATGTGCCATGGGGCCCCTGGGCCACAAGTCCAAGCAAACAGCAGTCTCACAGGTTCCTATACTGGGGCCCGTGTGTGTGAGTGTGTGTTGGACAGAGTGACCGCATCATTAGCGTGTCCTCCTGTTTTCGCTCGGTTTCAGGAGGGACATTCTGAAAGGCCCCGCTGACACCCCCACTGTGACTTTCTCGAAAAATGAAATTAAAAAAAAAAGTAGAAAACGGACCACAGCAGTAAGGATGATACCTTTCAGTGTAGCAACAGAGCTCAGTGTGTTTTATCGGCGTCAGTGCACCAGTGGAGTAATGGGTGCATGCCCCGTTGTGGAGTGAACGAGTGGAATGGGGATAGGCAGGGAGGCCCCCACCCCTCCAAGCTACAACCAAACATTTGGCCGTGACAAACCGCACAGATAACTCCCAAAAGGAACCAAAGTTTAGATCTCCGGGATGTTTCTTTAATGAGTCTCCGTAGGGAGCCGCCTAATGAGTAACTCCGGTATGGAGAAGGGGGGAAAAAGTTCAGTTGCAAGTATCATGGCGGCGATTAGCTTAATTTCTTCTTCTGCCATTTCATCAGTAGCTGGGGTAGGGAATGGGGGGGGGGGCAGTTTCACACAGATACTCCCCAGCCACACGAAAAAACGACTCCCAGAATAAGGGAAGCGAGGACCCATCCGTGCTAGATAAGAAGATGGGAGCACCCATCCGCAAGAGGTAAAAGACTCGAGGAAATGCCCACGGAGGCGACGGCAAAGCCTGAGGTCTACAGAGCCCACCATCCAACCCAAGCCGTGCCAGATAGAAGCGCAGCGCTTCATCAAACGAGATCTGTCATGACAGCACCAATGTGAATAACTGTGTTCTGACTGCATGTATGTAGCATACAATATATGAAGTATATATGAGATGTCTCTCAAACCAGTCATTTATTCATTATCGCGGATATAATTGTGTGTTCCGTCTGAAATGACAAATATATGAAATTTCTAACGAATCAAAATATGCTACAATATCAGCATATAAGCGGAGTTGTCAACTGCATGGTTTGTTATTTGTTCCATCATATAATTAAAAAGGTTAATGTTTGTTGCCATTGTTATCATATCCTACCTTACCCCTAAACAATGAAGGTCTTTCCTTGTGTAACCCCTCATACGAAAAACCCTACAGCCGTTTTGTCACTGGAATAATATCAACTAAACCGTTCCTGCCGTTCTGGCATGTGGCATAATATCTTCTAAACTTGGTGGGCCTAATCGGCTAAATTGTGTCTTTTATTTCTGATTGCAACTTATAGGATCTGTAAAATACATCTGTAAATACATACGACTTCTGAATGCAAGACAGCAGCTTGAGATTAAACGAACGTCTGTGAGTCTAATGTCTTAGTTAGACATGTATTCTCAAACAAATAAGAAAATGAGCCAGCAATCTGATAAATATTACAGCAGCCCACTTACAAATAAAATAAAACAATATAAATAAGCACACCACATTGTGCGCTGTCATGGTCTGACCACAGGCCCTCGCAGGGATGGGTAAATTGGTCAAATACAGGAGACCAATCACAACGGTATGTTGTTGGGTGTAAAAAAAGTATGATGTGGTGCCCAGAACCAGAAGAGCCTCCTATATGGAATCAGCTGCTGGAGAAGAATTATATGAGGCATGACATGACGTAAACGTAAAACGGGGCGGCATTAGCTCAGGAGGTAGAGCGGGTTGGCTGGTAACTGCAAGGTTGCTGGTTCGATCCCCAGCTCCTCCTAGCTGAGTGTCGTGGTGTCCCTGAGCAAGACGCCTCACCCTAATTGCTCCTGACGAGCTGGCTGTCGCCCTGCGTGGTTGACTCTGCCGTTGGTGTGTGAATGTGTGCATGAATGGGTGAATGTCAATCAACACTGTAAAGCGCTTTGGATAAAAGCACTATATAAATGAGGACCATAGTAAAAGAAAAGGTACGAAAAAATGAACTGCGTTAAAAGAATACCAGACGTATCCCTGAAGACTTGAATGTGACCGGTTTCTCCCTTTAAACCAACACAGCGACCTGCAGATAGATTTTCGTAATGATCTCAAACTCGCAGTCTCAAAAAACAAAAGCGACGAGAAGGAGAAACTGGCTGATTAAACAAACATAAAATATAATGGTAATCAAACTAAGAGGTGTAATTATTTACTGAGGACTTGCTGGGCTGGGTTTTAGCAACAAGGCTGCAATCAGACAAAGGGCAATGGAAACTGGTGGGCTTCTTAAATACACACGAGGAAACAATTAGCAAATCGACACAGGTGAAACACAATTAAGGATAATGAGGGGGAAGAAAAGAAGAGCCGAGGACATCTGGAGAAAGAAACAAAAACTGCACAGATAAGCCAAACGGCCAGAACAATTCAAACCATGACAGTCTTTCTCCCTTTCCTTCCACCTCTATTATTGAATAACCCGTATCAGACAGAGGGCTTTATCTAAATGTCAGGTAGCCACTCCACTTCACTTTGTTTTTCGAAAGGGAGAATGAATCTATTTCCTCATAATTTGCAGAGAGCAGGTAGGAATATCCAAAGGCTAGCCAGAAACCTGATGGAAATGCATGTGAAGATTCGATCGGGGGGGTGGGGAGATGTAGGATCAGCAACCACCATTCCTTGTTTCCTACTTTCATCTTAAATGATAGATAGATGGATATAAATGTATATTATATATGGTGGGCTTTGTTGAGTGTTTTAAAGTAGTTTCAAATCGCTACATTCAATAAACTTTATTTGGGCAAAATGTATTTGAATTATTTAAACTGAATGTGAACTTTGTGCTAATTTATTGCCTCAATTGCATATATATATATATATATATATCAGTACCTTATTTGTGACTACATTGTGAAGCAGATTTCTATGATGCTTACATTGGACCAAATAACCATTCAACAAGTACTGACCCAACAGTCAAGGTCATCCCAATTCACAACAGCTGGGCTCACCGTGCACACTGGAGGGTCTTTATGCATACTTTTATGTACTATGCACCAGTCTCCATAATGCGGTAGATTCAAAGTATGCAGCACGTAGTCTTTCTGTGTGTGTGTGTGTGTGTGTGTGTGTGTGTGTGTGTACACAAGTAGATCAATACAGGGTGAGCTGGGTGAAAGTGCGGCAGGTGCAGCTGCTTTCGTGCACAGAATAAAGCCTAATTATTTGTAATAGATCATTTAATACACCGTGACACATGTGGAATCTGTCCTCTTGACTGTGGAAGATGCACCTGGTACCATGGCAGCGCTAGTTGCTGTTGTGTTGATGTTGCAAGTCTGTGGTCCAAACTGAGATGCTGCATTAGAGCAGTTCCTGCCATTTATGAGCAAGGTGTCTTGCTCATAAATGTGCTGCTATCGGAATGCAACAAGCTCCTGTTAGGGTCTGCTTTTTGCATATATTGATCTTGTCCATGTGGTAACAGGGAAAAAGTTCTCAGAAGTTCTTTATTTTAGTTCTCATAAAGCAGTCAAAGGTGTATTCAGTCTAGATAAATATATAAAACGTGATATATATATATAATTTTTCTTTTATGTTGGTAGTGTATTTCAGGTCAGAGAATCCTCAACTGAAAACAGATTTTTTTGAGAGTTTCAGAGTAGTTTCAAATCGTTATATTCAATAAAGTTAGTTTGGTCCAAACGTATTGGAATTATTTAAAGTGAATGGGAACTTTGTGCCAATTTGTTGCCTTGACAAACACACACTTTTATCCTTTTATCCCATATACCTGTGTACGCGAATACAGGACAACGAAAGGATTCAGACGGATGTTTGGAACACATTATACTCTTATACTTTGTGACAAAGGGTTTGTCTCGTTCCTCCCTAGTCACAAACCCTGCTTGTGTTAACACCGCTACTCTCAGCAACAACGACGACAACAACAAAAGCCTCAAAAGAATTAAAATGTGTTCATTGTCGTATCAAGTAATAAGCCCTAGCCACGAGGCTTCTCCCCAGCAGATCTGGCAGCCAGAGGAGCAACGCTGGCCAAACAAAACCATGTCTACTTCTTGTGTGTTTCCTTCACCGTGGGGATTGTGATGGAGGTAGTGGTTTGGAATTAGAATAACCGCTGTAGCTTGTAAGCTGGGTAAAAATGTGTCGAGAATGAGAATAACCCGTGCGGTCGGCATCTCAGACACAAGGCCTGATTTATCCCCACCGGCGGGCAGAGCTGCCAGTGGGTCCAAGTCATGCAGAATATGTGCATTAAAAGCAGGCGCGCCTTGACTCCATAAACCATGTTTACTGAAAAATACAAATACTATATATACAGACACGCTGGGCCGCTTCCAAATTGATGGCCCGTAATCCATGGTATATGTAGCTGGGTGCGCAAGTGCACAACCACACACACACACACACACACACACACACACACACACACACACACACACACACACACACACACACACACACACACACACACACACACACACACACACACACACAAACACACACACACATGCACACGCACAAACACGCATACGCTGACACAGTTAAGTTGACATTAATGAAGTCATTTGTCCATGGTAATAGCTCAGAAAAAACAATTTGGAGCCGTTTTGAAGATGTATATATGATGAATGTAGTAGTATGTCTATATATATATATTAGGAATACACACACACGCACACACACTTAATGAATGCATGAATAAGCCAGAGTGGATGTGCTCTGTAAAATGGGTTTGCCCACTTCATTCCAAAGGCTGAGAAAGGTTTCATGACTGGCTCTTAACTGACAAATGTTGCCCAGAGCTAGAAATTCCAGATATGTTCATTATGTTGCCTTGGTTACTGATTGGAATTCCTTTTCAATAATGCGCATGCCTAGTGTTGCATGGCTTAGTGTTGAAGTCCTAATGAAAGCCCTGTATCAGTCAAAAGATGTGCAACATGCCAGGGGCTGGGGATCTCTGTTATGCGACGGACATTGTTAACCTAAGTGGAATGTTATCATTACAGAGGCTGTGAAAGATCACAGCATCCTTCTTCAAGTGCACTTGGAACACCATGAACAGAAGGGCAGAGCTTTCAGTTCCACAGCACATACTGGAAGAGATGGTGGTAAAAGAGAGAAAGAATGGCTAGCAGACCAGGCCTGATCTTGGTTAGGAACAAAATAATCATTAAAATAGCTTCTGTGACTAGGGCAAGATGACCCCCTCCCCACCCAACCCTTTGCATAAAACATTGTCTTTCTAAAGAGGGTTCTTGGACTGGCATCGGTGAATATATCAGGCCTGGACAGAGACTTAAAACATGTATACAGCCGACTCGTCCTATCTCCCCCGTGTGGTTTTGATGCCCATCAGATAGGAGATGGAAAAATCATGGAATATATGCGCGTCTTTTAACGTCTGAGATTAAACGAAACTGGAGTTTGCAGGAGTCATAATATAGATAAATGTATCTACAGTATATAATGCAATCCATACTGAATTTGCGCTACTTCCAATAGTCACTACGAAACGATTTCCATATTGAAAATCCTCCTAATGCAAAAAAAAAAGACCACACGAATCAAAGAAATTGAAGACGAGCGGAATAAAGTCAAATGTAACACTTTGATTATCCCGATTGTTTCATCTGATGATAACATGTCTCTGTGCTTTCAAAGCCGACAAAACGGTAACATTTACCCGGGCTTCGTAACAGGTAGCTCACCCTGGAAGGACCCAGTGATGAGTGCTGCTCCGAGGACTGAGAGATATTCACGGCAGAGGGCCATTACCGGGAGGCTGCTGTGCTCCTGTTCATATTGGAACTCATTTCATGCAGTAGGAACTTTCCAGCCAGCCAGAGGCTTTTCAATGAGAGCACAAGTACATAGGAAGTGGAAAAATAGTCAAACATAACGCCATTGGAAATTCAGGGATCACAGGATATCACCACGCTTCCACATCTGTGTTGGTTGGTACCTTCGTTTCTTATTATTCTTTCTTAGCCAGACAGCCATAACAGAGTTATGTTTACGTCTGTGGCCATTCAAGGCTTGCCTTATTAATTATTTAATATCATATCCTTTATGTCTATTCCTGGCTTCAAAACTTTGTTAAGCATTGCCTTACCCCTTCACCTGTTGTGAGACTAAATGTGCCTTTGTATTTGATTTTCCTTTCTTCCTTGGATGAATCTCAGAATCATATCCATGGTTGACGTATTTGACTGAACACATCAAAAGTCCCGTCCTTCTGAAAGTTTTTTTTAATGTTCTATGCTTTGAGATACTTTGGCTTTGCCTGTCAACTCCACGAATCCTCCTGAAGAAAGTAGGCGGCTGAAAGATGAACAAGTTAGATGCCAACAAACTCACAGCTCTTTTTTTATAACTGGCAAACAGGACAGAAGAAGAGCGCAAACAATAGCCTACAGTTCTCCAATTCCAATATCGTCCTTTGTATCTCAATATTTAAAAAACTCTCATGCCATTGACTGACGATGATGCCACAAGAACAACACCAGTGGTGATAATACAACACATCTGGTGCAAAGTCACAATGTTTGTTGGCAGGATCAGAATGGAACCATAATACATCCAAAACACATTTTAATCTCATTCCAGCTGACAAACACATTCTCTTCAAAGTAGGGGCGGAGCCAGAGGGGGGGCCGGGGTGGCCACCCCTGGAACCTGATTGGCCAGCCTAGGTGCCACCCTAGTTGATTGACAGTTCAGTGCATGTTTCGTTAAAAGCGTGATTTATGCTCTCGCACTCGCAGGCTCTCGGTCTCCCTGTTAACACGCAAAGCAATCATGCACCCCCCCCCCCCCCCCCCCCCCCCGTCAACAATTCAACAATTCAAGTACTTCCCTTTATTATGCCCGGTATATGGACCCCCTATAAAGCCTTGGACACCCTCTGGCCACCCCTTGTATAAAAGTCTAGCTCCAGCACTGCTTCCAACACCTAGTTGTCAGTAGCATAGGCCAATTTACTTGCCGGTGGTACTTTAGAAGTGGTTCCTCAAGGCTACACTGCTAGCAAGTTCATGTAATAGACTATCCTTGGTGCATGGCAAAGAGGGTTACTACTCCAACAAGCACTCCATTAAGTTTCCATCGCTTTCCCTTTTACAAGAGACACAGCTGCAGCCGTAAAAGCAAACATTGTTTTTGCAGTTAAGGCGGGGCACTAGTGCTCTAGTGTTCGTGTCTGAATAATAATCTGTAGGATAGCCATGATTTGATTTGAAACTGTGGGAGTTGATACACAGAGGATCGCAATGGCAAATCCTCAATTTGCCTATGATCATGTTATCCAAGTTGAGATTAATTAAAAAATCGTATCATACACTTATTTTCACAGACTCTTTGGACACTCGTCTTATGCGCAGTGGGTCGATCACTAGTCGTCTGCTCAGCAAGAGTTATTCCACTATTAACCCCGAGCCCTTTCTTGAAAGCGGACCCATGGGCTCATAGAAAGGTGTTCCCTGTCCATGTAAGATGGAACACAATATTTACCCATTAGCCGTCTGGCCGTTGAACCAATGTTCTCAAAAGCAAAAGGGTGGTTGAATGAATGTGGGCCTCTGCAGAAAACATCCGTCCTCCGCAATACAAGTAATGATGCCACGGTGGAGAACTTCATCCCCATATGGTGGAGCAGCTGCTTTAAGAACCACTTGCCAAGCACTCACGCCACAGAATTTTCCATGCTTACATCACGCACGGCACGTGCACAGGCTTATTTGTGAGCGCTGCTGCCCTTCTAATGAATATAACTGTTGATAAATGGCTGTGCCCTGTGCCACTTCGCATCCACAGCAGAGGAGAACGTATACGCTCCCACTCCGAAAACCCACATAAAGATGGGAAGATAAAAAAAAACAACAACAAGGTGTTTCCAATTTCAGCACAAACAAAAATACAAATACAGGTTATGCGTGTGATTGACCTGTATAGGCCTACGGTAAGCGTAGTAATAATTCTAGCTCATATCATCAATGTGGGACTTGTTTGTGTAAGTGGCGGAAATGCACTCTAAAGCACTATCCTGCTGGATCCTAATTGGCTGAAGGCTTTAATTACACTCGGCGTCTCATACTTGACTAATAGCCCTGTCCCATAGTTCCCGCCCCTTCTCAACGATCCTCGCCTGACTTTTTGGAGAAGTCAGCATTCCCTTTACAAAGGAATTCAGTTCAAAAGAGAGCACTTAACACCACCACTGTACACAGACTGCATGCCAACGATACAGAGAAAGCCACCGACATATCCAGGTCAAGGTTATTCATGAAGATTCTTTAATAACGACGCATCTCAATGTAAGCGAACATTGGGTCAACATTTTGTGAAGGAAAAGTGTCTATGTTGTCATTACACTTTTCCCCCAAAATTATTCATGTACTGAACATTATATTGGGTATTATATTTTCCTACTATTTATTTTTAGGTAACAAATACTTTAGTATACACCATAAACACATTTAAGTAATAAAAAGGAAATGACCCTGCACTGTGTGAATAACTGTGAATTTGTTATCTTCCAAGGTGCCCAAGATGTGTGCAAGCCTTTTATGTTCTGTGCTAGTGATTCAAATAATAGCATTCTTCCTGCTGCCAGAAAAGGCACTTTAAGTGAATGCTATGATTTTGGAGGTCTGGGTGTCAATTCCTTGCCCATATATTTAGTATATATTTAGTTTACTTCAAAAACGCATCCAGTCTCTGGTAACCTTTAGAAAACTGCAAACTATGAGCCGAAATGGTTTACATAGGTTTACATGGTTTACATCCAGGCCCCCAGGAGCAGTGCCTACTTCTGCAATCCACCAGGGCTTAGTGGCCAAGCCTGGTAGTGCAGTTTTTTAGCAGGCTGTGGACGGGTTGCGTATTTTTGAATCCTACTATGGCCACGCCAAAACCCTCCCTACTCTGTCTGTGATTGGCCGGGTTGCATGCAACTCAACTGGACGCTTTAGAACTCTACGGTACCCTCTCTGTGAGCATTCGAGAGCAAAAGAGCCCTAACCCTAACCATAAACCCTAACCCTAACCCCTAACCCCTAACCCCTAACCCTAACCCTAACCCCTAACCCTAACCATAGCAGCTAATATCAAGCCAGTAAAAGTGAGGTAGTCAAATCCATAGACAGTAGAATCAAAGATGGGGTGATGTGTGTGACGGACCAATCAGAAAGAGGCGGGTGTGTCTTTTCGGGATATTGGCGTGGCCATAGTAGGATTCGTAATTTCGCGGATGGGTCCCTCAATTCATGGGGCCCAGAAGTAGATATCCCCGTTCACTCCAATACAAGTGGGGAACAGGAATGTGTCTCTGCAATTTTTTACTGGATATCAATCAAAGGCTTATGAATAATCTTTAGACCATGTACTATTAAAATGTAAGTTTTCTCTTTTCAAAACGCCACCTCAAGCGTTTTATTAGCCGGAGAAGGAGGGGTGGGCAGCTTAAAGGAGTCGTAGTGAAACAAATGTTGTTTTGTAACCTATAACATGGAAACATTTAATAATGTTTCAAACCGTACTTCATCACCTTTTAAAAACTTAATCCACTGTCTAGAAATAGTGAGGAAGAACATATCTGTAGCAAAAAAGTAAACAAGGCCTAACTGCGCCCCTGGCAGTTCTTGATTTCCGGACCAGGCTTTGTGCCATCTCCCACTGAAGTTCTGTTATAACATCGTAGGATGGGTCCAATAGGCCTTTGTCACAGAGCTGTACTGTGTGTAGCCATACCAGTTTCTGTAGTCGCTGTCAGAAGATACACCTGTAATCACCCCTACTTACACCACCGGGATAAAGACTCAAAGTGGCCCCTAAGGGGTTAAGTGGCCCCTTTTAAGCAGATGCTTTGACAAGTAGTGCCTTTAGAGAAAATAAGCCTGTATAATTGCAATATCTGGTAATGTGCATACATACTTGCATACTTGAACAATGCACTTAATCATGTTTCAGTTATGCTCTCTAGTACGGTTGTTCCGGCCGGGCCTCCGAGAGAGCTCAGTGCACGGCTCCGTTAACTTCTCGTGGTTAAGGTTTTTCTTAACATGTTTTTTTTTACTTAACATGAACGACGTTGATGGTTTTTAGGCAATGAGGTGACTTTTTATCACTTAAAGTCGCCAATAGATTTGTAGATTGTGGTTCAGCTGTTGGACGCGTGCACTCAATAACTCTCACGTTCCTCTGCTTGTGGTCATTGCGATTCACCATTTATTGATTGACGGATACGGTGCGCAACTACTTTTAATTTTTTCCTTTATTCCAATTTCGGATCTTTCAGTCACAGTGAAAACCGGGGACATTACCGGGGACAGCAGTGGCCGGGGACAGGTCACTGAAAACGGGGACTGTCCCCGGAAACCGGGGACGTCTGGTCACCCTATGCTACAATGCTAACAATGCTAGAAAACGAGAATATTTCTGCATCCAGAACGTCATGCACTAGGGCGTGGCTAGGCTCCCATGATGTGGAAGCAATTCTGTCCTTCATGTTGCCCTGCGCCATTGAGCAGTTCTCATAGGAATGAATGGGCGCAATGTTTTAATCCGCTGTCCTTTTCTTTATAGGTCCATGGTGGCATCTGGTATTGGATAATTCACTTCATACACAAGACCAGTTATCCTTCTAAATGCCTCGCACTCAAAGAAAAGCAAGCCTGCGCATGAAGAATGTATCATCATAATGTCATTACTTTACTATATATATCTAAATATATATTTATACCTAGCTAGCAAGGCTGACTGCACTCTCCATCTTCTCTTCATGCTGTATAAAGTACATCAGGACGAATCTGCGGGCGGGAGACATTGCGCTGTTAACTTTTAAGGGATGGTGAAAACTTGAAGGTGTCACGATGGCGGGGTCCAATAAGCGTTTTGTCCCCTGTGTAGGGCTCCATGAAGCTGTGTAATCCCCCTGATGTACTGTATATGAGTCCCTATAAACCTGCTAGTCTTCTGGACGCTATCCATCTTGTTAGTTATAACTTAGAACTGTGTCCTAGTTTCGAATGATTACACTGTTTGCGTATTGTTTTCCCATCCCGAAACCCAAACGCACATTGTCCATAACAAATGTGCTGTGTTCATTTTTTAAAGAACATTACGGACATTGAATCGGCGCTTATCGGAACTCAAAACGACTAAAGCGCTGAAGCTGCTTTACTTATTTAGGCTACAAAAGCAGGGAGGTACATAACCTATAACGTGGAAACATTTAATAATGTTTCAAACCGTACTTTCAGTTTTTCTCAGCAGCTAAGCTCAGTCTCACAAATCAGACTTTAGATTCATATCTTAAGTGTTGTGGCAGAGAAGCTAAAACGGGGTGTTCACTTTCTTTCTCTTCATATCTGTAAGCACGTCATTGGCAAACAGAAACTGTAGCAGAAGTCAACTGTAAAAAAGTGTCAGTTTAAAAGTCAAAACCATGTAGACCAGCCACTGTAGAAATACCCTTATCAAATCACCTTTTAAAAACTTAATCCACTGTCTAGAAATAGTGAGGAAGAACATACAGTATCTGTAGCAAAAAAGTAAACAAGGCCTAACTGCGCCCCTGGCAGTTCTTGATTTCCGGACCAGGCTTTGTGCCATCTCCCACTGAAGTTCTGTTATAACATCGTAGGATGGGTCCAATAGGCCTTTGTCACAGAGCTGTACTGTGTGTAGGCATACCAGTTTCTGTAGTCGCTGTCAGAAGATACACCTGTAATCACCCCTACTTACACCACCGGGATAAAGACTCAAAGTGGCCCCTAAGGGGTTAAGTGGCCCCTTTTAAGCAGATGCTTTGACACGTAGTGCCTTTAGAGAAAGTAAGCCTGTATAATTGCAATATCAGGTAATGTGCACACAAACTTAAATGAACAATGCACTTAATCATGTTTCAGTTATGCTCTCTAGTACGGTTTAATGAAATATGTTTGAAAGAAGTCTTTGGGGGTTTTCTATTTATGCAGATAAAGCAGGTATGATGGTATGTTTCAACATCATATGATTGATGCGGCTGTATGGCCATAAACCTTCTAATCTACTGCTTACATCACCTAACAAACACTGAGAACAGAGTGTACTTTTGGTGCTCTCTCTCTCTCTCATATATAGAGTGTATATATACGGAATTGTGAATTTTCCTGACCAGTTATTATTTGCTGACCAGACCAACAGCTGACCAACAGCTGACCTCATCTGTTAAAGTACATCCACGGCGTGCGTCAACCGATACACGGGGTGTATCTGTGGATACACAGGGATCACTACGAGCTTACTCTAAGCCATGCTCTCCCTACGCCAGGGTCAGGTGTGATACACTTGCTCTGTCGCTTTAATTTATTTCCAATATATACCCCCTCGCTGAGTAAAACAGAGACGGGTCTGCCCCCAGTGGGTTTGAGGGCGGTGGGGGAGGGATGATGAGCAAGGGGTTCAGAATGATGGAGGTGCAAGTCCATTTACCCAATCATCGATTGCTCTATACGTCGAATGTGGAGTTGGAGTTTAATGTTTAACATTTTGCGCTTTTGCCCGTAGGAGATTGCTGATTGTGAATAACTTCTTGTTCCAAACATTACAAATTAGAATATAGCAACCATGCTTGAGAAATGTTCTGCTATTGATTTCCTTGGATTTTCTCATGACGCACTCTTTTGCAATGCTTTGACTACCTCCCATGCATTTTTTTTCCATGCATTTTTGTTCTTATTTATTTATTAAATTTTTGCGACACAATTTGGTCAACCGGTCAAACCTTGTAAAGGAATATGCCGTGGTGTTAAGTGACTGTCATCTGGGCCGATGTGGAAGAGCTTGCGCAGGTCATTTGAAGGGAAGAGCAGAAATGTAAGCCGGAGATTGTACATTTACATTAAGCAGTCATTAAGCTGACGCTTTTATCCAAAGCACCTTAGAAGTCAGGCCGATTTGGCCAAATAAGGGCTTTTAAGCACAGGACGAATTGAGGTGCTATGCGAGCATTTAAAAAATCATTGATGTGCTCTCTGCCGGGAGAGGCAGAGCGTGGGACAGACTTCATTTGGTGGGTGTGTGGGGGGCCGACAGGAAACAATGGTGGGCGAGGCATAGAAACCATATCATTATCAATCCAGCGATGTAACCTGGATGGCCATGGCGTCCCTGACACACACAAACACACACATGCGCACGCGCACGCACACACACACACACACACACACACACACACACACACACACACACACACACACACACACACACACACACAGGTGCACACTAATGGAGTGTGAAAGTGGAGGAGATGAAAAGTAACAGATGAGGAAAAATGAAGCTGAGCGGGTTCAAGACTTGAGATCCATTTTAACGATTCCAACGTGCCAATATGTATTGCTGAGGACCCTAGTAGCCAGCCTGCCTCGTTAATATGGAGACAGAGGCCTGCGGCGACCTTCACAATTACCTAGCTTCCTTTCAGGTGCTTTTTGCCTCATAAATATATCCCATTTAAAGACGATCGAACACAGAAAAGAGCAAAACAATACGAGACTGCAACCTTTTCTTTTTACAGATTTTCCAGGCAGACAGACCTACAGATGCCAGCGTTAATCTTGGATGATCCTTTTGCGCCCAATCAATCAATTCACAGATTTGAGCGCATCTGCCACATATGGGGGGTGTGTGTGTGTGTGTGTGTGTGCGTGCGTGCGTGCGTGTGTTTGGGGGGGAGGCGGGGCGCTGAGAGAATGGCGGCAAAGCTGTTGACATGAATCGCGTCGTGATTTGTGCGTCTCTCAGTGTCACAACAAACGAGAGGGGAGGCACGTGACGACGGCGGGGCCCCCTCCACTCCCATCAAACCCCCTGCCCGGGTCCTTCAGCAGCCCAGAGCCATCTCCAAATCAGTCAGGCTGAGAGTTAAATCAGAGGGACTTGTTCCATGATTTATCAGCGAGTCGTAGCGACAGCAGAGAGCAAGGTGGAGAGGAAATGAAGCGACGTATCATCATCGGCGCGGACAGTTCAACATGGTGCCATTGTAGTCCAATCATGGGCCCCCTTTTGCTCTGTTTTTGGTGCACGGTTGTCTGTGTACGCGTACGTGTGTGCATGTGTGTTCAAACATGTGTTTGTGTGTGTGTGTGTGTGTGTGTGTGTGTGTCGTAGTCTGTATGTTTGTGTGGGGGGCTGTCTGATGGGTTCAACATAAGTCTAATCAGAGCTGCACCCTGTAGCAGAGGAGAGGATGAGGAGAAACAAAGAGAGCAGGCAGAGAGAGCCGAGATTAGACAGGAGGAAAAGACAGTGGAGAGGAGATAGGAGAGAAGAGGCCATGTCGGAAGCTTATCCACGCACGCCTTGACTCCCCAAAAGTTTGCCGTCACCCCCTATCCTGCCCATCTAAATGGAAATGGCCAGATTGTGCTTGCAGCAACGCTTGCAAATCTGCAGCTGAAGGATTGGATGCACATGGGCCATATTTCCGCTGGGATCCCCTTTCTATTCAATGTCTCCGCAGACCAAAGGCAAAGGCAGCGGATGCCCGAGGAGGAGAAGGAAGGAAGAAAAAAAAGAAACCTTTCTCATCAAATCGGAGCCTCATTCTGCGATCATGTTCATTGTCAGCGGGACAGCTCAGTGACAGTGACACACAGAGATGGAGTTTCTAAGTGGTATCAATAGTACAAAGCTCCTTCTGGCATTGTTGTCGCTGAGCCAGGCAGAAGTGTTGGGAGCGCATTTTGGAACAGTTGATGAGCGAGAGCCCCGAGGCCTTAAGTCAGACAGCGTCTCGGTGGCCAGATGGCAGGAGTCAAACCAGGGGATGTTAATTAATGATGACTCGGTCTGCCTGCTTGTGGCTGGAGGGACAGGTGAGGATGCCGCGCCACAGCGCTGAAGGGACCGCATCCCGGTTCTACTACGTTTGATCTGCCAGGATCCTTCTCATCTACGGCTCGGTTTCACTTTACCGCCGCGTGGCGCTGATAAAAGAGCAGCTCCCTCTGACGTGGGTTCCACCGCTGGCGTCCGGGGAAGGAAAGGCCGGCGTTCGGACTGTGATTACCCGCTCCATACTGGGAGACCAAAGACCTCAAAAATGAAGGGTTATTACATCCATGTCAGGATTCAAGTGGGGTCGGAAAACGGATCTCAGGGATCACCTCCCGTTTGACAGCGTTGGTCCGCCATCTGACTGCACAACCATGTCCTTACAGACGTCTTCTTCATGGATGGGCTCTGCGGTAGAGGGACAATAGCGTAGAAGAGCAACCATGGCCGTCCGCGGCATGGAGTCTGGTGCGATTGCCAATCGAGGCATCGACACGTTTGAATCCTTCCAATGCCTTGATTGGGGAGAGCTCAATAAGTAATAACGTAACTCCACAATTAGCCCCTCCTAAAGCCCAGAGGAAATATAAATGATGCAAAGAGCTGATCACAGGAAGGTTACAAGGCTCTCTCGCTCGCTCTGTGATAAAAGCTCCCAGGCATGGAGAAAGCGCCAACCGGAGAGGTCTCAGACATGCTGACCTTTCAGTTCCCCGCCAGCAATATTTTCAAGGGCTCTTAAAAGGGGTGAATGCAAACGCCCTGGAGATTAATCGAAATCAGCTCTTAATGAAAACATTCCTCAGATGGCTTTCGCCCACTCCCACAGAGCGATAAAAGTGATCTGCGTGATGTGTTGTTCCAAACCTCCCTACTCTTGGTCGATGCTGCAAAGTTTGGCAAAAGAGAGGCATTGATTATTTAACTATTCAACACTGAATGAAAGTATTTGTATTTTGCCAAGGTCATTTTGAGGACGTGTATAAAAATAGCATTGAAAGTGGAATATTTCTGACAAAGCCTTGAACCATTCTACGGTGATCTTCTGAGGAAAGAATGCTTCCATGCCCTCCCTCACTAATTCCAGTAATCTCAACACGGCAAATCTGAAATGTCAGCCGAAGAGCTCATTGTTTGATGACACTCCGCCAAGGCATGGGCCTGTGTGAGTGCAAATGACTTATGGCTCATGCATACGCATATAACCTATTTTAACTCGGACACCCAGCAATGGACTTCAATGCGTCTGTACTTGTTAGCGTGGCCTCAGGAATTCACTTGCTAAATCATCCTGACAGGGACAACGGATCTCTGTGTTAATGGGCATGCAAGTTTATGATGACTCTTACCGCTCGGCTCCTGGGAAAGTTTCAGTATTCTGTGGTTTGATTCTGTTTGTGTTTGCCGTGTTTAAGTAGGGCCTAGGCAGAGATGTCGTCATTTGTGCAGTGTGTGATTGTTTCATTGGTGACAAAGAGGGTCTTTCTGCACATATTGCTGCCATCCGCTGCTGTTAATTCTGCCGACCAAGGGCATAGCTGCATAATGCGACAGGATTTAGCCAAGCATGGTACAGAGGTATGAATGTTATTGCGGATGCAACAGACAATGCAATGAAAAGCCAGAACAGGAGCGCCATTATAACACGTACCACTGAAGCAAACAGCCCAGTCGCGTATGCTTTGAAGCAATTCTTGCGGTTTTATTACAAAAAAAATCGGTCGGGAGAACAGAATAGGTTGCAAGACATCAAAAGTTGCACAGGCAAACATATCTCCCTAAAGCACAGTGGGTTTTGAGTGACCTTTTAAAGCTATTGGGGCAATGAGGAAAGATTACATTTGATTTAATATTTGCTTTTCATTATAGTCTGAAGTCTGAAGCAATACATTTTTTATCTTTATACTGAGGTCTTGTTTACCAGTCATTTCCTCATGAATATGCTGTGGTATGAATGTGTGAGGGTATGAACCTGTGCATTCCAGGACGAGAACAAAGCAAGCCCACCAATCTGGGAATGCTGGGAAAAACGAACTAACTCGGGAAAAGTTGGATCTTGCATTTCCCCAAACAATTCCAGATGGCATCACAAGCATGCGAGAGGCATAATTCATGCAAAATGATATGCATCCCCGCCTCCCTGACAATCCCTCTGTTCCTCCTTTACACTTTGTGGATCCCTGCTTTGCTTGTTTGCTTACCTAGAATAGCAGGCATAAGGAACGGAATAACCCGGCTCTATATAACGATTGAAAGTTTGCAGCAAAAGCAGGTAGAAAAAAAACAAAACATTGGCAGGCGTCGCAGAAAGTGCCAATGAAACTAATGGCGGCGGGCCTGAAAAAAAAAAAGCGTGTTAAACCATTGAGTTGTCAGATTGCTGCCTGATATAACATTTTCGGCTGAAGACGAACGGGGAAAACGCTCATAAAGCAAAGCGCAGCAGTCTATCATCACAGGGAGACGAGGGAGGAAGATGCGTCGCATGCAAGGTCACAGCGAAGAAAATGTGACATTAAAAACAGCTCAGACGTTAATTCATTCTAAATGTGCCATTTATATGCCAGGGGGAGCTTACCTGGCAGTATATGCCTTGCGAAGGCTTTGTGTAAAAAGAGGTCATTCGGAAGTTTCTCCGGTACCATTTCAGTGGCCAACTTTTAGAGGTGTTGCTCCGTGAGAAAGTGTTGACATGAGACATCATCGGAATAACGGCTCACAGCACGCCACACACTCGCTTCTGGACAGTTAGGATATTAGCAGAGCTTAAGTGGAAGTGGAGCGACTATTTGAACTGTGTCGGTAAAAAGGGTTAGAGTTAGCTCACTGTAATTGTAGGTTTGCTCTTGGTTTTTGTGATATTGATTCCCATTTTGTGGGTGTCCTTGCCTTGTGCTTGGTTATTTTGTTACTCTCTTAATTATGCTTATTATCTTAATTATTACAATTTATTTAAAAAATGTAATTAAAATCTTTAATTACAGATTTATTTTTTATATTTTTGAGTTTAATCGTTCATTTTAGCGACTGTATTCAGAACAACAATCTGGCTGTGTGCCAGTTGGCACAGCTAATGGGATCCAAAAAGTCAACGAATAGTACAAACAAATAATAGTTAATTTAGAATTTAATTATCTGCTCAAACACCTTTCTAATTAGTTTGTTGTCTTCAACCCACACCTTCCATGTTGTGTTGCATTATGCCAGTAAGGATTTACAATGCAGTAATATTATATTTAAGATATATAAGAGATTCTTGAAGACATCTCCCCTCATGATTGTAAAACTGCAATATGTATGGCTCTATTGGTATAATCCCAATGTATCGGTGTGGTATGTTGAAGTCTTTCATATTGAAATCCGTTATCATCCCAAAAGCGGTTCTACGAAGCCAAATCAAACCTGCTTGCTGTTGACAGATGGCTACGACAATGGCTGTGGCTGGGAGTCTCTGTACCGCTCTTAGAGGAACAACTGCCCTGTGAATCCCCCTCCTTGTAATTGGTTAACATTCAGGATACGTTACACACTCTCCACCATCCTGAGCCTGAGTAACACACACCCATTGGTCCCTCCCACACACAGCCACTGATGGTGAGGGAGGCCAGACACCCCTTCTTCATCCCACTGAGAGTGTGTGTCCCATGGGGGTCAGAAGCAGGGGTGATGAGGTGTGTGTGTGTGTGTGTGTGTGTGTGTGTGTGTGTGTGTGTGTGTGTGTGTGTGTGTGTGTGTGTGCGTAAGTGTGTGTGTGTGTGTGTGTGTGTGTGTGTTTGGTGTGTGTGCATGGTACGTTGCATGTCTGTCTCTTCATCTATGTACGTGCATGAGCGTATGTTTGTGTGTGCGTGTGTGCGTTTGTAGGTGTGTTTGTACCCGTGTGTGCGTGTGTGTGTGTACGTGTGTGGGGTACAGGTCGAGGAAACAGGGGCTGCGGACGCTGCTGGACGTGTATGAGCTAGACAACTCCTGACCCCCCCGCCCCCCGCCCCCCCAACCTCCTGAGCGGGCCTGGTGAAGGGGCGGGCTCCCCTTGTGAATAACAATGAAGGAGTGCACAAGTGGCAAAGGCAGGAAATGAAGCAGCTGACTCCTGGTGTAGCGTTGAGTCACCGCGCGCGCTCCTCTTCGGCTGTACTCTGGGCCTGCTTTTGTGTTTGGTCGCTGCTTTGTGGCCCGTTTCCCGCATTAGCTTTCCCCATCGCAATGAATGCGATCGCAATAAGTGGACAAGTGATGGCAGAGCCTCGTCGGGCCTGATTCGAGCACTGGCAGCCTTGTTGAATGATCCGAAATGGCTTTTTTGGGAATGTTTCTGAGTGTCTAGGGTCGATAGTCTAGGGGGGTGCCTTTGAGGAAAATTGGCTCTTGGCTTTAGGTTATTCATCACGCCAGCGCTGCTGTTCAGCCTTTGAGCAGGGATTGATCTTGCTAGTACCTAAGGCACTTTAGGTACTAGCCAAACTTTGTTTTAGGACTTATAATGCAATAATTGTCATCATCTCAATACTTCACTATTTTGATGTTGACCTGGGTAAAGGCAAATGTAATGACTAATTAATAATTCAGCATGCTGTGGAAAATCAAGAACTCACTTGGAAATACAAATAGGAGGTAACTGGCTGAATTCTCAAAGCATTTTGAAGTGAAAACTATTTCATATTCAGCAGTTTTATTAAATAGTGGAAGAATTCATGTCAGAATGTGTACAGTGTATTCAATGAAGTTTTTTTCATGTTTGTGTTTTCATGCATGCCTCGGGGACGGCAAGTTGCATTTACATAGAATAGGAATGACAACTGCACCATGGCAGACCTACAAATCAGGTGTCGGAAATAAATTCAAAAAACTCCTCGTAGCTTTACATTACAAATGCAGCATTCAACTCCATGACGCCCAGGAGGAACAGCAGTGGGGAAAACGCATGATCCTGTTTATGTGCAGCACAGATTTGCTTTAGCCTTTATAGGAGAGACACAATCCGCAGTGTTTTATTCAGATTGTGGGGATAAGCAGTACTGTGGGCTGGAGGACCAGTGTCACAGATTGCACCAGGGGATGGTTTTAAAAACAAAAATCCAAATGGTTGGAGATAGAGACGATTTGCAATCATATCCGAGTGCATGAATTTCCCTCACCTTCTGGAGCATTCCACCGCTAAATGATTTTAATATTACATGGACCTTCGGCGGGCTCGGGGAGATGAGCTATGCATTTTTTGCTGGCTCGATTATGGACGCAGCGGCTTGTGAGAAGTACCCAAGCAAATTTCCTATTTGTAATTAAAGTGCTTGAACCCCTGTACTTGGGGGACATTTTCAATGCATCTGCTCTCGCTGTCAATTTGCAGAATGCTTGAGTCACCATGAAGGGACACAGAGGGAGCGTCTCGCAGGGAAATAACCAGCGTGCTCTGTGGCGCTGACGCCGCATTCATAACATGTTTTCATGATGCGCTCATAATCGACGCCCCCCCCCACAGTCGGCTTCTTTAAACATCAGTCTTGTTCAAATGCAAACACAATTGAAGACACGATCCCTCTTCCTGCTTTAGGTAGCTTTAGATGTTGCAAACAAACTCTCTCTATTAGAGCAAGTTGCTAAACCTGCCAGGAAAAACTCCAGATATTCCCAAAGCAAAGAACCTATACCAAAATACCAGCACCTGTAAACGTACCCCAAACAATGTACCACAATCCAAACAATAGACGATGCAAATGCTCTCGCTAAATAACGACCAAACTGTCATGTGTGATACTCCAAAATGTACAATTAACCGTTTTACATTTTCGTTGAAGCACTGTGTCTTGTACGTCCTGTGTTTTGTAAAGCGTTGGTTAACACAAAATCAATGCGATTTCTTTACACTCACGTCCTGTTATTGTTGTATTTTCATCAAAAGTATACCTCTTATATATGTGACACCATAGAGTTACATTGACTATTGAAGTAATATCAGAACATGGGAAATTTATCATAACCTTATTAACATTGTACCTGTGCCCTGAATTATATTTTGAAGCATGAAGGTATGAATATCTAATGTGTTAAACACACCAATCGGAAAAATCACATTAACATGGCCCAGTATTTCCCATGGTGTACTTAAATATTTAAAGAGAGACGGTTCAGGGTTGTAGGTCAGGCTTAGAAATGAGAGGAGTACGAAATAGGCAGCAGTCCAGTTAAAGATAAATACCCCTTTTCCGAAGTCATTTTGGACTGTCATTCAGTCATGGGATTGGCTCTCTCCTGCAGGAAACACTCATTATGCACAAACCAGGGAGGATCACTGCTCAGCCTCTATTTTTAGAGGTCATGGATATTGATGGAATCAAGGGAGATGACACACATCTTCATAGCTGAGTGGGGTTTTTTGCACTGTGGGGGGTACATCAGATGAATTACGAAATGGGTACTGAAGAAGACTACCATATCTCATCCTTGATGCTTTCAGTTGCATCTTCCCTACTTTGGACAGTTTTTGTCTTTTTTTTTTCTTTCGTTCTTTCTCTCTTTCTTTCATCTAACCCAGTTGCCTTGATGTGAAAAGACAGATGTGCAATAAGCAGCGAGGCCGGCGGCGGACATTTTGTCCCAGCCGTTCTGCCTGCGTTGCCTTGAATCTTAAGGAGAGGCAACTCGCTAATTTGCCACCGAACACCAAACCGTTAAAAAGGCGTGTGTAATTGAACACGCTGCACTAATTTCACAATCAGGTCAAATCTTGGAGGCGGCAGAGAGTCGTTTAACAAGATTTAGACAGGATAGGATGGCAGCGACTTCAATGTGGTGGGTTTGAGAGAATTAACAGCATGTAAAAGGGGTCAGAAACTAAAGCCCTTATGCTGTGATGACAATGCAACAATGCACTGTTGATTAAATGTTCCATGTGGTAACGTTTAACATTTAGTAATGACGGCAATAAAAAACGAAAATGCCATTTTATTATATACACTCTGATTTGGTTCCATTGTTCATTCCAGCTCAGATAAAAAGGTTGACTTTGTTCAGTTTTTTCTTCGGCTCGGCCACACAGAGCCAGTGGAACCTCTTCTCCTTCAAGGGAACCAAACTCTTGTTTGCTTTTACTTCTGACAACATAAAGTATGGAGCACAATGCATCTGTTTGTATTCGAAAATGGTGTGAGACATTCACGGACAGCTTGTGTGTTGGAGTGACACACACACACACACACACACACACACACACACACGCACACACACGCACACGCACGCACACACACACACACACACACACACACACACACACACACACACACACACACACACACTCAAATTGCAGGGTGTCCAGTCTAGCCAATGTGGGAACTACTTTAGAGAGACAAAAAAGACACACACACACACACACACATAGTCTAGGTCTGAAGTGAACTTTATTGTCAGACCGACTGTGCAACAAGTTACATAGAGGACAACAACAAATACAAAGACTCACTCACTCACTCACTCACTCACTCACTCACTCACTCACTCACTCACTCACTCACTCACTCACTCCCTCCCTCCCCTGCCCTCCCACAACCCACTGCTGCCCCCCTGGCCTTTCTTTGATTCCACAGAATAAGTCTGTGAAATTATAAGGGAGAACAAATGGATCCTTTGTGGGCGTACCTGGCCTCAAGTACAACTGCACCACGATTAACAGATCAATCACCACCAGTCTGAGCCCAGATGAAGCCTTTCCTTTTCACTGTCGTTCTTATGTTACTTTTTAAGTAATACAAGTGTGTATTTTCATAAAATTGTAAGGGAGAACATGAGGAGCCTTTTTGGCCCTGAGCTGACAAACGATAATAGAAAGAAAAAACACTTTATGCATACCTTCAATTTCTTGAAATTATTAGTATAACTATATTTGCTTTAGCAGCTTTAGCTGCACATTATAGTGACAATAGTAATATAAGGAGGATGTATGCTTCCATTAATAATATTATTATAATGATAATTATTCTAATAATAATTTGTAGAATAATCATTGTACTATGAATAATAATAATATAACAATTTATCATTCATATTATTATTTTTTATTTGTATCATTCATTTTCATTTGAAATGGCAGCCGAGAACAAACAACAGCTACAGAGGGAAGGAGGGGGGCGTTGGGGGGGGGGCGTTGGGGAGGGGGGGGGGGAGACGAGGCTGGCTTCCTCTCAGTCTGCGATCTCCTCCTCGTGTACCTATTCCCTCCAGCTGTCAGGAGGATGATGGAGTGCCATGCACTTTTAAGAATCGAAAGAGACAGTACAAGATAAAAAAAAACATAAGACACACACACACACACACACACACACACACACACACACACACACACACACACACACACACACACACACACACATATACGACGTACACATACACTCAACGTTGTGTTGACATAACTGTCTTTGGAGATTTTCCCATGCAGACGATATAGCAGTCTACAAAAATCTCCTCCTTCCCAGGCCCAATGGTGCCGAGTTATAGATTATTTTCCAGTTTTTTTATTCATCCAGTGCACTTCTGACGCCACCTCTCCACTAACTCCACCAGGTTATGTTTCTGTCTTCAGGACACCTGTTCCCATTGTGTTATCATTAGAGGGCTGAAGGACTCTTCACATCTTGAGTGGATCTCTGTCACCGACATTGTGACTTTTTGTATGATAAAGTTTTGGATTCAAAGTAATCGATATAACAGAAATATCAAGTAGCATTCAAGTAGCACACACAAACATTCAAGTAGAATGTTTGTGTGTATTTCTGAGTACTGGCAAGAATGTCTTACTATATTTCTTTATAATGATTGTCAAATTCAAGCTACCTTCATTTAATTTAGATGAGCAGTACGTTTGCAACTTTCATAGTGTAGTATAATATACTAGTAAAATAGAGTGACTATACTTTCATTGGATTCCCGGATTGTTGTTTAAAAGTGAAAATATATGTAAACTGTGAAAAAAAAATTTCCCTCTCACTTCCAGAGTGTGTCAGGCCTCCGGCTGAGTAAATGGATCCAGTATAAACATCATTATTTTTCCAAGTATTTACTCGACCCTAATTAGAGCGAGAACCTGGGTGAGGCTTTCTATTCGTAGGAGCGTTGCCGTGTTAAAAAAATTTCCTCTGACATCACACACCTAGCATCGCTGCAACACCGCTTCAACTCTAATTAGACATTCAAATCCAGAATGAACAATAGAGTTCTTCTACTGACACGCAAGGTCAACAGAGATGATCCACTCAGCTCTTAAATAAGTGTTTATTCCTGTATATTCCTTATTCCAGTATTTATGTAACTGGCCTGTCACTCCCCTGATTGTTTGCTTTACTATTATAATCATTTATTTATACTATCAACAAATAGAGAAAGATCTCGATAGTGCAAACAACATGCATTTATAGACAACAAACATGCATTTAAACATAGTATCATTCCCCACTCAACCAAACGATGATGTGTCAGCATAAACATGGCTGTCACCCCGGCCTCGTATCGACCCACCTGTCCCAGGTGGCGGGCCTACGGCACACGGCGACACACACACACACACACACACACACACACACACACACACACACACACACACACACACACACACACACACACACACACACACACACACACACACACACACCGCGCGCTGCCGCTGTGCCTTTAAGATACAAGACACACCGCACTCTGCTGTGACACACTCTAAATTCCATGCAGGTTTTCCGTTGGAGGAACGGGCTGAGAGCACAAAAGCCAATCCGCCGCGGTTCCCTGATCTACCTATTCTGACAACCCCCTTTGTGGAAGTCATTTGCTACTTTTGCTAGCTTCATTAAAAGGTGGAGGACTTTGCTGTGAGTCTAGTGTGTGTTCTCCCCCCCCCCCCAACCCCCCAACCCCCCCCCCCACACACACACACACACACACACTCCCGGCTTATATCTGCCTTGAGCGAGCTGGGGCTTCACGCAGCATGTAATAAGGTGCAGATGAATGGGTCTGATCAGACATGAAGAGGGGGTACAGGGGCTTCTTTGTGATGGATGACGTCTGGAGACGACACAAAGCTCCCGTGTAAACATTGGGAAATAATCCTCATGTCAAAGGCGCCGTTTCTGGCAGTTTTTTTTTTTTTTTTTTTCTGGTTGCTCTAGAAAAGAACATCTCAAATCTTTCCTGTCAGAGGGATTCATATCCAGTGGTATCGGGAGAAGATGGAAGTCTTGTAAGAGGCCTTTTGAATAATGCTAATGATGATTAATGATTAATGAGTGCTAATTCCAATGCCATTGAAGGAGCTATTCATAAAAACACAAAACTTTTAAAGTAGATGCTCATCTGAAGGTGCCTACCCAAGTTTAATTAAAACTATTATTTGGAATATATGTGCTGTCAGAACAACTATTCCAACTGTAATTAATACTTTTAATCATCTCTTCTAAATAATTTAGGACTTGGAAAGACGTTATTATAACTTTATTCATCTTAAATGTATTAAAGTTATCATCAAAAAGATAACCAATGCCAAATCCCAGCCAACAACAGTCTGTGTGTGTGTTGGTTTAAGGAGGATGTGTGTGTTACACAACACATTATCATCTATAATAAGCCAAACTGAGCCCCCCTCCCCGCCCTCTCACCCTAATTGATTGCCACGAAGCAGACATCTCTTGCGGGCGTGGGAAGATGCCAGATGTCGAGGCAGTCAGAAAGTCAGAGAAAGTAAATGTGGTGACAGGAAACAAAACAGGTCAACAACATCCCAAATCTAGTCACACCGATTTGGAAGATTGACTCTGTTTACCTATTTAATCACACACATGATGCCATTGGGCCTTGTTTACACAAGAGGAGCAATATCTTTATTCTTTAAACAGCTTTTTCCAAAAAAGAATTAACAGTTTTGGTGGTAGAATCTTGATATCCCAAGAAAAACAAAAAAGCCCATCTGTTTACATAAAGGGCATAACGCACTCGCAGACTTCTCAGGCTGTTCATACACAGGGCCGTTTACGAGAGATCCCCGCTTGATATGCGCACACACAAAACAGCTTTCAGCTTTGCACCACATCTGCTTCAGTTTGGACCATGTCCACGCCGCACAATCTCCAAGATTGAGAGGGGAGGTAGCGTCGCGATGCACCAGTTGACATGGCTTTGGATAACGTTGCGACTCGCGCTCCGTAATTGAACTGCAAGGACTAGAAATTGTCGAAAGAAAAGTAGGCACGGCACGGCGATGTTGAGGAGAAACGTGCGCATGACCTTCACTTTGCTTAAAGGACAATTCCGGTATTTTGAACATTGAGCCCCCTTTCTGGGTTGTCTAGGATGAAATAGAGTGGTTGACACCAAAATGTTTACTATTGGTCCTGTCTCGGGTAATTGGCTCGGAAATGGAAAGGGGGGCTGTTTACTTTTGGTTGTAGTCTTTTCGCTCGGTTCTAGCCCCACTGTTGAGACGGAGAACAGAGCGAAAAGACTACAACCAAACGTAAACAGCCCCCCTTTCCATTTCCGGTCAACGAGCAATGAGTCTTCCAACAGAAATCAATGGGATTTACAAAATGCCAAATAAAACGACAGAAACTGTATTTCTCTACGATACTTGATTTGGAACATCAACGAACACCACTAACCACTCTGTGAGTTGCACATTTCTGAAAACTAACGTTTAGAGTTGTTTTAATGACAGGTTTGTGAATGTCCGTACCCAGCCATTCTGAAGCAGGCAGGGGCGATTCTAAATGAGCCAGATACCCGAGACAGGACTAATAGTCAATATGTCGGTGTCAACCACTCTAATTCATCCCAGACAACCCAGAAAGCAGGCTCAATGTTCATAATACCGGAAACAGGCCTATTGCTTGATGACAGGCCACGTTTAAGCTAAGTATAACATATTGCTAGTCGATCTGGATTCACTGTGGCGTACACTGCCTCCGGAGGCGGCAGTAAAACCACTCCCGCCTCTTCAGACGGAGAAAGAACATCTCCCTTTGCATCGCGTTCTCACAACCACTTTCAAAACGTGCTTTTAAGAGAGATCGATGAGGCTGACGCATGATGACGCCCCTCCATTCTGAGACTGGTACCGTGGTTATGGCCAAGTGATGCGTGCGGTGGAGAATAATGGAGCTCTTGTTAGAACAACTGAGAACAACCAATGGGAGATGGAAAAGTTTTCTCAAATAGAGGAAGAAGCAGGGTGAGTGGGGGGCGAGAGGGAGGGGCTACAGAAAGCCCATTGCATCCAACTCTCTGACAATAATGGAGAGCTCAATAGCAACCGTCATGGATGTTAGAGAGAGAGAGAGAGAGAGAGAGAGAGAGAGAGAGAGAGAGAGAGAGAGAGAGAGAGAGAGAGAGAGAGAGAGAGAGCGAGCATGTCATTATAGTCTAAAGGGGCAATCCAACTTTCTCTGCAAGCGTGCTGGGCAACTCAGAACATATTGAATTGACTATTTCGATTAAAATTTGTGAGCTTGAGTAACAAAAGAAGAACCAAAAAAACACAGGGAAGGATTTTATTTGTCATTATAATGGGGTCTTTGTTAGGACCTAGGTTTTTTTTCTCTCGTCTTTTTCCATGCTACGACAGACACCCAGTGACCTCACGCCAGGAGGAGCAGGGCTTCAAACTAGCAACCCACGATTTGGTCGTCCAAATGTAGATGGAGCTGTACAGATCGTTCCGGGTTGATTTTGAAGCGTTTGAGCATATGACATGCAGAGATGTAATGAGCTAATGCTGTACCAACTGCTCCGCTAACTGTGGAAGTGTCCTTAATGATGCCACATGTTTGTGATCCTCTGACATCCTCGTGTGCAGGCGCTACGACAGCACTTACCCCGTTCTGCCGCAGCCCCAGAAACTGAAAAATGTTCCCGTTTGCAATGTCTAACAACGGAGCAGACGGGTAGGAAGGTGGATTGGCGAAAAGAGAGCTGGTGACATCACCTTAATCCCAAAATAGACAATTTTATTACCAAATCAGACCGGTACACATGTAGCGAACGGGAGAGACGGAGAGAGATGAAGACCGTAGGGGTTGCCACATGTCAAGCAGATGTTGGCGCAGAAATGATCCTAATTGGTTCCAATGATGATGTTTGGATTTTAATGGCCGCTGGATTTATTTTGGAGTACGGAGGGAAGTGTGCGGTTTGTTGTTGCGAGGGTATGAGGCGGACGTGTAATTCCTGTTTGGGTTTAACAGTTTTGATGTGCAGAGTTGAGATGAAGGCCTACTTTGCATCTCCTAGGTATCGGTAGAAAAAGTTGAGTGCGAGAGTGAACGTTATCACGCATCATAAATTGTAGAAATAAAAAAAGAATTGCCTGAATAAACAGCACTTTCACTGACAAGCAGGGTTTTAGCACTCCCTCAAGGTTTGGCTCCTGCTTGTCTGAGACTGATTAGTTTTTCAAATAAAGTTGAGGAACGAGTAGTATTTTCTTTACCCCCCCCCGCCCCCCCCCGGTTTTGTGAGTCACACTTTTTGGTTTGACAGTGGTTTATATCTGTACGTTGGATCGCGCAGAATCAAGTGAAAGTCTACTCTTAGCGATCAGAGGGCTACTGGACATCGCAGAGAATGTGATTCATCTAAAACACACACACACACACACACACACACACACTGCGAGCATCAATATCTTATTTTATATAAGTCTGTGATCGCCTTTGATGGCATGTGTTTGATGAAGGCTGTGATAGTATCAACTGCATTCACATGTAATCCTGCCCATGGTCCGCTATTGATCAGACACCTCTTTATAGCATTAGATTTCCTGACTCACTGTCCCGCTTCTCTCTGCATAAGAAACTTGATGTTAGAGATGAAACTCATCTCTCCATCTGTCATCTCTCCATCTCTCATCTCTCCATCTCTCATCACTCCATCTGTCATCTCTCCATCTCTCATCTCTCCATCTCTCATCACTCCATCTGTCATCTCTCCATCTCTCATCTCTCCATCTGTCATCTCTCCATCTCTCATCTCTCCATCTGTCATCTCTCCATCTCTCATCTCTCCATCTCTCATCACTCCATCTGTCATCTCTCCATCTCTCATCTCTCCATCTGTCATCTCTCCATCTCTCATCTCTCCATCTGTCATCTCTCCATCTCTCATCTCTCCATCTGTCATCTCTCCATCTCTCATCTCTCCATCTGTCATCTCTCCATCTCTCATCTCTCCATCTCTCATCACTCCATCTGTCATCTCTCCATCTCTCATCTCTCCATCTGTCATCTCTCCATCTCTCATCTCTCCATCTCTCATCTCTCCATCTGTCATCTCTCCATCTGTAATCTCTCCATCTCTCATCACTCCATCCCTCATCACTCCACCCCACTGGACGGGGCCACCCCTGCTGGCCCCGTCGGCGCTCTGATGGGCCCCCTCAAACACCAAACTGCCACCAATTTCACCTAAGTACCCCTTTTAGGGCCCTTGACCGAGCCACCGGCCCCAGGCCAGGAGTTGGCCCTGAGGGGCCTGAGTGGAGAGCCACACTCGGGCACGAAACCCGGGTGGGCAGCCATCTCACTAGCTAACAGCAGCTTATTATCCTAAGGAGAACCAGATAACCAGAAAGTTGTCTGCATGTGTTCATGTGTGTGTGTGTGTGTGTGTGTGTGTGTGTGTGTGTGTGTGTGTGCATGCGTGCGTGCGTGGCGTGCGCGTGTGTGTGTGTGTGCGTGCGTGCGTATGTGTGTGCACGTGTGTGTGTTGCATTCGCCTTGCTCAACCAACCAGGCTGCCAATTTATCCCATATGTGTCCACTGAGTGAGTGGCATTTCACAGGCTAACAAGATCAGTTGTCAGCGAGCGACACTACCACCATTCTGCTCCCCCCCCCACCCCCACCCCCACCCCCGCCCCATCCCCCCCCTCCCCCTCCTCCCCGGTGCTTTGCTCCATCATGCCACTAGGGGACAGGGGGGGTCTGACCCCGACATTTTGCCGCACCCTCTTATCCTGACTGCGGATGTCAGTGCACTTTAGTGTGCGGCAAAGAGGTCTGGCATGGTGAGGAGGTCCCGCCCTCGCAGTGTACAGCCTCAAACATCACAAGACAGCCTTTAAAGGCAACCTCTTCTGCCCTCCCTCTCCCCCTCAACCCCCCCCCCCCCCCCCCCCTCCTCCACCGAGCGTCCCGGGGTCCCAGAGGGGGTCATTATGACCGGGACGAGCGGCCAGCGTCCCGCAGCGAGACGGACGGCCGGGTGACAGAGGAGGAGGAGGAGGAGGAGGAGGAAGAGGAGCCGGACGGGGCACAATAGGGGAGACAAATATAAATTGGAATGTGGTGGACTGAAATAGATCGGCGGGGCGTTCAGTGTCGACGAGAGCAAACTTTTGACAGTTTGGATCTTGCCCGCGTCAGCAATCCTCTTGGCTGAATAAATATGGACATTTTCTTTTCCTCTCTCTCTCTCTCTCTCTCTCTCTCTCTCTCTCTCTCTCTCTCTCTCTCTCTCTCTCTCTCTCTCTCTCTCTCTCTCTCTCTCTCTCTCTCTCTCTCTCTCGCACACACTTAAAAAATCCCAGTGCTGTTTAAATGTTGGATGTCAACAGAGCGCTTGCATCTTGACACCGGCGCAGCAATCTTAGATTCTATTTGATTTTCTTTTTTTTTTTTCTTTCCTTTTTTCTCCCTGGACCTGCGTTTTGAAACACAACATCGTGCTGAGAGCCAGCGTTGTCATAACAAGCTCGGCTGGGCTTTCAGGGAGCCTCGGCACAGAGAGCGAAACATGCAGTGCGCTGTTTATATGCAAAACAGCGGAATGCCTTGATTAAAACATCCCCTCCTCGCTCAAATCCACGTCACTTTTGCAGTGTAGCGATCAGTTTTGCGGATCAAAATGTGATTTTCTTTTTCATTTTTCCCGTCTTACTGGCTCCTTTCTATGGCTCCGGACGGAGCCGTTCTGGTTGGACGAGAGGCTCGAGAGGGAAAGTAACTCTGGGTGGATTGAGCCGTGGGTGTAGCGGTGTTCATTCTTTAGACACATGTCATTTCAAACACTTTTGAACAAAAGATATGCCTCTCGGTATAAAGGCCAGGCCGCAAAGTGAGCAAAAAGTGTGCAGAGAATTGATTAAATTGGAGGTATCTACAAATCACTTGTATAAAGCTTATAATGGAAAACCTAGAGCGGGGGTGTCAAACCCACAACGGCACGTTGAATCAAACTTAAAGTCTTTCTTGTAAAAAGAACTAAAAGATGATCGGGTGGCACAGCCACGACGGCTGGACTCTCCTTCCACTCCAGCCAAGAGAGAGCCCAGAATGGGTGTGGAAGCCTCTGCCTTTTAAGCAGGCATCCTCCCGGCTCCTCTGCATCACGTTGATTGTGACGAGGCCGGGTTGCCACAATATATGGCATATATTGGGTGAAACCACAAGGCTCCAAATGGTTAACGTTGTTGTCTTTTTTTATGGGTTGGCGTAAAACACCCGTGCTCATCAATAACGGCGTGCCGGGATTTTACTTTGTCAGTGACCCCTGTGTTCCATTTCTCTGAGCTGTTTATGGACTGAAATGAAAGCTGAGATGCACGGGGCCGTAAAAAAATTAGTTTTTTATCTCCATAATTAACAAGCATGCGTTATTCTCGTCTGAGGAAAGGTCGCAGGGAGCCACAGACCGAGTGTCTTTTAGCTTTACGAGGGCCACCGCGAGGTCCAACACGCAGATGGGATCGTCAGACACGGTCACCCCCACCCAGGATGACTCCTGGGGGGGGGGGGGTGGGGGGGGTGGGGGGGATGTGGTCATTACCATTTCATAAGCAACGCCATTGCTCCTGTACTTTCCCTTTAGGGTGAAGGCACGAGAAAATGAAAATGCCTCAGAGCCGTCCCTTCTGGCATGGAGAGCAGATCATTAATTTGCCAGTGCTCCTTCTTACACGGGTGACATCAGCTCAGGAATGCGTGGTTGGACGGCAGGGGCTCGGTAAGGCGTGCTTTAGCACAGTTAGTGTGCCAAAAATATGTTTGCCTTCCTGAATTTCATGTTGTGTCAGGATCTGTTTGTCCAAGTGCAACTCAGTGCATCGGTTCATTCAACCGTAATAACCCGGTGTTTAATAAACAAACGAATACATTAATTAAAAAATACATAACTGAGCAAATATAAAAGTAAAGGTAGCTTTAACCTCAAGGAATCAATATGCATTTTTGCTTTTACAACAACATCCACAGCAAGACTAGACAGTCCGGCTGTCTAGTCCTAAGCAAAGTTATGCTGAAATAATTAAAACTTCTATCCATAGCCCGAGGATGTATCAGAATATTTATGATCCTTTGGTGCCATTACATTTTTGATCAAGGCAAAAAAATTCAAAAAAGATAAGGTTAAAAAAAGAAAAAAAAAACGACAATTATTCCTCGGAAACACTGGACTATGAAGAACTGAAACCTGCTTCTACCTCATACCTTTCCTCCATACAGGTTCCAAGCCCCGGCTGCATGTGATGTATAACATTATGTATACTTATTGTCTCTACATTCCAAACCTTTGGTAGATGGGAGATTAGGTGTGAGGTATCACGCTGTGATGTGGAATTGAACTGTGCTGCAGGGGATCTCCACGGGGCGTTATCTGGAATAAAGATTTGACCGCCGCCAGTGTCCTCGCCTTTCATCCCCAGATCGTCCCAATGCCAACACATGTCCTATCAACCCTTTATAGACCGGTATTTGTTGGCCCCTTATAATGTGATAAGGTGCTGGGAAACTGGGTTTCTTTATGGGTAGCAAAGTATTCATGAATGGGGTTATAGCTCATTCACAAGGTTGGTTTGAATAATCGGGGACAATGTGAGTGAGATCCTAGGCTACTCGTTGGTTTAAGATGCACTGTGATGCACCACGTTCATATTCATCCACCTCCTTAACAAACAATTTGTTAATGGCGCTCACATTACAAAATAATTACAAACCACACATGAGGTGGGCCAAACAAGAGGGTTGTAATGAGGAGGTTTGAGAAGGTTTAATGGAAGACGGCACAATACACTTGTTGTCTAGTTGACAGGTTTAGTTTGTAGCTTGTCAACCGTTATCAGGAAACAGAATAGCATGAATATAGAAGGACACAGACACTACATGCCAACACGATCAGGCCATCGTTTGTGAAACAAACTGTTATGTCTGAAAGACTTGTGAGAGTTGAGGTGGAGTAGAGAGCTTCCGGTGACAGACACATTGTTATTCCATCCAGGCTGTCCTTGGCCTGCCCTGTCCTTGTAGGTTATATTGAAAATGTAGACATTCTTCGCACAAGTCTCTTTTCAGTTGTTGTCCATGGATTTGAATCCGAGTACGCAAACTAAAAAAGTTTACAATTCATACATAAATGTAGTCGGAAATCTAAGCACACAGAGAGCACAAATTTTTCTTCTTATTTTGACCATGACCCCCCAAAGAAATAAAATTCCAAAAAGTGTATTTCTTTATATACGACTAAACTCTATATCTGGTTAAATTCTGGTTACTTTTTGTGAAGTTTGCTTCTGACGCACCAATGTTTTTGGCAAAATAAGACGTATTTCACAGTTAAACGGTCGGCACATGATGAGCATTCAGTGTCGCCGTTGCCGACATGACCAATGCCAATGTCTTCCTCTTTTTGAACCTAGCGTTGATGCTAACCCAGACCGCTCGGATTCTCCACTCTGAAGCTGTGCTCAAACAATTTCAATCCTCATCCATCCTCATCCAATCAGATAACAGCTTTGTTTCTCATTCAACAACCAACAGCATCTAGACTCAACCAGCTTTAGTGATTTTTATAAAGCTTAACACATGTTTCCATGGTTTTATGAGCCAATGGCTCACCGGTTAGAGGGCGTACCAAGGCCCAGTCCTAATCGCAGCGACCCCGGTTCTGCCCGTGGTCCTTTGCTGTCCTTTGCTTTCTCACTCTATGATAAAGTATGAAATTACAAAAATAAATCTTTAAAAAATCTTTAAAAGCATTGAACTCCCATCTGTCAGCTGGCTGCATGCTGAACGCCCAGCCATCTGCTGGACACTCGTCATGTCGTGACTGCTTTCGGCCTCACGGGGAGGGCAGATCCCCTGGACGTGGATGCATCACCAGAGAAGCATGTCTAAACGCTAATCAAGAATTCCGAATCAGTGTGTTTGCTGGTGTCTTCATTCATATTGTAAAGTGTTAAAATTGTTTCTATTACATTAGTGCACTGAGTGTTAATAGATTTAAAGAAGGAACCAAAGGGTTGTTTTTGTCCGTCATCCATCCATCCATCCATCCATCCATCCATCCATCCATTCATCCATTGACACGTTGTCTCTCAAGGTCCTCTAATCCATAACATACTGCCTTCTAATTATTCATGCCATAAAATTGTCAAGTAATTACTGTGAGGTATCGAGGCAAAACTATATTCTATAACAATGATATGCCTCGGATACACTAGAGTATGAACTTCTAATTATTCATGCCATAAAATTGTCAAGTAATTACTGTGAGGTATCGAGGCAAAACTATATTCTATAACAATGATATGCCTCGGATACACTAGAGTATGAAGGACAAAAAGCCTCATTATCTGTTACCACTCATCCATACCGCTTCAGCTCCAAGTTTGGCATGTAATGCATTTTCATAATATATACTTATATTCTCTACCTTTTTTAATCTTTGAAAGATGTGAGATCGGGAGCGTGGGTATCATGCAGTGATCTGGAATTGAACTGTGCTGCGGGGATTTCGAGCGAACAGGAGCTTACCCCGAATCATACTGATAGGCACTGGCAAATATTTTCCAATCACTCTGCATGAGATCGGTAGATATATAAGTATGCTATACATATAGATGGATTAATGAATGCATTGAGTAAAAAATTGTGTCTATGTGGCAAACTCAAGACGAAGTGGAGAGAGGAACTCTGAGCAGAACACAACACAGATGATTCAATAGCAAGGTCGATTTTGTTAACTTTAATTGTAACTAATAAATCACTCTCAAAACGTGTGTGTGTGTGTGTGTGTGTGTGTGTGTGTGTGTGTGTGTGTGTGTGTGTGTGTGTGTGTGTGTGTGTGTGTGTGTGTGTGCGTGCGTGCGTGCGTGTGTGTGTGTGTGTGTGAGTGTGTGCACCCAAGGTGCCAAGGCCCTCCACATTAGCTGAGGAGAGACTTCAGCACCGAGGACAGCAACATAAACTGGATGAGATCATCAATGATGAAATTATCAGCCACACCTGCAACCACTCCCTAATTGTGCCAGCGAGAGAGAGAGAGTGAGAGTGAGAGAGAGAGAGAGCAAGAGAGCAAGAGAGCATGCCAATTACCACAGCAGAGCCCAGGTGGGGGAAGCTGACAACAGCCACAACAAATGTGTGTTTTGGATTATTGTGGACACAAGAGGAAATACCATATGAACTCCTGGGCTCCTAGGCATCTTGAAGGGCTATATTTAAGGACTTACCTTTAAATATAGCTTACCCTTACCCTTAATTAATATTAAGGGTTACCCTGCGTGTCCGAGGGCGGGGGCCCCAAGAGACTGACCCCTGAGTGGATGCTGAGGGAACATCTTCAGCCTGTTTTGGTCCTTGACCAAACCCTACTTTTGATTTATACAAATCATTGATTAACCCTTAGATTGGTGTGAAAAGTTTGTTTCCAAGGTTAAGTATGACCTTCCTGAGCACTCTACAAAAACTCTGATCAGACAAAGCCTTTGTCAGACCAACGGCACGCCAGTTAGCCGGGATACTCACGCTTGTTCTACGGGGCTTATGGCTACTATTTCATTTTAAGATTTATTTTCCTGTGTTTAGTCTGCATAAACACAAACATAAACTTCTCACAAATAACCTATTCAAATATTGCAAAATCAAATAAATACTGTGCTTCCTGGACAGGGCAAATGATGCTCTTCTCATGTGACATTCAGATGAAGTCATGATCATTTGAAATTCTAAAAAGAGAGTTGAAATGTATTTTGAGGCCACTTCTGATAACGGAATGACTTCTTTTTTTTTTTTAATCCACCGCCTTTCAGAAGAAAACCAACCGGCTTGTTTATCTAAAGTTTCCTGTGGGATTCTTTCTGGACCTCATTTAGCTTGCGACAAGCACACAATGAAGTTAATGACAGAGTATAACTTACCACTGTGTTTACATTTGAAACAAATGGTCGGGAATAGGACCATTTTGCACAAGGCTATTGCGGTTTAGTGCCGTGGCCTTGTTGCCAGGCGGCCATTTCCTCAGGGTTTTCTAAAATGGAGTTGTCTGTGTCATCCCATGTCATCCGTTACAGAAATAGATTTCGACTGTCAGGGCAAATTATGTTGAATGGGGGAAATGTGAGACCCAGTGAATGTCAATGAGCTATGATTGCTGCATCGGGGCATCAGAATGATGGGCCCGGGGTAATGGGGTTCGAATAATTCTCATCACAGGTGATCAGTGCCTTTAAAGTTCTGCTTGACTTGAATACCGTCAGTGTGTCTGTCTTTCTGGCCCTCTCTCTTTCTTCAATTCAAAATAGCTTTGCTGGCAAACTCAACATCACAATGTCAAAGCAGTTGTAAAAAAATAAACAAAGAAAAGATATCAATGTTGATTTCAAATATTATAAAAATCGTAGTCTAAAAATACACACAGGATGAATTTAATTGTAATCGCTTCCTCTAAAGTGAACTAAAGTGAGACATTTTCTAAAAAAATCTGGTTCTATCACCATGTGACACTACCAAACATTTCAATCATTACAATGTTGTTCGAAATATGCAAACGAACATGCTCTGCACCCAGTTACTTTTGTCCACCCGATGAAGGGAAATGTGCCTGGAGATCTGGGCTCAGGCAACATGGAGGAAAGTTAACTGTTGTTCATTTGCATATACTTCCCACATTGTTTGGATACCAACAATCCAAACTATTGATGTAGGCCTACTACTGTGCCAAATCGGCACTAGTCCTTTAAGCCTATTTCATTATATATGCCCATGTATCGCTCATCATGTTTTTGCACCACAAAACCTGTAAAGACGCTGAGTTTGGGAGTCAAGTGTATGTGGGCAGATCTATGTGGGCAGATCTACATTCCGCTGATCAGGAAGGGAGGCAGAAACCTGACAGTGGGAGGGGTAGTACACAAGGAAGAACACAGAGGAAGGCAGGTGTTTTTGCTCTGGCGGCTGGGTTCCCATGACAACAGACAACCAGTGTTGGATCAGCTTTGTTTAGGCCAACACCAAACCTGTCCTTTGTGTAAAGTAGAGAAAGTTTGCTGTTGACATGACAGTCCTCCAGTAGAGATTAGGGATTGTGTCTGTATGGAGCAATGACTCACCAACACGGTGCAACCCGCTCCGGCTGTCTCAGGCTCCTCTACACCCGCTGAGACCTTTCCTTTTGAATTGGATTTCGTTTGGACTTATTATGAATAAACTTTTCATTTTTTGTGTGTGCATTTTGAAGGTTTCATGTGTCATTTCTGCCGCATGGGGTCCCTCAATCAAAACACTCACAAAAGAGCTGGTGTGATGGACGTCTGGAAGTAGCGTGGGATCAGGTAGAAAGTTTTATTCATGTTACTTTTAGTCACGTTTATTCTCGTCATGTAGCGTCATTCTAACAAAATTGCCGCAAGTAACATTTGCTAACGTTAACTTGATGACCCGCCATTAGATGAGTCGACTAGCCACACAGCTACAGCTAGCTTTACATTCTGAATTAGATCATGAGGTAGTCCAGCGTTAATATCCTTGGAAGAAAAATGATACCAAAAATAACTAGGAGCGCATTAAGCATTGTTGTGACATTATTGTACCGTACGCATTACCTTGGTGATTGGCATTAGTGCCTTAATAAGATATTAGTAAGCTAGAACGATATTGAAATGTCATATAAATACATTTCTAAACTTTTTTTCCTGTTTCCCCAGGATGAAGGTGGTCAAGGCCAAATGAAACACACTGTTACCTTGAATACAATTATTACATATTCAAATATAATATATATATATATTATATTGCTGGAGAAACTTGGGATGATTACCATTCCTTAGGGTTTTTGCTTGTATTTCATAAGGACATGAACTGATTTTTACCTGGTTTTTCATGCCTTAAGGAAACTGATAGTTGCCTTTGTTTTGAGCTGCTTCATCAACAGCCATTGGCTGAACTTAGTTGTCGCTGTTGGGGGCTATAAATGGGGCTATAAATAATTATATCAAAGTTTTCAAATACCAACACTGTCACTGCTTTAAATGTCTTAAAATAATTGGTCCAACCATCAGAAGATTTGTTCGCTTCCCATCACAACGATGCTTAAAAACTGAAAAACGTAGACGTAGATAATCAGATAATAATGGAACATGCTGCTTTATTTCCCATGCATTGTGTTGGCTCTCCAAAAGGAACCTTAATGACCAATCAGCCCAAGCAATGTTTCTGCCACTGCAGATACAAGGGCAAGGTCGATAAGAATGATAATACTAATAATATCATCCCCTTAGTCTGGATGTTTCAGACCCACAAACGCCTTAATCCCAGCTAGTTAGAGACCAGATGGCGGGCAGTACACACGCGTGAGAGAGCCTCTTTTCATGAAGACTATCTCACCTAAGGATCAGCAGGCAGCCACTCTGAGGTAGGGGAGACTTGCCACCCAAAAGGGCTATCCATCTTCCACCACCTATACACTCCATCACTGCTCCCCCACCACAGGCTGTTGTCTGGGGGTCTGCAGCCAGGCACACACACACACACACACACACACACACACACACACACACACACACACACACACACACACACACACACACACACACACACACACACACACACACAGTACTCCTACAGGAGGACAATCATACTCCAGGTCCAGAGTGATGGCCAAGGAGGATGCTTGAATGTAATTAAAGTAAAGGCCACACAGTCATAAGATAAGAAGAAATAGTAAGAAAGAAAATGTAATAATGTGGCTTTTGCTCATGTGGAATGCAGCCATTTGGTTGAATCGGCTGTCTGCGTTATATTTCTTTCAAGATCCCTTTTTCGGATACATTCTGATCTTTAAAGGATGGCCAGCTGATCGGTCTCACCTGAACAGTAAAAATATTCATAGAGTCTAGTCTAGTCCTAGATTCAGCCATACGGTAAGTGTCTTTGGCCTGTTTCGATGGACTGTCCTTACTTTCGCTGTCCTATGCTGACTCTGTCCTGGCTGACTCTTTCCCTGGCCGTCCCTGTCCTATACTGACACTATCCTAACCTTCACTGCCCTAACACCTTGCGACAACTGCAGTGCTTCGCGCACAGGGCACGGTTTGAAGGCTTACAACAGCACCCACACATTTCAGTTTTTATTTATTTATTGCACCTGGCAGGGTCATCCAGCCCCCAAAAGTGTTACAAGGGAAGAGGAAACAGGCAATTGACTAAAGCAATATTTGCTAAGGTTGGCAGATTTCACTTAGGCCCACCCAAACACATAACCGTCCGTCACCCCATAAATGTCATATTTCACACACAACAGTGACATGCCGCCAACGTGTTTAAGCACACATACGTACTGTTGCAGATAAGCGATGACTAACACTGTGAGATAGGAAATTAACACTGTCAAATACTTTAATATTTTGCTTCTTGGAGAGACCGACAGAATGGGTGCACTTTTTTTTTTTCCGCCCACAGACCTTGTTGACAAAATCAGACAGCACAGCATGCATTTTTAAAAGTTATCATTTGCTACAGAGAAAATTGCAGCAACGCTACATTTATTTACGCTGAGACATCACTTATGATGTATGAGTATATCTAGAGGTAACACACACAAAGCTACAGCCATAACTACTGCTGTTATTATATGGAAATGCATACAATACATAGAAAAGTTAATTCTAAAAAGAGCTTGTCATGAACATCTTTATAATTGGGATTTAAATACTTTGTAATTTGAAATCCTAGACTGGACTGCAAAAAGTTCAAACCCCATAATATAAATTGCTAATGATTCTCTCTATGTATGCAGTAAATGTAATCTTATACGCAAAAAATAATTGCAAATATGCATTTTAATCCATAAAATAAGGCTTAGACAGCTGGCCTAGAAGAAACGTTGGTCAGTTTAGACCCAAGCACAAGCAATTATTACTGAAGTATTATGTCCGGTTATGCCTATTAAAGATTATTTTAAAATGTTCCCAACTCCACAATAAAGACGGAAGCAAAAAGTGCCTATCCTACAGGCTCTCTATCACACCTGAAAGTAGGTTTTTTTCCGCTCATTGTGTGAATTTCGATTAACTGTCAAAGTTGCACCCATCGCACATCTGAGTACCTGTTGGCGTCTTACGGGCCTCAGATGGGCCTGTGTCGTCGACAGTGTGAATGTGAGCATGCATTTTTAATAATGCCACGTCTTTCAAAAAGCTTAGCTGTGATTTTAGGCCATTTTCTGGAATGGCTGAAGGATCAAATCAAATCAAGGGGACTTTAAGCATGTGACCTGATAGTCCCCTTGATTTGATTTTCAGATACTCTTGTTCAAAATATTCTCATCTGTTGCAATCTCCTTCTAACCCCATGTTTATGGGAAAAGATGCCGCTTTTAACAACCACTTATCAATAAATATGGCTGATTTGTAGGGCTGCACCTCACTGTTTTCTTTGCCAATTCATCATCCATGCATCAATCATCTAGTTCTGAAAAGCATAAATCAGAAATAATTGCAATTTTCAATCTCAAGTTACCAGAGCCTAAAGAGACAAATAGAACAATCAGAGACCTGATTTTTGTAATTATTTGAACACCCCCCAAAAACAAGCAAACATGTATTTGCATCTTTGACGCCATAAGCAGCACACGGCTAGTACTTTGACTTTAAACGACTAAACTGATGAATGTATTATCAAATTATAACCAATAGCTTCAGCTTGGGGGCGTGTCCAAGGCGACGTCCCCGCGTCGAGCCCCGCCCCCCTCGGCGCTTGTCTTCCTCTCTCCAAAGGACAATTCTGTCTGACCTGCGAATACACATTTTCTACTTCAGCGTGTGCCATTGATGGCTCTGCCTCGGGGTCTGCTGCGGTTCAGATCGGATCTCGTTCACTGGGGAAATGTCTTCTCACCTCCGAGCACAACAACTCCCCCCCCCCCCCCCCCCCACCTTCAAACCACCCCCCCCACCACCACCACCACCACTACCACCACTGTCCCCCTCAGAGCTACCGAGATTCACAGGCCTGGGGGTCACTAGTGCACGCAGGAGCCCTTGAGACACGTGCGCTGCCATTCAACAGGACGTATATCGTAGTGTACAGGTTCTGGCTCCGAGCGCTCGCCGGCTGATTCGGGCGTGGGAGCAGTAGGGTGAGGGGACGCTTTACGCCGCGTGCGTTATTTTTGGGGACGGTGCGGTCGCAGGGATGTTGAGTTGTCCAAAGGATTTCTGTGGCGCAAGTGAGTGCTCTATAAACACATCGCACCGGCTACGTGGTTCATTATGTGGATGGTCATCACAACGGTACTTACCAGGCTATCTTGATAAAAGAACAAAGGAAACAGGGACACACATGTGGGATCCCTTTTCTTTTACGACTTCAAAGTGATGACCGGTGAGAATGTACTTGTTTTTGTCTTTTACAGTACAGTAAGCTATACAGTAGAGCACATTTTAATCATGTTTATGTGTGTCTATAGTGGATACAGTAGACGGTTACAGTCTCAAAGGGCTGTGTAGGCCCACATTATACAACACTCCCTATATCTAAGCCCTTAGAGGGCCAAGGGGAAGAAAATACTCAAACCAAGAGGGAAAAGGAAGAAACCTCGAGAAGGAGCACAAAGAAAGCATCCCCTCGTCCCGTAATGTCTCCGGGCACTGTACGCGCAGACGGATCAGACATGTAAAGTGAGTTTCACATGCAGGTCTGTACACTGCTCCACCTTAAATGAAGTCTGGTCCAAAACAAGGTATGTGGATCCCGTTTTAAATGTTCCAGTTTGGAGTATGTAGCTTAGAAGTGCTATTGTTTGAGGATATAATTATGTGAGGAAACAACGTGCTGCCGCGGCCGTGATGAATGGGTGTGTGTTTTTTTTCATTGAGCTCCATTGTGACAGAGGCAGCCCGGGCTGACCCACTTAGGACTCCACGGGAAGGTGATGTATGGAGGAGAGGAAGGAGGTGGAGAGAGAAAGGAAGAGGGAGAGGGAGGGAGAGGTAGAAAGAGAAATGTAGACAGAAAGAAGGAGAAAGAAAGACAAAAAAGACACAAAGAAAGATACAAATTAAGAAAGTAAGCCCAACCGCAGGAAGAAGAAGAAGAAAAAGAAGGAGAAGAGGAGACTATTGAGTTGAAGAAAGAAAGGGTGAGGTAGAAAGAGAGAGATAATGTATGATAATGTAATGTAATTTTCTGTTTCCATCCCACGTCTTCATTTGTTAATGGACAAACATCTATGTGCCAATATTCCTCGATCTAGAATGGTATGCTCATCTCCATCACAAAGGATTCGATTTGAATCAAAAAACTTTGTTAGGAACTATTATGCACTCGACCACAAGGAGAGAACAGGCCAGGAGAGTAAACACCGCAATACAATGAATTCATGAACAGTCAAGCAATTCCCCACTGTGAAAGCAATAGAAAAAGCTAAATATAAGTACATACATCATGGACAGAACCCGCCAACAATTTTTACGCTTTTTTTTTTTTTGAAATCTCAATCAGAGAAATATAAATGCTTCCTTGTATTTTGAAAAAAGGGCATTGCAAAACTATGAGTCAGAATTATGGCTCAGAAATGAAAAATCAATAGCTGACAACACTGCATCATAAATTGCCTGCAGGGGCTTGACAATGACCCTGCAAACAACAAACCACAGCTTATGTGTTAATTGTACATTTTCAACAGCTGAAAATGACTTGCTTTTAGTTGGTGTTTTAGATTTTTGTGCCAGTTGATTTTCGATTTTGCTCATTTGGTTAGAGGTTGACGTATGAAATATGAAGCCCTATTTGGGTGGGGGGATTATGTTGAGCCTATTCTGGATCAGCTGGGATCTGTGGGGTCCAAAGATGGTCACTGGGAGTCAATGATACATGATGCCTATAAGGATGTGGGGTAATTGTGGAGATGTGGGCCAGCTACATAGCCATCATGACAAATTGCCTCCACCATTGTTCAGTCCCCCAAGTGAGACGCAGAACTCTGAGGGTCAGACTCCTGTGGTGGGGCGTGATTGGCTGGTGACCTTGACTGCACGCTCGTAATTTGCCGCTCATAGCGAGGGGTTTGTCATGGGAAATGGCAAACTTGAGCACCTTGACTTCTATTGGGGCCCCCGATCACCCCATGCAAGGTCTATCGTTGAAGTGCCCTACCAACACAACGTGTTGTTATGCCATGAATGGAATAGACCACAGTGCATGAATACATTTCAGTTCACAAAATCGGTGTCAAAATAAGCAGCTTATGGCAACTGAAATGATACCATATTATTGTGGGTATGATTGTTAGGGAAGCGGGTAGGGAGTCATTCTGGCTGCCCCTGAGCAGCAGGGAATTGGCTGTTGGTGACCTGAACACAGCCTGGCGTGGATGCAGATTCCTGTTGTCTTCAATGGAAGCGCCCATATAATATTAGAGCAGTCATAAAGGAGTCTGTAGTAGGCGTTATTTACGTGGCCTCCCCTTATTAATGCTGCCTCTGATAAAGAGTGAAGCTACGGAGGGAATGAGGATGTCTCCCTCAGTATATGCCATTGTCATGTGCTGCTGACACCATTGGAAGATTGAAACGGTTATGTGAAGATCAAACCAATAAAACAGACGATAGCCTTGCCAGTTTTCTGCAATTTTCAATTTGGCAAACAAAGCACTGGTTGGATATCCTGCTTATGTTTTGAGTGATGAAAACATAATTTTCTTATTGAGTCACTAAGCTAACATCCGATTAGAGCTTTTAATTTGGGCTTTAGTGATCCCTTTATTAATAATGTAGTACATCTGTAGATATTTTAAATATAGAAATGTGTAATGTCACATGTTCTTGACATTCAACTTACAAGAATAATAATCACAGAGCTTCCCGCAATGACCATCAGTATTTCATATGTCCACACCAAGTGGCCTTTGATGCACATATTTTTAGATCAAATTTGTTATGCCACATTTTCATTGAGTGCTGTCTTGTGGATCCCAACGTAGAGTGTGGCAAGCGGCTGATAACTTGAGAACTCCCTTGATCTTAAGTTGGCTCTACTCCTGCTGGTTCCTAGACCGGGATGGCTGCCTCTATTTTGAACAAACCATGTGGGATGCATCTATTTTGCATTAAACCATTTCTTTTTGACGGCCCTCTCCAGAGTGCTGACAAATCTTCGCTCCTCTCCAGCTGGATGCTGGATAGATGTTGGCTATCCGGATGGGACAGTGTGATAGATATAATATACAGGCAGGGTATTCTGTGTGTGTACAGAGGTGCCATTTGGATATTACCTACTGCCTTTTACTGCCGACGGATGTGCCCAGAGCCAAAAGGAGGTGGGAATTGTTTATTTTCAGAGGGAAGTGGAGGAAAGGGAGGGCGGTGGTGTATTACCTCACACCCCCAGTTAAAAGGGCCAGATTTAACGATGCTTTTGAAAATCTAATCCACATTTTTCCCTTTTTGGTCTAAATATAAACTTGCAGGCTCCTTTACCTGCCTGTTCATGGCGGAGGCAAACACTTTGGCATTCCGCTCCTGTGGGTGCCGGGAGGCAATTATTTAGAGAATGCAAAGTTTGCCGTGGTTGGTAGGCGAGGTGTTAATTACCTTGGTGGATTCACACAATGCCTCCACAACTTTCTTATGTTTTCCTCAGACCCTGTTATCGGCTAATTAATTATGAATCGGCTTGCAGGTGATCCATCTGTGAGAGGCAACATGATTGAACCCCCTCTGATCATTTCCTCCTTACATCCCCAGAACAACGCAGCGGGAAAAGTTCTAGACTTCCAACACGTATGATAACTAACTTCCTGGCGATGTGTGTCGATCGGGGGGGGCGGGGTTCGGGGACGTTCGGATGACAGGCGGGGGAGTAGGGGGCTCTGGTGTCAGAAACAGGAGGTCTCCGAGGTTTGGACAGTAATGAGCAGAGGTGCTGATCCGAACGGCGGGGGTAAATGAGAATGTTCAATTGACCCGTGGTGACCGGGGTAATGGTCTGGGAGCACCGATGTGCCAGTGCCCTTTTGTGACACATCTGGAGACGCACTATTAAATGCCCTCTATTTGACCGTCAGGTGCAGGGTTGATTAGCTAGTACAATTCATTTCATGAAGTCAGCGATTCCTTGTGTCCACACACAAAGTGTGCAGGGTGAGGCAAAGTGAAGACAATTAATAATGGGGAACTACATTGAACCTGGAGCTTAAATAACTTGTCCAAGTAGTACAGAAAAAAATGAAATAAAAACTCAATGCTCTCTCTGCATCCAGGGTTTTTTTGTTCTTTGGACCCCTTACTTCTGATGTACCTTGCGCAAATTATGTGCATTTGCTCCTTTGATGTCTGATGTTTGGAGCCCCTGAAACAGACGCTGGCCTAGAGAGGTGGAGAAGCCTGCTTTGAACTGAGTATTCCGTCAGCGACTTATTAATGGCCATCAACAAAGTTCAAACTTGTGCCTTGTGATCCGGTCTGTTTAATATTCAAGTTGAGCTTAAAGATATGGATTGGGTTAGACATTTCAAACAATGCATTGTTTCTACTCTTGTTCCAGACAAGAACAAGGGTAAAGCTTTACTCTAAAGCCAAATGTTTATAAATTGGACCAACAAGAATATCATGTAACCCTTAATCTACTCTTTACATCTGATGACTGGCAGATCAATGAGTGGCCCTAACTAAAAAATCATGAAAAGGATTTCCGCGCAAAATGTTGACCCTAGTTTTTGCCAATTTTGCAGCGGGGGAAAACACAATTATTCCTGGATCACTATGTCAAGTCCTGCAGCCCCTTGACTCTAAAGGCCCACTCACTCACCCTCCCTGCTCTCCATTCTCCTCCGGACCGCCTATCTCCACCCACAGCTTGTAGCCGCAGACGTTACACCGAGGGCTGCATGATCCACCCTGAAGTCCAAGTGAACCACCAACAGCCAGGTAGATAAACATCCAGCTGCAGATGCCTCCCCCCCCCCCCTCCCCTCGCAGACAACACCACAGAAACAGTGCCTCTCGCTCATCTGTCGGTGGGCCTGGTGCCGGCCTCTGCAAACATATCAGGCAGAGATGATGTGTCCCTGGGGGCCTCTAAGACGCCTGGGGAGAGAGGCAGCTCTTCATCTCCAAAGACCCACTTTCCCCCCGTCGTTGGCCAAGGCACACCTGTTAAAGTGGATCGGAGGAGGGGAGGGCGTTTATGAGAAATATAAAGCTTTTTACTTTGACTTCATGTTTGCATTGAAAAAAGGGTTTTCTTTTTCGGCTATAAAGTCATTCAAAAATCAGCCGCATCGTCCCTGTGAGCTAATCTCGGGTTCTGATCATCTTTGTTAAATCAGCATTCTTATTAAATCCACCCCAGCCACCCTAATTAACCTCCTTTTTTTACACAGAGACACCACTACCCCGGCTCTTTCTTCGCTGCTGCATAATTCCCGGGAAATTATACATCACGGAAATGATTGGAATAGCTTCAGCCTCAGCCAAACACGCATTTGCTCTTTCAAGGTAGCCTTTCTTTCTTTCTTTCCTTCTTTTTCTCCTTGAGACGGAAGAAAGAAAGACAAAACATTGCGTGAGTGACAGAGGCACAGCTGGTCTCTGGCTCTCTCCTCCCCCCCCCACCCCCCACCCCCGGCCATCCCCCCCCACCCCCCCCCCCCCCCCCCCCCCCAGCCATCCCCGAACCTCTGGAAGCCACCGCAGGCCACCACAGGCCAACTCACACAGGGCTGCAGAAGGGGCATCATTTGTAAGCAGTCAGTCATGTGGCTCCGACCACACAGACAGAGAGGGGGGAGGGGGGAGGGGGGGATGCAGGTGGGGAGGGAGAGAGGGAGGGAAGGGGTACAGGTGGTGGTGGGGGTGGTGATGGTGTTGTTGCCGTAGAAGGCTGAGGCCCGCTCACAATAGACAGATGGACAGCGAGCAGGGATCGGTTATTATAAATCTGCAATCAATTGACTGATGAGGGGCAGTGGGAGAGGGGGAGTGAGGGATGGAGAGAGTGATGGAGAGAGGGAGAGGGACTGGAAGCGGGGGAAGGGGAGAGGGAATGCACGAGAGTGATGGAGGTGAGTTACTGTGGATAAGTGAGCTGTTCTCTTTCCTTCAGGGTCACACTGGACACTGGATGGTCTGCTTGATGTCCACATAATGATGAAACCTGCTACAGCCAACACACTACCTGAAACATTGATGCAGCACCGGCCCCACCTCGCCCCCACACCACCACCACAATGGTGGGGGAGGGAGAGAGGGAGAGAATAGGAATCCAAATGGACAGCACATAACACACTGAATTTTTCATTGGTTCTCGATCTCTGCTATGAGCCCACAAACCCCCTTTCCCAGAGATGAGTCAAGGCAGCGCTCGGGTTGAACGGAAGAGGCACCAAAACCAAACAAACCCACACAGAAAATACGAAGAGCACCAACAACCCAGAAACAGGTTCATTTCTTTGTCCGCGCTCCATCAATCATAACAGGCCACCGTAGAGGGGCAAGGCAAAGCTACAAGCGCAGAGTGTTGGCTCTCTCCAATACTATCTGTCCCACTTGTTCAAGATAAATGGCGAGGAGGAGGAGGAGGCAGAGGCGGAGGGGAGGAGGATTGGCGATGAAGAGGGGCTCCAGGAGAAGGATGCTTAAGGCATAGCTATTGACAGACCAGCGTCAGGTTGGCGGTCGTCCCTACATAGATATCTCCATGTCCTTGTCTTTGAAGGGAGTTGGATCAGACCAAAAGGAACGTAGTCTCACAAGTTAGACTTTAGATTAATATCTGAGGTGTAGCGGTAGACAAGCTCAGGTCTGGGTAAATGAGGCATTATGCTTTATAATTGTCTCGGCCAATCGTGTTGCTCGCAGTGAGGACTGTACTGTACGTTATAGTTGAAAAACAAAGATGGCCAGCAATAGTAAACAAGTTTGTGTGTGTACGATAGTAAAAAAAAAAGACAGGTAACTGTAGAAATACATTTGAGAATTAGTTTTGTTTGGTATGATATCTCAGAAAACCAAACAGGAAACTGCGAGTAACTCCGCCCCTTGCAGTCCAGTGGCGTGTTCCGATATCCATACTTCCTGTACTTACTATACTTAGTTTGAGTACGCAGGGCGTTCCAATTACGATCGGAGGGAAAAGAAGTGTTCTGAAAGGACCCGGATGGTGTACTAACAGTCAAAACGCTGAGTGTGGATCGATGCACACTTTGCGCACTCAACGGCAGCCATCTTAGCTACGTAACGGAAGAGGCGGAGCCAGGCTGAGCCAACGTCGGCGCATTTTCCACATAGCCTGCATTAATGGAGTATAATTGTAGTTTTTATAGGTTTTTAACTTTTTTATAGCTGCTAGGCGTAAAGGGTTCACCATTCAAAGGGCGGGATTTTATGGCGGGTGCCGAACCGCAGTGGCAGTGGCGATCGTAATTTCCGGTAAGTGCACCACGGAGTATTCGATTTGGAACAACACTGACATCTTAAAATCTGCACAGCAGCGAGTGCGGATAGTGTACTACGTTTAAGTGTACTCATGGAAGTATGGATATCGGAGCACTGGTTTCCGGCCCAAGGGGAAGATGGGCTAGTAGGCTGACTGGATCCCCAGATCACACCAAGTCAACATTTGTAGTTGGTTTTATTGTTTATTATCTTTGGTTTTATTTTAGGTTACAGCGTATGATGCAGCAACTCTGAGAGATAAGAGGCATGCGCTCTGGCCCCAATGCTCACTGCGGTTACCCAGAAATCCCCTCCCCACTTCGCTATGCAAAAGTTATCTGTTGCACATGTCTTAGCCTTGCATGTTTGAATAAGGATGAATGTTGCAGCCTTCCAGCTACCATTGCTGCACATCAGGTTGCGGGACTGACTGATGTCTTTTGGGGATTCAGAGAGTACTACCAATCTGCTTACTTAGCTTATTCTCATTCAACACCCCTCCCACACATCTCCCCTGCGCACACACACACGCACGCACGCACGCACGCACGCACGCACGCACGCACGCACGCACGCACGCACGCACACACACACACACACACACACACACACACACACACACACACACACACACACACACACACACACACACACACACACACACACACACACACACACACACAGTGTGTGTATGTGCAAGTGCACATACAATACACACGCATATCCGCATACATGCGCTCACACATTCAGACACACATACACACACACAGACGGCCAGACAGATATGCTAGGTATACACATGGAATCATGGAGTTTTGATAGGTAATTACAGAATTGATCAGGAGCTCAGCAGGCAATTATCAATGTAGAGCTTCAGTGAATATCAATGAGGCGGCGAAGGCTCTAGCAAGAGTGCTGGGGTTTGTCTGCTGGTGGCACATTTCTAATATCCTTCATTGTGCCTGCGTTTTGATATCGCCAGTGCCGGACTCGGTATAGGTGCACATTTTCCAGATCACTCTTATATTTGATTTCTCTTACTGATCAGAGGAAGGCAATTCCCGACCTTTCACACTGCCCATAACAAGAGGAACCCGAGGCAGACTGAATTATAATTCCCCCCTCTGTAGTGTCTCCTCCAAGAGGTGTTTTTATCCCTTCCTGCCTTCCGTTCCCTAGTACTCATTTCACTTTTCCCTACATAATGTTCTTGCCTCCTCGTCCGATCGTTCCTCTTCATCCCCCCATCCCCCACCCCCACCACATACCACTCCTCCTCCTCCTCCTCCTCTGTTTTTCCTGTATTTCCTCATTCAGAGCTAAATAAATTGTGCAAGTCTGCGAGGTGGCTCTGTGGGAGCACAATGAATCCAAAGCAAAGCAGAAGCGTGGTGGTGTGTTCTGAGTATTGACATTATTGTCCTTGAACAAGGACAACGCAACAAGGAGCCCTTTTAGACCCAACCTTTAAAGACTGAGGAAAAAAGGTTGTTGCTTGTTTGGTAGGCAAAAGTAAGGAATGCCAACCCCTGACTACTTCTCTTCTCTCTCTCTCTCTCTCTGCCTCAATTTAAGTTGTGCATTGACTTGCAACAGGCAATTCATATTCCTATGCTACGCAGAGCCCTTCGTTTGAGGCTGATCACGTGAACGCCGTCTGCTGTTTTCTCCCTACTCAAACAAGTCTGATAATTACCTAATTAAGATGTTGTGGAGGACCCGTGTGTATGGGTGTGTCTGTGCATGTGTGTGTGTTTGAGTGTATGTGTGTGTGCTGGTTTACTGCAACGGCTTGTAAAAAGAAGCAGCATGAAGTGGAGGTATTGGCATTGGTTACAGATGAGCAGGGCACAGCTGTAACCAATCAAAAGATAACGGGGACATGACATCACACCGAAAAGGCAACACAAACATTGATTGTTGTTTTAATTTCATATATCATTTTCGTTCTTTTGATCGTTGGCGTTTACATGCAACCCGCCGCGTAACGCATCGTTAGCGAATCAGACAGATGCTTTGGCTAATTGCATAACATCCAATTAAAAGCTGCCTTGGATAATGGGCTTGAGGTGGAGACTGAGCAGGGGGTGAGGAGCCTTTCAGACCACCTCTGACCCCCTCCCCACCACACACCTACCCACACCTCCAATCATGGCGCGCAGGCACCATTAATCATTAGCCAGCTAAACAGCGGCTGTCTCTCCACCTCTATATTATTTTGCTCCCTCAGACTACCACCTCCACCCCCACCCTAGAGTCCGACAACCACCTCCACCCCCACCATCAACCCCCACCCTAGAGTCCGACAACCACCTCCACCCCCACCATCAACCCCCACCCTAGAGTCCGACTACCACCTCCACCCCCCACCCTATAGTCTACCACCTCGACCACGATCATCCCGGCCACTACTGCTTCCTTCCTCCATCTCCATCTCTCTCTTTCGTCTTTGAACCTCAAGGGATAGTGTGTGACTGAGCCTGACTTGTGTGTGTGTGTGTGTGTGAGCATGTGTGTGCCTATCCAGCGCACATCACCACACTTGCATGTTCATATCAGTGCGAATCAAGTGTACAAAAGTGTGTGCGTTTGCCCGGGTTAATGCTGTGTGTTCTGAAATCAGATGTGTGTCCATCTCTGCAACAGCAACAACATCCACGCACAACGACAACAAAGAGCGGCGCTGAGACGGCACTGCCGCCCCACTTTTCACACCGGGGGGGCCTTGAGATTGCGTCTGTGAGTCTGTCATTGGGTGGGAGTGGACTCCTGCTGGGATAGGAGAGCGCTAGCAACGGCAGGCGGCGGCGGCTCTCACCTCATTGTCTGCCAGTATCCAAGGAGAGGGATGGACAACATGGTACAACAAGGAGGCACCTCAACGGTCACATCCAGATGGAGGCGCACACACAGTAACACACACACACACACACACCCAGGCACGCACGCACACACGCACGCACGCAAAGACAGCCACACAGACACACACACGCATGCACGCACGCACGCATGCACGCACGCACGCATACATGCACGCACGCACGCACACAGACACACACACACACACACACACACACACACACACACAGGCATGCACGCACACGTGTACAAATTAAATAAACAAGTCATTCATTGTCAGGCTGCAATACCCTTGGTTAGGGAATCATCAATTTAAGTCATGGACAAAACAATTGTGTTCGATAGTGTGTTAAAATGCATGAATTTGAAAATTCTTGCTTTCTTTCAAACACAAACGTACACACAATCACAAACATAACTCAAAGTACAACCTCAAAATGTATATTTGCAGTGAAATGTTTAGTCTCGGTCACACGTACACTATCCTTACAATGTCAAACTTTAAGGATATATGACGGTAGGATAGCAAATCCAAAGGCAACACACGAACATACATGGGCTGCCATGACCTGGACCTTGGTTCAAATCAATTCCCTTATGAAAACCATTGCATTTTTAAATTAACCAGGCACTCTGGTTTAAGTACTGGATGAGTGCGCGACACGTGCACAATAATTTTCCTCGGACATTGTGGTTCTTATTTTTTATCATTGTATCATGCTTGTGAGAACATCAATGTGCATGTATTCCAGCAGTGATGGCGCACACATTTAGCCAGCAGCCTTACATATCCCTAGATGGCAGTAGTAAGTTAGGCTTCAGAGTGAATCGCCTGCACTGGTGTAGAAGGGGATGCGTGGGGGGGTGTGTGTGTGTGTGATTGTGTGTGCGTGCGTTTGAGTTTTTCCTTTTGTCTTTTCCCAAGGGAGAAGGCTTAAGTGTGTTTGCATATTAAAAAAGAAGAAAAAATACATAAACAAAGATTTATATTAGAACATACCTAACAAAAACTACAGGAATGTGATGTTATTCATCACTCGCAAAGATCACGATGGCTCCTTCACTCCCAAATAAATAAACGTATTTGTGGGGCCTCATGTTTCCCCCTTTGTGGCTTAGAACGGAGATAATTACGTTAGAATTGCTCTCTCTCTATTCAAATAGCTTTTGTATAACAATTGGTAATGGCATTAGTTGCTCTGCATTTGTGCAAATTTAGGTTCACTGCTCATTTCCTCCGAGATGCACGTTGGAATCTGCTTGATCCAATTGCGAGTTACGCCGCTCACACAACCAGCTCGAAGGGCCACGGTATTATGAAAATCACTAAGGTCCATCGTTTAAGAGTAATAGAAACGGCACCCTATATAGGTTCCAGTCTCAAACAAATGACTCTCAGTGGCACCACTGCCCTAACAGCCTGCGTTGTTTCCCAGGAAACGGGAACACATACGAGGCTCTGATGGTTTCATTTATGCATCACCGAGTGTGGCTGAAGAATCTTAAATCAATTTGATGGCAGTTTATCCCCACAGCATGTCATCTGCTGCATGCCCGTGCGAGCGCATATTAAGAAACAAACAAATGTAAACACACATCAAACAACGAAAGCTCTATTTTACCCCTCAGGCTAAAAATGAAAGAAAGTCCATTTTATGTTCTGCTGCACCAGCCCCCCCCCCCCCCAAAAAAAAGTGTGAGGAGGATCGTGCGGGCGAATGTCTTTGTTTGTCCCCCCCCCGCTTGATTAACAAGTCTCCCCGCCTCTGGGGGTCTGGGGAGTGGGCGGCGATGGGACCTCATCACTCCAGCACCATGGCGTGCCTCCTCGTACTCCCATGACAAGGTGACAGGCCAGAGTGGCGCCGCTCCATCTGATTTTCTACCCCGCCCTGTTCAAAAAACTGTCAAAACGAGAATGCAGCAAATGTCATGCCTTGTTTGAAAAAAACAAAACAAAACACCATATTTGTCTGGTTGCTCCACTGATGGAATTGCTTTTGACATCCCGGGCCGGAGGAGTGTTGCGTTGGTTTGGCAGGATGCGTGGCGCTAGCAAAGGCCAAACCACTAGCTCATGTGCTTGTTTGGCTCGTCGCGATGGTGAGTATACAGCAAGGGGCTGGGCAGGGTCGGGCCATGCATCTCTGCCATGTTTTGCTCAACCGCGAGCAGCCCTGATACCTGTGGCAGCTCGTCAGTTGAAGCCCAGCTGGTGAATGTTACAAAAACCTTCAGCCAAAGCTTCAACAGGTTTGGCTTTGGCAGATCCAAGGGCACCGGTGTCTGGACATGTCCTGCCTACCTATAGAGAGCGCGTGGCTCTCTCCCTGTGCTCTGCAGGTACAGGGAGACGACTGACCTCATGGGCCTCGTGTTTGCGGACGTCCGCGGTTTGTCTGTGGGTGTTCTTCTGTGTACTGGTGACAGGTGGACGGGACTGGACGTGAGAGCTCCATCATCCTGGGTGCTGTATGTCAGCCACTGGAACCCCGGGGAGTGACATACAGAGATCGCCGCAGGCCTATTAGGCTGCCCTGGCCTCAGTCATCCCAGAAGCCCGGCTCGTAACAGCATCGCTGGCTCTGCTGTTGATTCTCCCTGACACAGCTGCTGGTACGGAGTGAGCATTACTCGTATTGACAGATGCAAGCCCTCGCCGTACAGGGCTGTGCTCATTATTAGCATAAGGGCTATAAGCTGCGGTGGTAAATGTGTATTGTGTTGGATGGAGGTTGTTAATAAGGGTTAAAGGTGAAGTTGAATAGGCATATGAGGCGAGCAGATCTTTTGGAATCTTTTTTTAGTTTCACAACAAAACATCTCTGCTCCCGCTGGAGGAATTGAAAAGTCTGACAGGGAATTAAATAACGAGCAGCGTTTCGGAGGTCAAGGTAGAAAAGGTGGAGGACATACAATCGCTTGGCAGACCAGACCATTGTTATGGGTAAAATGCTGTCTGGGTTCAAAGACATCCCTGGCACTGCAAACTCCAGAGAATGGGCCGTTCTCAGTTGAATGAAGCTACAGACAATGCAATCCTGAAAATTGGATACAGTATTGGCATTGTAGAAAAAAATGAAAAAATCTATTAAATTCAAACCTTTTAGTTTGACTTGTTCTTTCCCTGTAGCAACTCAACCACAAAACAAAATTTAGTTTGGACCCATAATCATTCCTAGGTATTAGAAAAATTGTCTCTGTC